>NC_090446.1:421413508-421732778 GCF_031143425.1 Pleurodeles waltl
AGTTTTTACAAAATGTCTAGCAGTAGTAGCTGCACATATCAGAAGGCAGCAAATACATGTGTTCCCGTACCTAATCAAAACCAACACTCAAATACAGTGTTCACAACACACAAATTATGTCATAGAAACCGTACACAAACTAGGTTTCTCAATCGATTACTCAGTCACATCTTCTGCCGTGTCTAACACAGCAATACCTAGGAGCAACAATCAACACAGTAAAAGGAATTGCCACTCCAAGTCCACAAAGAGTCCAAACATTCCACAATGTAATACATGCCATGTATCCAAACCAAAAGATACAGGTCAAATTAGTAATGAAACTCCTAGGCATGATGTCCTCATGCATAGCCATTGTCCCAAACGCAAGGTTGCACATGCAGCCCTTACAACAGTGCCTAGCATCACAGTGGTCACAGGCACAGGGTCAACTTCTAGATCTGGTGTTGATAGACCACCAAACATTCATCTTGCTTCAATGGTGGAACAGTATAAATTTAAACCAAGGGCGGCCTTTTCAAGACCCAGTGCCACAATACGTAATAACGACAGATGCCTCCATGACAGGGTGGGCAGCACACCTCAATCAGCACAGCATCCAAGGACAATGGGACATTCAGCAAAGTCAGTTTCATATAAACCACTTAGAACTGTTAGCGGTGTTTCTAGCACTGAAAGCATTTCAACCCATAATAACCCACAAATACACTCTTGTCAAGACAGACAACATGACAACAATGTATTACCTAAACAAACAGGGAGGAACACACTCGACACAGTTGTGTCTCCTAACACAAAAAATATGGCATTGGGTGATTCACAACCACATTCGCCTAATAGCACAATTTATTCCAGGGATTCAGAATCAGTTAGCAGACAATCTCTCTCGGGATCACCAACAGATCCACGAATGGGAAATTCACCCCAAATACTGAACACTTGCTTCAGAATGTGGGGAACGCCACAAATAGATCTATTTGCAACAAAAGAAAACTCAAAATGCCAAAACTGCGCATCCAGGTACCCACAACATCAGTCTCAGGGCAATGCACTATGGATGAACTGGTCCGGGATATTTGCGTACGCTTTCCCCCTCTCCCACTTCTTCCATATCTAGTAAACAAGTTGAGTCAAAACAAACTCAAACTCATACTAATAGCACCAACATGGGCAAGGCAACCTTGGTACACAACACTACTAGACCTTTCAGTAGTACCTCGTGTCAAACTGCCAAACAGACCAGATCTGTTAACACAACACAAACAACAGATCAGACATCCAAATCCAGCATTGCTGAATCTAGCAATTTGGCTCCTGAAATCCTAGAATTCGGGCACTTAGACCTCACACAGGAATGTATGGAGGTCATAAAACAAGCTGGAAAACCTACCACTAGACACTGCTATGCAAATAAGTGGAAAAGATTTGTTTATTACTGCCATAATAATCAAATTCAACCTTTACACGCATCTGCAAAAGAGATAGTAGGATACTTACTACATTTGCAAAAATCTAAACTAGCTTTCTCTTCCATTAAAATACATCTTACGGCAATTTCAGCTTACCTGCAAATTACACACTCAACTTCATTATTTAGGATACCAGTCATAAAAGCGTTTATGGAAGGCCTAAAGAGAATTATACCACCAAGAACACCACCAGTTCCTTCATGGAACCTCAACATTGTCTTAACACGACTCATGGGTCCACCTTTGGAGCCCATGCACTCTTGTGAAATGCAATACTTAACGTGGAAAGTTGCATTTTTAATTGCCATCACATCTCTAAGAAGAGTGAGTGAAATTCAAGCATTTACCATTCAAGAACCATTTATTCAAATACACAAAAATAAAGTTGTTCTACGGACCAATCCTAAATTTTTACCAAAAGTAATCTCACCGTTCCACTTGAATCAAACGGTAGAATTACCAGTGTTCTTCCCACACCCAGATTCTGTAGCTGAAAGAGCACTACATACATTAGACATCAAAAGAGCACTAATGTACTACATTGACAGAACAAAACTAATTCGAAAGACAAAACAACTATTTATCGCCTTTCAAAAACCTCATACAGGAAATCCAATTTCAAAACAAGGCATTGCTAGATGGATAGTTAAATGCATTCAAACCTGCTATCTTAAAGCTAAAAGAGAACTGCCTATTACACCAAAGGCACACTCAACCAGAAAGAAAGGTGCTACCATGGCCTTTCTAGGAAATATTCCAATGAACGAAATATGTAAGGCAGCAACATGGTCTACGCCTCATACATTTACCAAGCACTACTGTGTAGATGTGTTAACTGCACAACAGGCAACAGTAGGTCAAGCTGTACTAAGAACATTATTTCAAACTACTTCAACTCCTACAGGCTGAACCACCGCTTTTGGGGAGATAACTGCTTACTAGTCTATGCACAGCATGTGTATCTGCAGCTACACATGCCATCGAACGGAAAATGTCACTTACCCAGTGTACATCTGTTCGTGGCATTAGTCGCTGCAGATTCACATACGCCCACCCGCCTCCCCGGGAGCCTGCAGCCGTTTAGAAGTAGATCTTAAACATTTGTACATTTGTAAATATATTACTTTAAACTTCATTATGTACATACGCATTCACTCCATTGCATGGGCACTATTACTAGCATACACAACTCCTACCTCACCCTCTGCGGGGAAAACAATCTAAGATTGAGTCGACGCCCATGCGCAATGGAGTCGAAATGGGAGGAGTCCCTCGGTCTCGTGACTCAAAGACTTCTTCGAAGAAAAACAACTTGTAACACTCCGAGCCCAACACCAGATGGCGGGATGTGCACAGCATGTCAATCTGCAGCGACTAATGCCACGAACAGATGTACACTGGGTAAGTGACATTTTCCATATTTATGTATATATGTGTATATGTATATGTAGATGTGTGTGTGTATATATGTATATATGTATACGTGTGTGTGTGTGTGTATATATATGTGTATATGTATGTGTGTATATGTATATATGTGTATGTGTTGTAGTAGTATGATTTGCAAGAGAAATACTTATAGATTTCAAATGTCAGCAGTGCGTTTTTTTTAGAGGTGGCAATGTTATTCTATGGAGGAAAAACAAATACTGCATACAGGTATAGTACAGCGACTTAGCGGACCGATCTCCAGGTAAGTATAGTGCAAGGTCCAAGGTTAGCACCAAAAGGTCACCTCGGGTGGCAGCAGGGCGAGGTGCAGAGTTGATTATCAGCATTGGGTGCCCAGTGTTGTTCTATGGAGAAAACATATGTACTGCATTCAGGCACTTTACAGCAAATTATGGGACCAGTTTCCAGGACTTGAGGTAAATATGGGGCATGGTTCAAGGCCACACCAACAGGTCATATCGGACGGCACTGGGGCGGCCGGGCGCGTAAGTGCAATATAGTGTTGGTTGCCCAATGATTGTCAGTGGGGATTGGTCTGGTTAAAAGGAGGCTTCATGTTTGGACTGGGAGGCCAGTTGTTTAACCAGGCCTTCCGGATCGGCTCTCATGATGCTCAGGGACATGGGGACACCTATGGTCCACTACTCCATCGGGACAGGTGCAGAGTTGTCTTGAGGTTTTGGATTTTCATCACTGGGAGCACTCAAGTTTGGGAGGGGGGTTGTATGGGGGCTGCAAACAGAGGCTGCAGGTGCCGTTGGTGAGTCCACAGTGGGCAAGTCCAAAGTGGGCTTTGTCCCTGGAGGGGGGGTACACTGGCACCATTGGCCCACATCAGCTCTGGGTTTGTGGCATGGGTGCAGTGGTGCTTCCTGGTGTTGGGTTTTGGTAGTCCGGTGTCCTCTTGGGTCTCGGAGTGCCTGCAGAATGCAGTAAGCTGCTCCACTAGAGATCCCGATTCTTTGTTGAAGGCAGGCAGTCCTCCCAGCTTATGGGGACACAACAGCTTGCAGGATGAGCTGACTTTGAAGCAATTTGGCTCGACCAGCTGACAGGCCAGCAGGGCTGGTACCAAGTCAGGTGCTTCTGCTTAATTCTTTGCATTTGTGGTTCTTGAGTGTCCTCCTCTTTCGCCTGTCAGCAGGAATCTGATTTCCTGATGCCAGGGGCTTCCCTGTATTCTGAGGTTAGGGACATTTTGGGGAGTGTAGGGTAGTAGCCATTGGGCTACTTACCCCTGGAATAACTACTCCTCCTACATGACCACTTCTGTGGGAAGTGAGCACAACCCTGTCACAGAGTTCCTAATTCTGTCAGCACCAAGATGGCAGATTTCTAAATGTTGTCCAGATCAGGCAGCTCACCTTAGGTGTGGGGCTGACCTGAGGGTGGACACTTCTAAATACCATATTTCCCACCTGTTCAGGTACTGAATGGGCCTAAGGGGGGTGGGGGTCATTGAGGTGCTCAGCATCTCCCTTCTGAGGGAAGCCATATCTGCATACCAAGGGCGATGAGCTTATTTGAAGTCCCCTGCCTTGGAATGCAGATTTGTTGGTCTGCCTGTTTTGAGGGATGTGTAAGCTTTGTTCCTGTCTGCTCAAAAACAAAGGATCTCACCCTTTAGGGTCAGAAACCTGTCTGTTGGTGACAGGCTAGTTAACACTAGTCAGTCAGCACGTGAGTAGAGGGTAGGTTTTTCTGGGGGCATTTGTAAGGTGCCCTCTGGATGCATGTATGAATAAATCCATCAATGGCATCTGTGAGGGTTTGTTAATAGATGTTTGTTAGCCCAAATTTAGTCTGGCTGATGGAAACATAATTCAGAGTACTCCTGGACCTGCGTATGATAAGAAAATACCTAAAATTACTGTTTGCAGCCTGAGAAGATCCCTGGACACACTACCTGACACCCTGTGAGACTCTAAATGCCTGCCGTCCTGGGGTTTTAAAAGGATATACCTGCTTTGGACTGGCAGTTGAAGGCCTAAATTCGGAAAGTAAAATCTTTTGACCAGTACAAAAATGAAAGGTGTATCTGACCCCTACTTCATTATGTTTTTTACTGTTTTAATACTGCCTAAATATTTTTACATATTGCCCCCAAGTCTGTCTGCTCTGTGCCATAACTACCAGTTGCTTAAGCTCAGGTTTATTAAGTGACTTTATTGGTTTACCCTGACATGGACTTGTAGTAACTCCCCCCTATTACTAGGGAATATTCCCAAAGCTGACATTTGCAGAGGAGCAACATGGCCAGTTCCACACACATTACCTCAACATTGCTGTGTGGATATCCTCACCTGTCAAAAGGGTGGAGTTGGCCTGACAGGGTTAAGACCTCTGTTCCAGACATCTGCATCATTCACTGACTAGCCACCGCTTTGAGAATACTTATTTACTGCCTGTGCAAACCTTATGCATCTACAGTCACACGTTCTACTTAAGGAATATAGTAACACCCCCTGTACGCAGTAGCTTATAGTGCTGTAGATTCACATGTGCTCACCCTTCTGCATGGAGTCAGTGTCCTATTTGCACAGCTCTGTAACATTAAGAATTTAGTTTACTTAAATACACTTTTTGGTGGGCATCACGTTCTCAGCATCCTCGGATTCACCTGCTGTGCAAATAAAAAGCTAACAAAGGAGTTAGTTCCCATGCGCATTCCCTACCAAGGGAAGAGTCACAAGAGGCCTTTTGAGTTGAAAACACATCTTTGAACAAAAACAACTTGTTTGCAGAGCATATGAATCTACAGCACTACAAGCTACAAACAGATGCTTACAGAAAAAGTAACATAACGGCAGCTGTTCGCTCTTCCTGCAGATTCCTCATTTATTCCTTCCCCCTCCCTGTGTGAGGATTGGTTATGGATCAACAAAATAGTTTTTCTATTTCACTGCAGATCTTAATTGATGGCCTTCTCATCCTACTGCTTCAGTGGGTTGGAAAAAATGGATGGGAAACTGTATTTGGTATGGCAATATGGGGTGGTTTACATGGCCTACTCTGTTAAATTTACACCAGCATGACGTCTGGCATTGAGTGGACCGGACCTCCTCTACTGGAAGAGCTATGGAGTGAAGAGTTATAGACCAGTCTGGCTCCTGGGGGAGTACCCAAGATGAAGAGTCTGCAGGTAGAAATACTATCAACCATAAATATGGTTATTGAAGGCAACTCTCCTCAATTCTGCAAAACAATGTATAGAAAGTGACCATGACCCATAGATATTTAATTTGTTCCTGCGGCTGAAGTTAGTTGTGAACTAATATTGGCTCACCTGTACCATTAGGTCAAACTAAAAAGTTCAGAGCATCGTAGTGGGCATGATTTCAAGAGGTTTTTTAATTAAATTACTGACTGGTATTTGTGTATGGGGGCAACAAAGTGAATATATATATAGGATCCAGATTTTTGCCCTGGCTGGCTGTTGTTTTCTTGTGATCCTGCATCTTCCAGTGTGTGTGTGTGTGTGTGTGTGTGTATATATATATATATATATATATATATATCTGATGGATACAACTACCTGTGGATTCCTCACCAAATTAATTCTCCCCAATGCGCAGCATTCAACGGAAATTTTCTTTCCAGCTCTGCACGTCGGCGAGGACATCACAATTGCCAGACTCCACGCGACTTCGTCTGACGTCATCGTGGCAGTAAGAGGTCCTCGCCGGCGTGCTGACGTCAGTTCCCTTTTTTCCGTGCCTTCGATAAGTTATTTCTACCAGCTCTTGTGTTGATCGCTTTTGAAGGGATACTTTGCGTTTATCTGATAATGTCTGTTCCGAGGATTCCGGATTCAAGCCTTGCAGAGAATGCGGAGGTCGTATGTCAGTCACTGACCCGCATAATGACTGCCTCTGGTGTCTGAGTTCAGACCACGATGTACATGAGTGTGGGTCGTGTCAAAAGATGAATCCAAAAGCTCTCAAGGATCAGGAGGCCAAGTTATTTTGAGCAAAGGCTAAAAAAGAAGGAAAGGAGTCGGCATAGATCTTCGTTGGGGAAGTTGGCGAAGAGTCCTAAGCGGCGGCGGCGTCATTATTCCCGGTGTCGTTCCAGAAGAAGCCATTCGAGGTCTCCTACTCGATGCGATAAGTCGTGGGAGGTCAGCCCGACAGTGACTTCGCAACCTCTGACTCAGACTTCACTGGCTCAGTCGGTCTTTGAAGTGATGGAACCTCTGAGTCCATGCTTCTCTCCGGGGCAGTTGGATGTCCAAGATCTGGCGCCGGCTCCACAAGGATATCCTGCCTTCCCTACTCCGGAATTGGATCCGGCGGCATTCCTTAATGCCATGTTTGCCATATTTCAGAATATGGCACTGGGAGGTGGTGCGCCGGCTGGCCCCTTGCCATTTTCTCTGGGTGCTCCGGCTCCTTACAGACCGCCATTTATGCCATTCTGTCCAGCAGGAGGTACTAGTCTGGCGCCGGTGCCGGCTGTGCAGGTGCCGTCGACGTCGGTGAAGCACCTTTGACGCCAACGTATGTCCCAATGGTGGCGGGAGTGTCAGTGGAGTCGCCTCGGAGTCGGACGGCGTCGGTTGGGAATCCCTGGGTGACTTTCAGGGGTTGGACTGTGCCAGTTGGCTTGACACTTCCCTAGAATGGGACTTGGCCTCACCAGGGGAGTTTACCGAGGAGGCAGCCTCGTTTCATTCAGTTGTAAGGAAGGCTGCAGATTTCTTGGATCTCCCACTTCCTTCAGGTGAAGTCAAGACCAATATTTTGACAGAGGTGTTAGATCCAGCCTCAGCTGTTGCAGAGCCGTTGCTGCCTTTTAATGAGGCCCTCACTGACCCAATTTTGGATGTGTAGAGAGAGCCTGTTTCTTGGCTGGCAGTTAATAGATCTGTTGCCTGGAGATACAGAGCGGCTCCAGGGGACCCAGGGTTTTTTGCTAAACATCCGTCTCCGGAGAGTCTTGTAGTGCAGGCGTCATGTTCGAGGTCTGCTCCTGGCTCTTATCCTGGTGTTCCTTCTGACAGTCCAAAAGAATGGAGCAGTCGGCAAAGAAGGTCTTTATCATGCATCATGGCTCAAGTCAACGAACGCAACCTGCATCCTGGTTAGATACATTTATGCTCTTATGGACGCGGCTAAGGCTGTGCTGCCTGAAATGCCCCAGGACTTGCAGGGACTTCTCTTGGATGCCCAGGCTGCAGCAACGCAGGTCATACAATCAGGACTGGACCCTATGGAATGGTTGCAAGAGCCATGGGTACCTCTATCGCCACCAGACGACATGCTTGGTTATGATCGTCTGGGTTCTGTACAGATGTTCAAGCTACTTTGTTAGATCTGCCCATTGATGGTGAAAAGCATTTTGTCACTAAAGCGGATTCTGCGCTAGAGCGCTTCAAGGACTGTAGGGCAACCCCGAAGTCCTTGGGCCTGCAAACTGGTTCGACCCTATTTAGGTTGTTTAGATGATTTAGAGGATTTGGGCGAGGTGCGTCTTTTCATGGAAGATCTCAGCAAGCAGGCCAACAGAGGGCACAGTAGAGTCCGCACTAAAGGGGCCATCCAACAGCAGCACCCTGCCTCTTCGGGGGGGGGGTGCAGCAGGGGAAGCAACCTTAGTCCTCTCACCGTTGCATCCCATGTCTCTCCTGTAGAGGGAAGATTATCTGTTTTTCATCGCATGTGGAAGTCGATAACATCAGACTCTTGGGTCATCAGTATTGTGAGGAAAGGCTATGCCCTTCCCTTATGGGAGACGACTCCTCCCTTCCCTCCCCATCTTTCTTTTTGTTCAGAAGACCATCTTCTGTTGTTGGAACAGGAGGTTCTATCCCTATTATCAAAAGGTGCAGTGGAGTTGGTTCTGGAGCAGGAAAGGGGTCAGGGATGTTATTCAAGATATTTTCTCATCCCCAAGAAGGATGGTCGGTTGAGACCTATCCTGGACTTGAGGATTTTGAATTGGTTCCTCAAACAGGAGAAATTCAAGATGCTGACTCAAGCACAGGTACTTTTGGTGCTGAACAAGGAGGATTGGATGGTGTCTGTCGACTTGCAGGATGCTTATTTCCATATTCCCATTCTCAAGTCGCACAGGAAGTATCTCCGGTTTGTGATGGGGTTGCAACACTACCAGTTTGCTGTCCTGCTTTTTGGTCTTACTTCAGCACGTCGAGTCTTCACAAAGGTGATGGCTGTGGTTGCAGCAAGGCTCAGGAGGAAGGGAATTGCGGTATTCCCTTACCTGGATGATTGGTTGATCAAAGCCAAGTCTCCAGAGCTCATGCTGCATCACCTGCAGATGACAACCCAGTTGTTGTTCGATCTGGGCTTTTCCATAAATGTACCCAAGTCTCACCTAGAGCCCTCTCAGCGCCTCCTGTTCATAGGGGCAGTACTGGACACGACATTGGGTTTGGCCTTTCCTCCGCCACAGCAGCTTCAGGACATTCAGGCGTTGATTCCAATGTTTCAAAGGTGAGCGGTTGTTCCAGTCCTCAAGGTCCTTCGTCTGATCGGTCTGTTTGCTTCATGCATTCTGTTGGTCACTTATGCACGCTGGCACATGAGGGCTCTTCAGTGGTGTCTCCGCAGGCAGTGGTTTCATCACAAAGGGTATCTCGGAGTCCATAAAGATCTCCAGGGACACTGCAGCGGATCTATAATGGTGGGATGTGGACAGCAACCTTTCCCAAGGAAGGCAGTTTTCACTCCCACTAGCAGTGGTCATAGTTATAACGGATGCTTCCACTCTAGGGTGGGAAGCTCATCTGGGGGACCTGAAGATCAAAGGTCATTGGTCTCCAGTGGAGCAGATGTTTCATATCAATCTGCTGGAATTGCAGGGAAAACGTTTGGCTCTCAAGGCCTTCCTCCCTTCCCTTTGCAGTCAGTCCAAGTCCTGACTGACACTACCGCCATGTGGTATGTCAACAAGCAGGGAGGAGTAGGGTCGTACCTTTTCTGCAGAGAGGCTCTGTGGCTTTGGCCCTAGGCTCGGGACCATCGGATTTGCTTAGTAGCAAATCATCTGGCTGGAGTTCTAAACGTACGTGCGGACATTCTCAGTCAGCACTTCTCAGCTGATCACGAGTGGCGTCTCCATCCAGACCTGATCCTTTACATCTTACAGATGTGGGGGTTTCCTCAGGTAGACCTGTTTGCCACTCTGGAGAGCGCACACTGTCTGTTGTTCTGCAGCCTCCAGTATCCGGTGCAAGGAGCATTGGGGGGCGCGTTTCAGATGTCCTGGAACGGTCAGTTGCTTTATGTGTATTTCCCCCCCCCCCCCCCCCCCCCCCCCCAATACCCTTGATTCCTCGGATTCTGAGGAAGATTCGCCAAGAATGGGCCCAAGTCATTTTAATAGCTCTGGATTGGCTGAGAAGGGTGTGGTACACAGACCTTCTCCAACTCTCAAGGGGCCCACCGCTCTGTCTCCCTCACAGGGCAGACCTCCTCTCGCTGTTGCAAGTTCTACACCCCCACCTCCAGAGCCTGCACTTTCATGCCTGGAGATTGAATGGGGCAACCTGCGTTCCTTTTCTCTCCCGTCGGAAGTTGGGGATGTTATTTTATTGGCCAGGCGACACTCCACCAAATCTGTCTATGCTGGCAGATGGGCAACATTTGTTGCTTGGTGTGGAGAGAAGCAAATTAACCTTTTAAAAGCTCATTTGTTGGACATATTGTTGTTTGCATTATCTTTGGCACAGCAGGGTTGTGCAGTTGCTACTGTCAAAGGCTCTCTATCAGCTCTTTCAGACGTTTTATGCCTACCTGATGAACCCTCCTCAAATCCCCTTTAGTATTAAGGTTTTTGAAGGGCCTTACTAATAGGTTTCTTCCCACTCTGTTTCTTATACCCCAGTGAGATTTAAATTTGGTTGTAACTTTTTTTTAATGGGTTCACCTTTTGAACCTTTACATTCTAGCCCATTAAGACTATTAGTCTTGAAGACTGTTTTTCTAACGGCCATCACGACTGCTAGGCGTGTAAGTGAGCTTCAAGCTCTGTGTTTCCCCCCCCCCCCCTTTTACGTCCTTTCATGCGGACAAGGTGGTGTTGAGGACCAGGGTGGCTTTCCTCCCCAAAGTAGTCACTCCTTTTCATTTGGGGCAGTCCATCACACTCTCGTCCTTCTATCCTCCTCCACAGCCATCTGAGGAGGAGAGGCTATATCGGCTGGACCCAAAGAGGGCCTCGAGTTTTTACATAGACAGAACGAGAGAGTTCCGCTTGGACGACCAGTTCTTTGTCGGATACGTGGGGAAGAGGAAGGGCAAGGCCGTCCACAAAAGAACACTGTCCAGGTTGGCCATTCTTTGCATTAAGATATGCTATTCATTGGCAAAGAAGGTTCATCCTCTTGGAATTAGAGCCCATTCCACCAGGGCTAAGGCGGACACTTTGGCCTTGGCTTGAGGTGTTCCGGTGGCTGACATTTGTAAGGCCGCAACTTGGGCTTCCCTCCATACTTTTGCGAAGCATTATTGTTACGAAATGCCTCCTTGGCATGGTTACCCCCTAACTTTTTGCCTTTGCTGATGTTAAGTTAGGATTTGAAAGTGTTGCTGCGACCCTGCTAACCAGGCCCCAGCACCAGTGTTCTTTCCCTAAACTGTACCTTTGTCTCCACAATTGGCACAACCCTGGCACGCGGTTAAGTCCCTTGTAACTGGTATCCCTGGTACCAAGGGCCCTGATGCCAGGGAAGGTCTCGAAGGACTGCAGCATGTCTTATGCCACCCTAGGGACCCCTCACTCGGCACGGACACACTGCTTGCCAGCTTGGTGGGGAGAAAACAACTAAGTCGACATGGCACTCTCCTCAGGGTGCCATGCCAACCTCACACTGCCTGTGGCATAGGTAAGTCACCCCTCTAGCAGGCCTTACAGCTCTAAGGCAGGGTGCACTATACCATAGGTGAGGGCATATGTGCATGAGCACTATGCCCCTACAGTGTCTAAGCAAAACCTTAGACATTGTAAGTGCAGGGTAACCATAAGAGTATATGGTCAGTTTGTCAAACACGAACTCCACAGTTCCATAATGGCTACACTGAAAACTGGGAAGTTTGGTATCAAAATTCTCAGCACAATAAATGCACACTGATGCCAGTGTGAAACTTATTGTAAAATACACCCAGAGGGCATCTTAGAGATGCCCCCTGAATACATACCCGACTTCTAGTGTAGGCTGACCAGTTCTGCCAACCTGCCACACACCAGACTTGTTGCTGGCCACATGGGGAGAGTGCCTTTGTCACTCTGTGGCCAGGAACAAAGCCTGTACTGGGTGCAGGTGCTTCTCACCTCCCCCTGCAGGAACTGTAACAAAAGGCTCACCCCTTTTGTTACAGCGCCCCAGGGCATCCCAGCTAGTGGAGAGGCCCGCCCCTCCGGCCACTGCCCCCACTTTTGGCTGCAAGGCTGGAGGAGATAATGAGAAAAACAAGGAGGAGTCACCCACCAGTCAGGACAGCCCCTAAGGTGTCCTGAGCTGAGGTGACCCCTGCCTTGAGAAATCCTCCATCTTGAGTTTGGAGGATTCCCCCAATAGGATTAGGGATGAGCACCCCCCCCCCCCTCCTCTCCCCACAGGGTGGAGGAACAAAGAGGGTGTAGCCACTCTCAAGGACAGTAGCCATTGGCTACTGCCCTCCCAGACCTAAACACCCCTAAATTCAGTATTTAGGGGCTCCCCAGATCCCAGGAAATCAGATTCCTGCAACCTGAAGAAAGCACTGCTGACCTACAAGCCTGCAGAGAAGGAGGAAGACGACAACTGCTTTGGCCCCAGCCCTACTGGCCTGTCTCAAACTTCGAAAAACCTGCTCCAGCGACGCATCTGACAGGGACCAGCGACCTCTGAAGCCTCCGAGGACTGCCCTGGATTACAGGACCAAGAAACTCATGTGAACAGCGGCCCTGTTCAAAACCAGCTACTTCTTTGCAACAAAGAATCAACTTCCAAGGACTTCACGTTTCCTGCCGGAAGCGTGAGACTTCACACACTGCAACCGACTGCCCCGGCTCGACCTGCAGAAAACCAACACCTCAGGGATAACTCCCCGGTGACTGCGAGCCTGTGAGTAACCAGAGGTGACCCCCCTGGAGCCCACAGCAAGGCCTGCAGAGAGAATCCAGAGGCTCCCCCTGACCGCGACTGCCTGTAACAAAGGACCTGATGCCTGGAACCAGCACTGCACTCGCAGCCCCCAGGACCTGTAGGAACCGAACCTCAGCGCAGGAGTGACCCCCAGGCGACCCTCTACCTTGACCACCCTGGTCTGCCCACCAAAGTCGCGTGTACTTACCTGCTGGCAGCCTGGAACCGGGGCACCCCTTTCTCCATTGAAGCCTATGCGTTTTGGGCACTTCTTTGACCTCTGCACCTGCTGCTGGTGTGGTAACTTTGGGGTTGCCTTGAACCCCCAACGGTGGGCTGCCTATGCCCCAGGACTGAGACTTGTGTTTTACTAACCTTTACTTACCTCCCCCAGGAACTGTTGATTTTTGCACTGTCCACTTTGAAAATAGCTTATTGCCATTTTTACAAAGCCTGTACATGATGTTTTCATTCAAAGTTCCTTAAGTATCTAAGTGAAGTACCTTACATTTAAAGTAGTATATGTAAATCTTGAACCTGTGGTTCTTAAAATAAACTAAGAAAATATATTTTTCAATATAAAAACCTATTGGCCTGGATTAAGTCGGAGTGTGTGTTCCTCATGAATTGCCTGTGTGTGTACGACAAATGCTTAACACTACCCTCTGATAAGCCTACTGCTCGACCACACTACCACAAAATAGAGCATTAGAATTATCTACTTTTGCCACTATCTTACCTCTAAGGGGAACCCTTGAACTCTGTGCACACTATTTCTTACTTTGAAATAGTAAATACAGAGCCAACTTCCTACAATTATTGCTTGGACTTGGAAGTTAGGAGGGATGGCCATTTTGCACGGTCTGTGCTGCAGGATTTCTTGGTGTGATCAGTCAGACACCTTAGAGGTGGTACTGCTTTGGGACTCTATTCATTAGGTGAGGAATCCACAGGTAGTTGTATCCATCAGAAGAACAAGTTACTTACCTTCGGTAACGCTTTTTCTGGTGGCTACACTAGCTACCTGTGGATTCCTCACAGTCCCTCCCGCCTTCCCATTGTCTGTCTGTTCAGACCTCCTTGGGTGTATATATAATGTATATTTGTATAATTCTGTATGTGTACGGGTATGTATATATATATATATATATATGTATATGCATTTTTAAATGTGAATTCTTATAAGTATATATATTGATATTATTTATTTATATTGGAATACAATTTGTATAAAGGTTTTAATTGATGCAATTGTAGTGAATAAGCGATGTTGGTTATCACATATTCGCCTCAAAGGCACGTTAAAAAATGGTGTAAACTGACGTCAGCACGCCGGCGAGGACCTCTTATTGCCACGATGACGTCAGACTGAGTTGCGTGGAGTCGGGCAATTGTGACGTCCTCGCCGACGTGCAGAGCTGGAAAGCAAATTTCCGTCAAATGCTGCGCATTAGGGAGAATTCATTAGGTGAGGAATCCACAGGTAGCTCGTGTATCGACCTGAAAAAGCATTACCGAAAGTAAGCAACTTGTTCATTGTAACCAATTTTGTTTTGTTAGAACATCACCACCACCACATCCGGTGACTCCATATTGACATTAAAAGAAAGTATTGTAGTATTAGACATAAGAGCTATCGACTGTTACCACAGCAGGACCGTTCTCCACATGGAATTTATCGCAGGCCTAACCTAGCACTCCCACCATTTGCCCCTGACCTTGGCATGTGTTTTTTAGGCCATCCTCTGCCTTTGTAGACCAGTTGTCTTGATGGGTGCATCAGTCCACCCATTTATGCCACTGAGATAGTGAAAGCGGAGTAGCAGATTTCCATTTGCTGGCTATGTCCCTCTTCACCACTGTGGTGGTCACACCCAGTGGTGTTCAGTTGGCCCTTGTGCCTTCCACCCCCTCAAAAATGCCCAGAAGAAACAATTGTGGTGACAGGTCCACCAACCAGCCTAGCACCTCTGACAGCCGTCCAATACCTAGTAATACTTGGACATGTCAAGACCTAATGCAAAATACTAGAACATTCAGCATCTAAAGCCGACATGGGCGGGGAGAGTAAGCACGCTCTTTGTATGCGAGTGAGGGTTAGGAAGGCGTTATGCAAGTAGTATGTCTGTCAGTTGCAATTTAGAAGTAATTGCAATGGGAGGGGTGACATCAAAGCATCTTGTTTGCCTTTGTGGTCCAGTTGTCCCCACCCACCCACCCCTCCCTTTGAGTCCCTGGGTGTCTCAGTGCATGAGGGGCGTTGTGTATCAGCTCCCGAAAGATTTGGAAAACACCACCTTTTTGGAAGTCACCCATCAGTAGTTTAGCCTCCATGTCACTAAATTTGGAAAGCATTGTACCAAGTGAGATGTGTAACTTCAGTGCCTGCCTCATTTGGAGGTATTTATGAAACGGAGTGCACAACTGAGTATATGTGGTCTGGAGTTCTTGAAGGGAATTCATTTGAGTGCCTGACCAGATGTCTGAGTAGAGCGATGCCTATTGTATCCCATCATTGAAACCCCTCTAGGCCAGCTGTTTCTGCTAACTGCTTCCCTATCTACAGTGTTTGTTGGGTGAGCTTAGAGTCCCACCCAATGTGGGGAAGCACAGCATGTCAGTTTACAAAAACCGCACTAGTCACTTCTGGGTGAGTTTGAAGTTGCGCACTGTGTAGCATTCCCAAGACCAGCTGTGCTGGGACGCTAAGTAATAAAGGTGCAAATTAGTCATACCTAGTCCACCCTTGTATTGTTTTCATAGACATTTAGCAGGGATCTAGAGCGATCTGGTATTATGCCTGATGAGGTCACCAGGGCGTTCATTTCTAAACCAGTGTCTAGGTATAGATTTTGGGCAATTCTGGAAGAGGTAGAGAAATTTGATTAGTATCTTAGAGAGCGATGCGCCCCATCACATTGATTGGGAGAGGTTGCCATCTTCAAGTCTGAGGTTCCAAATCAGGTCAAGGAGGCATGCCACTTCCATGCACTATGCCTGTGGCCTTGGAGTTGCTGCATAGTGATGTGGGTAATACTCTGCAAACGTCTTTCGGGGAGCCAGCAGCATTAGAGCATCTCAGATCACTTGAATAGTCATCGGTCGAGAATATCAGTGTATAGCAGAAGCTATTTTAAAATGCTGCTCAGAGTTTTTTAAATGTTGATAATTATTGAATGACTTTCAGAGATGTTGTTATAAAAAAAATGTATAAATCTACAGAAATGAGCACTTGAAAGAGCTTTGAACGGAGATGAGCTTCGATTTAAAATCTACTAAGGTACTACAATTATAATTAATGGCCACTGTATCTCGGCATATTTATTTTGCTTTGAGAGTCCACATTGAGACTTTAAATGACCTCCTGTGGCATATATGGTATTATTTTTGGCCTTTGTATTTTTTTTTCGAGGGGTACCAGGGTAGTAGCCTCTGTGCATGCTTTAGTTTCTCACGGATGCTCTACAAATTGTGCAAGTTTATCCTTTTGAACGCATTGTTCCCAGTGCTGCCTTGTTGAGAAGCCAAGTCTTGCAACCTGACACAGGCTCACGTTTCGGAAAAGCTTAAGTGGGGTTACTTGTGTATTTTTTTTCTTTTGTTTTACTTTAGGGCTCTGCGTGTGATGTGAGAGTGAAAAATGGCAACGTGTTTCAGGGAATTTTCAAAACCTTGAGTTCTAAGGTAAGATTTCTGAAAACTCTGCTTCAGACTAAAGTCTTCAAATAATTTTATATACTAATGCTTTCCTACTTATCTTTATTTTTCTTTTGTTTTGACAACATTGAGTTTTTTTTTTTCATCCAGTGAACTCCATATGTGCATTCCAGTAGAACTATTGTATTTATATTCTGCTTTGCCTTAATTGATGTGCTGTAATGACTTACGAATACTCAGTGTTCCCCCTTTCTGAGTAAAGGCTGATATAGGGCCACCAATCCCTATAACTTGAGTCCCATGACTTCTGTGTGGGACACATGAAGTTTGTTTGTGGTTCACGGATAACTTTGTGAATGTGATGTCCATTTTGGCTGGTTGTGTGCTGCACAAGATGGTGGCCTTCTTTGTGAAGACTGACAGTGGCCATGTTGAACAGATTAGTCTTTGTTTCCTCCATCCAAGTTCCAAATCCTTGAAGCCTTTTGTAGCTGGTGGGTAGGGTAGGCCACACATTATTTTGTCTAGAGCAGATCGTCCATTTACTGAATTATTGGTGGTGCCTCCGACAGTGGACAATGATGCAAGACTCAACCTCCATTGAGACTAGATGTCTGCTGTAGACGTTCAAGCCGCCTGTTGTCACAATTGCTGTTAAAAACTACATTTCTGAGTTTTGGCATGGCACTAATGGCAGCACATTTGTGAAGACATGTTTTTTTGGTCTGTTCATGTGATTGACCATTAAATGCTTCCAAAAAAGCCCAACTTAATTTGAACTTGACAGTGGGCATGCTCCAGTGCTTAGGATTACTGATTAATTATGCAAAGTCCGCCTTAACTATCCTTCAGTCTGTTACAGCTCTGGGGGCTGTAGAGCACACCGAAAGTGACAGTGTCTTTTGGAGGAATGACTGACATCTGCCTGCCTGCTGTGTCTGAATCTTTGCCATTTAAAGCAATCCAAAAGCTAGACATTTCTCTTCTTCTGTTTGATGGCCTCATGTATCTTCCTTGCTCCCAATGCGGAACTAAAATGAGTCTTTTTCAACAATGTCTTGAAGGCCAGTACTCCCAATAGGGACAGTTGGAGGGTAGTTAAGCACACTGACAGCTAACTGGTTGTTTCTCCCTGTTCAACAATATCCACATATGACATCCAAAGTGCAGATAGATCTCCATTGTCATGACAACAAAGATGTTCAAGGAATACATCGCAAAGGTGTTTTACTTGGGCAAAGGCAGCATTCTGCAAGACGTCGTTTAATCTCTGTTGGCATAGGTCTTTTGGAAAGTCATTACCATCCTCCGTGAAGGAGTATGCTACCTGAATGTTCTCTTCTTAATTCTTCTCCACACAGGGAATGAATTCCAACCATGCCAATTTCAACATAGCTTCATACACGCACTTGTGTACTCGAACTGCACAGTTGTACACACAACCTTCTAGTACTGATGATATTGATCCTTCTGCTATCGTGTGCGTCAGTGCAAAGGTTGCAAAGGCCAGCATCTTGAAAGCGTTTTCAAAGAATGGACATAACTTTGCAAATGGTTTGAAAGGTGCCCATTTGAAGAATGATTGTCGTACGTTGCTGGTATGCTTCCACACAATCTTATTTAGTTTTGCGTAGGGCTTGATCCATTACCACTACAATTTTCACCAAATGCAGCGATTCCCTTATCCGCTCTGATTTTCAGAATTTCAGAAACCGTTGTCAACTAAGTTGTAGGAAGTTGGCTCTGTATGCACTATTTCAAAGTAAGGAATAGTATGCACAGAGTCCAAGGGTTCCCCTTAGAGGTAAGATAGTGGCAAAAAGAGATAATACTAATGCTCTATTTTGTGGTAGTGTGGTCGAGCAGTAGGCTTATCAAAGGAGTAGTGTTAAGCATTTGTTGTATATACACACAGGTAATAAATGAGGAACACACACTCCGAGACAAATCCAGGCCAATAGGTTTTGTTACAGAAAAATATATTTTCTTAGTTTATTTTAAGAACCACAGGTTCAAATTCTACATGTAATCTCATTTGAAAGGTATTGCAGGTAAGTACTTTAGGAACTTTGAATAATCACAGTAGCATATATACTTTTTACATAAAACACAATAAGCTGTTTTAAAAGTGGACACTTAGTGCAATTTTTACAGTTCCTGGGGGAGGTAAAGTAATGTTAGTTTTTGCAGGTAAGTAAACCACCTACGGGGTTAAGGTAGCCCACCGTTGGGGGTTCAGAGCAACCCCAAAGTCACCACACCAGCAGCTCAGGGCCAGTCAGGTGCAGAGTTCAAAGTGATGCCCAAAACGCATAGGCTTCAATGGAGAGAAGGGGGTGCCCCGGTTCCAGTCTGCCAGCAGGTAAGTACCCGCGTCTTCGGAGGGCAGACCAGGGGGGTTTTGTAGGGCACCGGGGGGGACACAAGTCCACACAGAAAGTACACCCTCAGCAGCGCGGGGGCGGCCGGGTGCAGTGTGCAAACAAGCGTCGGGTTTGCAATGTAAATCAATGGGAGACCAAGGGGTCTCTTCAGCGGTGCAGGCAGGCAAGGGGGGGGCTCCTCTGGGTAGCCACCACCTGGGCAAGGGAGAGGGCCTCCTGGGGGTCACTCCTGCACTGAAGTTCCGATCCTTCAGGTGCTGGGGGCTGCGGGTGCAGGGCCTTTTCCAGCTCGGGATTTTAGAGTCAGGCAGTCGCGGTCAGGGGGAGCCTCGGGATTCCCTCTGCAGGCGTCGCTGTGGGGGCTCAGGGGGGACAACTTTGGTTACTCAGTCTCGGAGTCGCCGGAGGGTCCTCCCTGAGGTGTTGTTTCTCCACCAGTCGAGTCGGGGTCGCCGGGTGCAGTGTTGCAAGTCTCACGCTTCTTGCGGGGATTGCATGAGTCTTTAAATCTGCTCCTCTGAAACAAAGTTGCAGTCTTTTTGGAGCAGGTCCGCTGTCCTCGGGAGTTTCTTGTTCCTCTTGAAGCAGGGCGGTCCTCTGAGGATTCAGAGGTCGCTGGTCCTGGAGAAAGCGTCGCTGGAGCAAGTTTCTTTAGAAGGCAGGAGACAGGCCGGTAGGACTGGGGCCAAAGCAGTTGGTGTCTTCTTTCATCTTCTGCAGGGGTTTTTCAGCTCAGCAGTCGTCTTCTTCGGTAAGTTGCAGGAATCTAAATCTTTAGGTTCAGGGAAGCCCTTAAATACTAAATTTAAGGGCGTGTTTAGGTCTGGGGGGTTAGTAGCCAATGGCTACTAGCCCTGAGGGTGGGTACACCCTCTTTGTGCCTCCTCCCAAGGGGAGGGGGGTCACATTCCTATCCCTATTGGGGGAATCCTCCATCTGCAAGATGGAGGATTTCTAAAAGTTAGTCACTTCAGCTCAGGACACCTTAGGGGCTGTCCTGACTGGCCAGTGACTCCTCCTTGTTGTTCTCATCTCCTCCGGCCTTGCCGCCAAAAGTGGGGCCGTGGCCGGAGGGGGCGGGCAACTCCACTAGCTGGAGTGCCCTGCGGTGCTGGAACAAAGGGGGTAAGCCTTTGAGGCTCACCTCACCGCCAGGTGTTACAGCTCCTGCCTGGGGGAGGTGATAGCATCTCCACCCAGTGCAGGCTTTGTTACAGGCCACAGAGTGACAAAGGCACTCTCCCCATGTGGCCAGCAACATGTCTCGAGTGTGGGAGGCTGCTAGAACCAGTCAGCCTACACGGGTAGTTGGATTAGGTTTCAGGGGGAACCTCTAAGGTGCCCTCTGGGGTGTATTTTACAATAAAGTGTACACTGGCATCAGTGTGCATTTATTGTGCTGAGAAGTTTGATACCAAACTTCCCAGTTTTCAGTGTAGCCATTATGGTGCTGTGGAGTTCGTGTTTGACAAACTCCCAGACCATATACTCTTATGGCTACCCTGCACTTACAATGTCTAAGGTTTTGCTTAGACACTGTAGGGGCACAGTGCTCATGCACTGGTGCCCTCACCTATGGTATAGTGCACCCTGCCTTAGGGCTGTAAGGCCTACTAGAGGGGTGACTTATCTATACTGCATAGGCAGTGTGAGGTTGGCATGGCACCCTGAGGGGAGTGCCATGTCGACTTACTCGTTTTGTTCTCACCAGCACACACAAGCTGGCAAGGAGTGTCTGTGCTGAGTGAGGGGTCCCTAGGGTGGCATAAGATATGCTGCAGCCCTTAGAGACCTTCCCTGGCATCAGGGCCCTTGGTACCAGGGGTACCAGTTACAAGGGACTTACCTGGATGCCAGGGTGTGCCAATTGTGGAATCAAAAGTACAGGTTAGGGAAAACACTGGTGCTGGGGCCTGGTTAGCAGGCCTCAGCACACTTTCAATTCAAAACATAGCATCAGCAAAGGCAAAAAGTCAGGGGGTAACCATGCCAAGGAGGCATTTCCTTACACAGGGGCATTAATGATGAGCAAGTAGCCAATTGAATCCAGTGATACACTAACCAGGTCGCTAGTACTGATGTTAAATCCTGTATAAATTAATATTTGTGCGAAGCTCTCTTCTGGTCTTGTAACAACCTAGATTATGTCCTTATTTTCTGCAAACTTCAATTGGGTAACACATTCCTGCATGACTTCGATACTTATCAGTGGCTGAGGCCCAACATGTTCACTCGAAACATACATGCACAACTCTTATGTATTTGTAGTGGTCAGTGATTAGCTTTTGGTTCTTAATGCATAGGAGAGGAGCTATAAAATGTTGTGGTCCAAACAACTTGGGCTGCACAGCTATGCCGTTGACGCAGAGTTGTTCCTTACCAGTAGGAGTCTCTTCCAGCCTATCAATGTTATCCCATGCTAAGTTAGTGAAGACATGAGGCTGAATGTCAGCTGGAAGAATAATTTGCTCATTTAAGGTAGCAGCAGGTTTCTGAAGACCCAGGGCGGTATCACTTTCTTCCAGTTGTGAGTATGAAATTCCATGACCAAGTTTGTTTATAGTGCAAATGATTTCAACATTGCCTGTCAGAGTTTGTATGGTGTATGTATGGGAACACCAATTGCTGAGGGGTGGGGAGGGGGTTCTACTGGCCATTTGTGAGTGTGTGTATATAATGTTCTGACTGAATGATTGCATAAGTAAGGCTATCCTATTGGACATCCGTGTGTTTTCTGGACCTCCAGTCAGAAGTCCTAATAGGAACAGTTTAAGGTAATCGCACACTACAAATCAATCTTTATCCATGTCTGAAGGATGATATAGCCATGGTGTTGACATCCAGTTTGCTTTAATCATTGTTCTTTTGTGCTATGATGTTTGATCAATGATCTTGTTAATCTCTGTTGCTTTAACCTTTAAAACTGATAATTCTCTTTTCAAACTCTGGTTTTCTCTTACATCGTTGTAAGGAAATGCCTCCTTGGCATGGTTGCCCCCTGACTTTTTGCCTTTGCTGATGCTATGTTTACAATTGAAAGTGTGCTGAGGCCTGCTAACCAGGCCCCAGCATCAGTGTTCTTTCCCTAACCTGTACTTTTGTATCCACAATTGGCAGACCCTGGCATCCAGATAAGTCCCTTGTAACTGGTACTTCTAGTACCAAGGGCCCTGATGCCAAGGAAGGTCTCTAAGGGCTGCAGCATGTCTTATGCCACCCTGGAGACCTCTCACTCAGCACAGACACACTGCTTGCCAGCTTGTGTGTGCTAGTGAGGACAAAACGAGTAAGTCGACATGGCACTCCCCTCAGGGTGCCATGCCAGCCTCTCACTGCCTATGCAGTATAGGTAAGACACCCCTCTAGCAGGCCTTACAGCCCTAAGGCAGGGTGCACTATACCATAGGTGAGGGTACCAGTGCATGAGCATGGTACCCCTACAGTGTCTAAACAAAACCTTAGACATTGTAAGTGCAGGGTAGCCATAAGAGTATATGGTCTGGGAGTCTGTCAAACACGAACTCCACAGCACCATAATGGCTTCACTGAAAACTGGGAAGTTTGGTATCAAACTTCTCAGCACAATAAATGCACACTGATGCCAGTGTACATTTTATTGCAAAATACACCCCAGAGGGCACCTTGGAGGTGCCCCCTGAAACTTAACCGACTGTCTGTGTAGGCTGACTAGTTCCAGCAGCCTGCCACACTAGAGACATGTTGCTGGCCCCATGGGGAGAGTGCCTTTGTCACTCTGAGGCCAGTAACAAAGCCTGCACTGGGTGGAGATGCTAACACCTCCCCCAGGCAGGAGCTGTGACACCTGGCGGTGAGCCTCAAAGGCTCACCCCTTTGTCACAGCCCAGCAGGGCACTCCAGCTTGCTGGAGTTGCCCGCCCCCTCCGGCCACGGCCCCCACTTTTGGCGGCAAGGCTGGAGGGAACAAAGAAAGCAACAAGGAGGAGTCACTGGCCAGTCAGGACAGCCCCTAAGGTGTCCTGAGCTGAGGTGACTCTAACTTTTAGAAATCCTCCATCTTGCAGATGGAGGATTCCCCCAATAGGGTTAGGATTGTGACCCCCTCCCCTTGGGAGGAGGCACAAAGAGGGTGTACCCACCCTCAGGGCTAGTAGCCATTGGCTACTAACCCCCCAGACCTAAACACGCCCTTAAATTTAGTATTTAAGGGCTTCCCTGAACCCTAGAAAATTAGATTCCTGCAACAACAAGGAGGACTGCCTAGCTGAAAACCCCTGCAGAGGAAGACCAGAAGACAACAACTGCCTTGGCTCCAGAAACTCACCGGCCTGTCTCCTGCCTTCCAAAGAACTGTGCTCCAGCGACGCCTTCCAAAGGGACCAGCGACCTCTGAATCCTCTGAGGACTGCCCTGCTTCGACGACGACAAGAAACTCCTGAGGACAGCGGACCTGCTCCAAAAAGACTGCAACTTTGTTTCAAGAAGCAGCTTTAAAGAACCCTGCAACTCCCCGCAAGAAGCGTGAGACTTGCAACACTGCACCCGGCGACCCCGACTCGGCTGGTGGAGAACCAACACCTCAGGGAGGACCCCCGGACTACTCTACGACTGTGAGTACCAAAACCTGTCCCCCCTGAGCCCCCACAGCGCCGCCTGCAGAGGGAATCCCGAGGCTTCCCCTGACCGTGACTCTCTGAAACCTAAGTCCCGACGCCTGGAAAAGACCCTGCACCCGCAGCGCCCAGGACCTGAAGGACCGGACTTTCACTGCAGAAGTGACCCCCAGGAGTCCCTCTCCCTTGCCCAAGTGGAGGTTTCCCCGAGGAAGCCCCCCCCTTGCCTGCCTGCAGCGCTGAAGAGATCCCTTGATCTCCCATAGACTAACATTGAAAACCCGACGCTTGTTTCTACACTGCACCCGGCCGCCCCCGCGCTGCTGAGGGTGAAATTTCTGTGTGGGCTTGTGTCCCCCCGGTGCCCTACAAAACCCCCCTGGTCTGCCCTCCGAAGACGCGGGTACTTACCTGCAAGCAGACCGGAACCGGGGCACCCCCTTCTCTCCATTCTAGCCTATGCGTTTTGGGCACCACTTTGGACTCTGCACCTGACCGGCCCTGAGCTGCTGGTGTGGTGACTTTGGGGTTGCTCTGAACCCCCAACGGTGGGCTACCTTGGACCAAGAACTGAACCCTGTAAGTGTCCTACTTACCTGGTAAAACTAACAAAAACTTACCTCCCCCAGGAACTGTGAAAATTGCACAGTGTCCACTTTTGAAATAGCTATTTGTGAATAACTTAAAGTATACATGCAATTGAAATGATTCAAAGTTCCTAATGTACTTACCTGCAATACCTTTCAAACAAGATATTACATGTTAAATTTGAACCTGTGGTTCTTAAAATAAACTAAGAAAATATATTTTTCTATACAAAACCTATTGGCTGGATTTGTCTGAGTGTGTGTACCTCATTTATTGTCTGTGTATGTACAACAAATGCTTAACACTACTCCTTAATAAGCCTACTGCTCGACCACACTACCACAAAATAGAGCATTAGTATTATCTCTTTTTACCACTATTTTACCTCTAAGGGGAACCCTTGGACTCTGTGCATGCTATTCCTTACTTTGAAATAGCACATACAGAGCCAACTTCCTACAATCGTCCTGTAGCATGACACTCCTGTTGGGCCAATAATTTTCCTTTGGTGTCTGGGAATTTGCCAAGGCTGTTACCAAACTCCAAGTCAAACTCCGAAGTCTAATTTTCTTCTAATATGCTTCTTGGTTGATTCGTCTGTTCCCTGTATTCCTTTGTCATGAGGGTTTTAAGCCTTTCAGTGAGTTAGCTCTGTTCCGAGTAATCGCAGCTCTAATGTAATGAAATAGTTCACCGTATACTTCATATCTCATGTGTTTGTAGTGATCATCGGTTTGAATGCTAGATGCATGATCTCCCTTCTTTGCTTTAACCCTTGTATAGTTCCTATAACAAGATGCATGTTAATGGGCTTCTACAGCCACTTTGGCCCTACAACAAACTGCCGAGATCTATGAATCACAATGGTTGCACACACTCAAAGCCTTTTGGTAACTCTAAGCTCTGTGGCCTTGATTAATTTCCTGTGCGTTGATGTTCCCTTGTAGCATTTTATCTTCACACAAAATATACATTCTTCAGCATACATGTTTGATTTTCATGATGTTCATCTGTTTAAGGGTTTACTAGTGCACTCACTTGTTACAGCATCATCACCGACTCTTGCTTTAGCTTTTCGCTCAATAGTCTGTAAATCTCTCTTCATAGTACACAAGCTCCTGATCTTACTTTGGTAAGATAATCGGGGAACAGTGTTGCTTTCCACATTTCTTGCAATGTCTAACAGTGGAATGTGACTCCTTACTTGAGCTGCCTCTAGCAAAGTGTTCCATGCCGAGTAGTGCTGCGGGCTTGTCAATGTAACTCCATATTAGACATTTGACCATAAAAGAAATATACCCTGGGGATTAGAGGGACATAATGTGCTTGTTTCAGTCTTTTTCATGATACTGCACGGTCAATCACCACCAGCTCTGGAAAAAGAAATTAATTTAAAAATGTATACATTTTACTTGGTGGACTAAACCACATATCATTGTGGGGACACACATCTTTGTCTTCCAGTAGGTTCACACAGAATGGAGGTAATATGCCAGTGGTGGACAGTTTCTCCACTATCCTGAATACAGGTTTGCTCTTGATACTTAGTAGAAAAAAAAACATACTCCATACTGAGCTTTTTTGACCCACTTTATAGGTACTTAACAAGTGTTCAAGAGTGTGTACCAGGGGAATTGATTTGTGAGCCACCCAGCTGATTGATCAGAGGCCCACAGTTGTGGTGAACCACGCTTTCAAGCTTCCCTGCAGATTTGTCTTTGGAGCGTGATCTGTGATGGAGTGCTGAGCAGCCCCGGTTAAAAGAACAAACAGCTGATATGTGAAATGCTTGCAAAAGTCATAATCGCTGGCAAATGGTTAGTCTCCCTCCAGTCCAGTTTTTTTTTTTTTTTTTTACACCCTGTCCACTCGATCTGCAAATCGTTCTTGGTCCTGTTAATTAGAAACAGCCCATAGTTATTGGCACTAGTTGAAATAAATTCCATATCAATTTATTTTTCCAGGTGCATTGTCAGAACTATGGACTTGAATAAATACTGGACTGAGGTACTTGCCGTATGTGCTTCATAAGTGAACAACATAGAAATAGGATCTTAAACGTGAGCCTCTGATCAATGGCTAACCATTGGACCTTCTTTCTTGCTTCTGACTCTTGATCACCGATCTTTAACTTGCAGACCGGTCTTGCCATTCTGAATATTCAAATGCATAGCAGGTGTGATAGTGGTAATTCAAAGTACAAGCTGTTGTATTAATCCAACCTTGAGATAATACAAAGACCAATGTTGCATCTTATTCGTTGGGGATGAAGAAACCAATTTTCGTATTGGTTTTAAAAGGCCCAAAAAAACGTCCTCCTGTATTACTATGGTCAAAGGCAACATACTAATTGAAGGTCGCTCCCAGAGATTTGTCTTCAGGATAACCTGTGCTGAGGGTGTCTCCACTGAATCTGGCCACGGACATTTGTTTCACTGGAGTTTCTCATCAGATGTAAAATCTTCCTTGACCTTGTTCAGCTTTAAAAAAAATAAAATAAAAAAAAAAATAAAAAAAAACCTTGTGCCCTTTCCATTACTGGATTGCCCCTTGTTTAGTTGTGGAGATTGACTGCTGTCCTAGGTGATCAAGATGTACCTCTATATCTGTTAGCTGTGTGCAAGTAGACCAGACATCCTAAGAAGCTGACGATATGCATCAGATTCTTCATAGAAGTTGAAGAAAATCAGTTGGGACGGAACAGTCCCTTGCATGGTAATGGACGTGCACCCGTACCCTGAGTGAGGAGCCTGGTGGCTGGCAAAGGATGTGGTTGGTGGCCCCTACTGTAGCCATGTGGGGGGGCTAAAGGCAGAGTGGGGGTGTTGCAGGGCCTTGGAGAGTCTAAAGTCAGCAGGACCATTGCTTGGTCGTTTGAAGTGCTCAAGCACTGTTGGGATGGAATAGCCCTCTGCATGGTAACGGGCATGCACCTCTGCCCTGAGTGCCCTACTGTACAGATGTCTGGATCCCTAATGCTTATTTTTTAGCATAAGCAAACACAGCTCATGCGTCATGACGTAGGCCTGTCTCGCCGGTTGTGGTCTTGTTGGACTGTGAGGGGCACCCAGAATGCTACCCTCATAGTGGTGAAAGGCTGTTGCCTTTACCAGGACCTGTGTAGCACACACACTGTGGTGGCAGCTTACCATGTAGTGTTGTGTAGCCATTTTAGTTACAGCTCCGTGCCCGTTATTTTAGCACAGTAGGCCTGCTGCTGTGCTCTTTAACCTAGATATATTTTATTCAGCTTTGTTTATTATTTTAACAATAGCCACATTTGCGGTCTTGTTTTATTTCTCTATGTAGCTGTTATTTGCTTAGGCCAGCAGTGTGTTCTTAAACAAGCACTATGTGCTTCTCTCAAGGTTGCAGTGACCTAAGCTGCCAGTAAAACGTGGTAATCCTTTGTCTCTGGTAAGAATAGAAATATGAAAATCCTTACTTAGGGACATCTTCTCAGAACATCAGCTGTTTTATTATAAAACACTTCCTCCATCCCATACACATAAGCGGGAGATTAAAGCCAGATGACCACGACTGTATGCTGATTACTGAACGCTTCGCTACAGCTCCTTATGCAGACTTCAGGCCTTTACCCAGGTATTGGGGGTGATGTTTTCCCAGGGGTACCTGAAGGGCAGAACTAGAGCTTAACATGGTATGCTCTTATAGCCTATGTAGGAATTAGTCTATTGATTCTAGTGACAACAGGGTAGCGTTATTTTAGGTTTTCCTCTACTTGTCACAATTTTAATGCTGTCCTGCTTTATCGTCCTGGGTATTACAGTACATGCTTTATTATCTGAGATGCAGTTGCTTCATTAAAACCTTATTGAAACATACTGCCTCTGTTTGTCCTTGTATATGTGAGACTAATGTAACTGAGAGAAACGGATGAGATCTGAGTGACCATGATTTCTCTGAGGAATCAATTAAGTCATGCGCTCTGCTGCCCAATCATCCCTCCTCTTTGGTAGAGATGAGGCTCTGCTAGTTAGCTGGAGCCAAACCTGGATTGGGGCAACAGGTGCCACCTGTAGTGGGTTAAGACTCAGTCTCCCACACAGCAGGCGATTTTGCTGCTCAAATCCAGTAGTCTCATTAGAATGAGAGCCTACGCTACAGTAGTAATCGGTAAGATTGAAGAGACCTTTTTTAATTGTTTTTTTAAAACCAGTCACTGGAGTGAGATCTACAGGCTCACTCATTAAGAGCTCTGCTCCTGTGTGCTTAGCTTACCCTTTGCCTACATCGGTTTCTTGTGTAGTGCTGCACAGTGCATGTATCATCTACATGTGCTGGACGTATGCGTGCCTGTGAATAGTAAAAAACAGGGATAATGCAGTGCTGTGCAGTGTGTATATTAATGCATGTGCTGAATATGTGTATGCCTGAGAATGGTTCAATACATGGTGGGCTTAAGGTTCCATTTTGGGGGACCCAGGACTGCATGGTGAAAGATAAGGATAAGAGGTAGAGGAATCCTACTGAAAGATTTGTGTATTGCAGCATTCCTGTGGGCGGGGTGAGAGCCAGGCTGCACATTACACTTCAAAGGGTAGTCTTAGATTCAGAGAGAGGTCACAAGGAAGGAGATTAGGCACATCTTGGGAAGGAGATTGGTCTAAAAAAAGAACCATAAAGAGTAGTACTGAGGCCCTGGGATAACCTTTTGATTTATAAATCACTGTGGCTGACATCCATGTGTGAACCTCTGGCTACTCCCATTGTTCTTGTGATTGTGGTTTCGCTCCTGCTGTCGCATACTGCTTTAAGGAGGAAAAGAAGAGGATTGGCTCTGCAAGACTTCTGCCTGTGACCAGGGCTGGGTTGGGGAAGGAGGATGGAGGTTCAAAGCCTGCTATTCTCCCAACTGGGGGAGGGGACATCACGCAGGGAATCCAAGACCACCTACTATGGAGCCAGGAGCACCAGCACCTGCCAGCTGTACAAGACTTGTGTTCTCTGTGAGAAAGAGGATAGATAGCATTGGAAGGAGTGAGGTATGTGAATCCTGGCAAGTGGATCCCCATAGCGAGGAGACTGCCCCTAATATTAATGTAACAGGATTTATTGAGAGGACGGATATTCGAAGTGTTCCGCGCTATGTGGTGCATTTAGTGAAAGAAATAGGAAAATATGTGAACTACTGTGTGGAAAGCCATGCCTTAAACTTTTTCTTAAATAATCCATTTATCTGGTGCAGTTCCAAAGGCAGAGTGGGTCCAAAAAAGAGAGATCGTCAACCAGCTTTAGCCAGAAACTCTTGGAATCCTGGCCAGTTGGTTATTGTTTGACCGAAATGTTCTCACACCGTTACAATAGGAGATCCTGGCAGATAAGTAATAAGTTCCTGAACGATGGAGCGCTCTGCATTAATAAAGAGGACTTGACTAAAATCCATTTTTCCACGTGGGGCCAGTGCAAATTACGAAGACTCATAGTAATGTGCTCTTGTCTAGGTAGACCAAGAGCCAGCCTAGCGGCTGCGTTCTGTCCAGTCTGAAGTCTTCTGAGCAGATATTTGGGCAATCCCGCATATAGTGCATTGGCATAGTCCAGCCTGGACATAACCTGTGCCAATACCATAGTAATCCTAGTCGGGACCGAAAGGAAATGCAAAAATGTTTCTGTAGAAAGACGAAAGCACAAGCCTACCACCAAAATAATTTGATTGTGGAAAGACTTTTTTTTTTTTTTTTTTCTTTCAAATTCGATCCTCAAGTTTATACAGTTTCCACTTGGGTATCTGGTGGAGATGCCGCCTACAGGCCAATGGACTTTCAAACTGAGAATAAAATTGTGTCCACAACTGAGCACCTCTGTCTTTGCCGTGCTGCACTTCAGTTGGTTACAGTTCATCCAACTAAAAACTGCTGTAAGACGGTGTCAACTTTGCCTTCTGTTCAGTTGCTGCTGCAATGATCTGGGTCATCTCACACGTGCATTATGAAGTCTGCAACCCTGTATACCAGGCAGGACTGCTGTGCTGAGTGGCCCTTAACCAGTGTGCAGTGGAAGGACAGAGACCCTGTATGCCAGAGGGGGCCACCGGGACCTAGGAAGAAGTGTGATCGGATTGAGATTCTTTGGAGGAGAGAGATTGCTTAGGGGACCCTAGCAGACCTGAGGTGTGACTGAGGACCAGCGCTAAGATCTTCGCACCGCCACCTGTAGGAAAAGGCAAGAACTTAAGTCAAGCTTGGAGGAGCATTGAGAACCCCCTTGGGCTTTGTAGCATTGTCTGAGGAATTAGAGGGCAGCCAATCTGTCTGCTTGGTCTGTGTGTGAAAGACATACCGGAGATACCTGCTGCAGCTCCAGCTCTCACCGAGGGAGCATGTTCAGAGTCTCTGGTCTCTCTGGTCTTGCCGGTACAGGGAAGACTGATTTTGGGTCTGTCGACCAATGGGAGCTTGATTGTCAGATAGCTGTTTGGCGCTCGAATACTTCTGACATGAAAACAAGAGTCTGAGTGGGGACTCCTGAAACTCTACTAGTGGTGTTTAACTTGGATGTCTTCTATAATAATAAATGGGGAACAGCTAATATCATTAATTTGAGAGGAGTGGGACTACAGGATCTGCCTATGAAGCACTGACCTCACGGGACTGTAGGTATGGTTAATTATTGTTGTATTTTACTTTCTAGTGGTAGATACTTGCTTTTCTTTTAGATAAGTATTTATTTGCCTGGACAGTCTACACCCCTCCCCCCCCCAATAAAAATAATAAATAAACCCCAAGAAGCCTTGAACTGCTTGGCCCGTGCTTTCACTGAGTAAAGTGCGTAAGTGGTGGTTGGCCCAGTTGCTCAGTAGCCATAGTAGTTCGGGCCCAGGGACATCAGAATTAAGACCTCCACCCTTACGGTTCGTCCCACTAGCTCTAGCTTGTCCCATGGGCCTTTAAACAAGATTATGACTGCACATCTTAATTATCCGAGCTCTTAATGATCTAATGGGGCCAGTGTTAGTGAACCATGAGATAAAAAGCATCTGAACAGTTGCAGACATCTTCTGTTCAGCAGTACCTTATGGCCTAACATTTGAATTGTAGCAGAGAGATTGTCATATTACCCCCACAGCATTATTTTCACTGGTTCAGAAGTAATCAGTCGTAGAGACTAGTGTGATCTCTGTACCAATGCCCAGACAGAGGTACATCTGCCAGATGGCCAGCAGATATTTATGAATTTGACCAAGTGTTAGAATGAGTGCTATTGGGCAGAAATTTGTGACATGTTGGGTGCAGGTTGGATGATATTTTAGTAATGAAGAAACACATTGCTTGCTGAGAGTCGACACCGACCCTGAGCTCAGCAAGATAGTCTATAGCTCCTTTTTCTGTCAGCCTGTACTGGGACTAATTCTTGTATCAGTGGAGATGAATATGCATTGTTTGGTGATAGCGACTTGAAGGATAATTGGGTTGACCTTGTTGATTGTCAGCATAGTAAAGGCTGCCCATTCAAAATTATGCTTTTTTCTGCAAGCTTCATATTAAGATTAACTGTTGTAGAGGCTTATTTTAGGGTTGAGCCTGCGCTAGCGCATCCGTATCGTTTGCGAGACGCTTTAGTAGTTAGAAAAGGGCTCTGAGCCCTGTCCATGTCACATCAGTGTCTTTCATTGGTTCGTTGGCTTGCCTTTTAAAATATGCTTGCTTTCATTAGTGGAAGGCATGCATATATCATGCCTTTTCCGGTGGTTAGCCCTCCTCGAGCGGAGCGACCAAGTACTGAAAACATACGAGGCTCGTTGTTTTCCATCTGGTCTGTGGACTACTTTTTCTCTTTTTTCGCAGCGTGATCTCGCTTGGCAGAATTTGAGCGCTTTGCATGACATCGACCCTGTTACATAGTTAATTGCACTTTTGCTGGTTAAGTACATAATTGCACTTTTGCCGATAGGTTTCACTACGAGTGAACTGTAGCAGTGCTATTGCGCTGGTTTTTTTTTCAATTTAATGTGGCAAGAAAAGTCCGGTTGGGAGTTTACAACTGCTAATAGCTCTGACTTGGAGAAATGCAAGACCCGATGCATTGCAAATGCTTGTTTTGTAATGGCGTCCAATGTTTGATTTTATTTATTTTTTAGAAAAATAATTTGCAGATGTTACTGGAAAGGCTTATAACGCTGATAGTTTCTGATGATTACAAACAGTTGCAGAGTTCTGGTGTCTTGAACTACCGCATTCATTGGGTTGTATCGTCTTGCTTGATCATACAAGTTTAGCTGTGATATATATATTGAAGTAGGTCAAAATCAGATTATGTTGGTCTAACATTGCTGTGACTCCCAGCAACTTGAGTTGGTTAGTCTATAGGTGCAGGCAAGAGAATACAGTTGAAATCCTTTACATTCTTTTCTGGCAACTTGTTTTTTTTTTTTTGTTTCTCCAATGCTGTTGTTTCCCTCTGTTCGGAGTCATTGTTTCCTTTACTTCAATTGTTTCCAACTTCATTTCCATCTCCTTCCTCATTCCTTACCATTTTTCTCATACTCAATCATGTACATTTTCATTTTCAGTTTGAACTTGCTGTGGATGCTGTCCACAAAAAGACAGCTGATTTATCTGTTGGACCTAGACAAGAAGAGATTGTGGACACCATGATCTTCAAACCCATGGATATTGTGCTTCTGCATTTCCGCAATGTGGACTTCAACTATGCGACTAAGGGTGAGATATTGGTTGTTGGACTGCTTGACAGTGCAGGTTTAGTGGCGAGTAAAGGGGTTGTAGAGGTGGAATATGAATTTGCTATTGAATATTAATTTTCAGGGATTTGTGGAAGATGCAGTAGGCTTGTTGGGCAATTGATTGTGATTTGAGAGTTGTATAGATCAGCACTTGAATCAGCCTAGTAACACTGTGTGATTTGATATCTACTCTGTTTTAGATAAGTTTACTGATTCTGCCATTGCGATGAACTCGAAGGTGAATGGTGAGCACAAGGAAAAAGTTCTTATGCGCTGGGATGGAGGAGAGAACAGCGACGATTATGACCTGGATTCTGATGTTGTAAGAACCTTATTGTCAGCTTGAAAGGATGCAAGTGTACCAGCGTACCTATTTGAACTGTGAAAAATTACTCTACAATGCTTAGAACTAAGCCTCTAACACCTTGCAAGGGTCTGAGTGCCCTAGATGTGCCATTACGACTTCTTAAATGTTGCCTGTGTGCCTTCTGCAGTGGTTTATATGCCTTCCATCTGATCACCTGTGTGGGAGATTGAGAGTCCTTTTACATGGGTTCCCGTGGCATACAGATTTAGGTTAATCAGCTCTGTTGCATGAGTATGTTTTTTTTTTTTTTTAAATGTTTATTTATTTTTTAACACGTGGTGTAGAGCTTGTAGGATTGTCGGGGATTAATTTGCTTTTCTGAATTGTTGATGTAAGGTCTAAGTTGCCCCTTCGGTGTCCACTTTTTCTTTGTTGCAGTCCAATGGCTGGGACCCAAATGAAATGTTCAGGTACAATGAAGAGAATTACGGAGTGAAGACTACCTATGATAGCAGTCTATCTTCCTATACGTAAGTTGTTCCCTGCTGCATGTGGGATCTAAGACTGCTCAATAATTGACTGTTTATAAATTAATTTGGGTGTTTTAAGATGATCGTGCAATGAGATTTCCATCTCTAAGATGTTTAGGGATATGCCAGTTTATGCTTGTTTTCTGTGATAGCTAAGGAGGTGAAGGAGGGCAGTGGGTAGTGCATGTTTTTAAAACCTGTGGGCTGACAGGGATGCATGTTTGGAAGCACTGGCGGAAAAGGGAGTCCATTGCATTTATTTGAGGTGCTGTTTTGATTGGTAGCCACAGCATGTTATATTCAGTACTGCAGCGTTTCCTGATCATTTATTTTTGTTCAGTCTAGTCAAACTTTTTTTGATACAGGGTTCCTTTAGAAAAGGATAATAGTGATGAGTTCCGCCAGCGTGAGGCGAGAGCAGCGCAACTCGCCCGAGAAATAGAGGCCAGCCCCCAGTACCGCCAGCGAATAGCCATAGAGAATGATGATGGGCGAACTGAAGAGGAAAAACACAGTTCAGTCCAGAGACAAAACTCTGAAAGGGACAGTCCCAATCTGGGATGCAGGTACGGGCAAATACTGAAGAAAGGAGGATTGTTAACTAGTGTGCTTGAAGTTGAAATTGAACTTTTTCATCCATAGTGAATCTGTTGAGAAACAATTAGAGCAGATGATTATGTATAATGGAAATGTGTGTATGTGTAGGAATGAGTTGGACCTGGGCGGGAGATGTTAAACCCCAGACTAGGCATTTAAAATCTGGATTACTTGGAAGAGAAGCACATAAGACAACAGTCTGCTCTTGTGCTAAAATGTAAAAGACTGTCTGAGGCACAAAAGAGAAATGCTGTGGTTATTGAAAAGCTCGCTATTCAGGTGGAAGAGTATGAAAACATAGATTTCTGTTTACTTGCACCTTACAGTTTGGGTTTTGAATGCTTGATTTTATTTCTTAACTGCCTTTTTCCAATTCCGGCGCTGTGGAGCAGTTTTGCTTTATATATTTCAGTTCAGTCTATTTACAATCTTAACAGAGAGGGAAAGTATACCCCATTGCCCCAACGTGTAAGAGACGGACCGCGTGGAGGTTTGAGAACAAGCATGACTCGTGGCGGAAGGCCTGGGGTTGGGGCACCACCCCTACGTGTCACAACTAATCATCCAGAGGCTAGCCTAAACTCTGCACCAGAGCAGAGAGTTGTGAATGGAGGTAGGTGGTTTGTTACTGCTTTATTTTTTATGAGGTAATGGTGGCATTTAATTTCTGGATTAGTGTATTGTAATGTATGAGACTGATACTGATTTGTCCATGTGATACCACAGTAGTGTTGTGTTTTTTTTTTTTTTTAGATTTACATGCCTGGTTTGTGTTTTGTGGTATGCTTTGCATGTTTTCAAACTGTGGATGCCTTGTGAAAGGAGATTAGTTCTACATCTCTGATTGACATTTCTGCTTTTGATAGGGTCCTCTAGAATGTCTCCGAAAGCTCAGCGACCTGTCCCTGGTACTAAGGCCATATCTTCACCATCAAGTCGCCCAGTTGAAATTTCACCTGCCCCAGGTCACTAAGTTTAACATTTTGTGTACAGTCTCCTTTTAAGTGTGCAAAATAAAATGTAAAAGGATGGATGATATACCTGCAAAGAAAGAATAGTTATTTGAGAGGAATGAAGTGTGTAACCATTTCCATTCCTTTCGTGTGGCAGAGCCGGGATAACAGTTGCAATGTTACATGAACCATCATTTTCTGCTATGCAAGCCATTTTATAGGTTCATGTGCTTGTTGCCAGATGGCTTCTCGTGTGATGCATACCAATTATATTTCAACTTATTTTATTGATACTGTCTTCAAAATGTATTTGTTTTGAACTGTTGATTTTGAAATAGCACAGGTCTATGAAATAATTGCTTTATGCTTTTCCAGCTCTTTGGGTGTAAGATGACGCTTAGAGATGCGAGTGCCCAGAACTGTTTTTATATTATTCAACCTCTTCTCTTTTCTTAACAGAGAGTTTGTGCTTATGGGTGGGGATCCTTGAACTCTTTTTGTGTTGAAATGCTTAAAAGCAGTATTTATACATTTTTTTTTTTTTTTTTTTTTTAAAGCTTCCAATAAAATTATAGCAAAATGGAAACCAAAATCACATTGGAAAATTTGAAAAATTAGGTTTGTTTGGTTCATGGAGTAGCGTTTAAAACCAACTACTTATTTATCCCTTCTTTCTAACCACAAAAGGGAACATTCCATTGACTCATGGAGCAACAACAAGCTCAAGGAATATGCACTGTTAATTTCATACAGTTTTATCTCCATGGGCCTCAAATGCAGCATAGCAGCAGATGGTCACTGTCAGTTTTTTTTTAAATGTTTTTTTTAAACCCAATCCTTAAACATAGGCCTGCTAACGAAACTTATTTTTTGTGATTTTCTTAAAATGTTTTTACACTTTCTCTTCCTAACAAAATATTGGTCAGACAGGTAAGTGTTGGATAGCATTTTGTTTTTCAATCTCTGCCTTTGGATAACCCATTTTCTGACTGGAGTGTTTACTCTAGAGTGGGAATCTCAATTGTTTCGTTTTTTTCTAGCTGATATTCTCAATTACTGCGTTTTTTCTTTTTTTTTTTCCCTCTGCTGGGGTGAAGCATAGGTGAAATATGTATAGAGGCAACCCTTAGGGTAGAGAGAGGTAAAAGATTTTTAGGTTGAATGTTTTTTTGTGCCAGCTATGAGGAATGCGGATCATTGGAGGAAGACGCCACTGGAAAGCTGCAGAATTACCAGCGTAGTCCTGAGTGGCCATCTTTCAGATGTGTCTCAAACTTTGAAATTTCTCAATGTAAGATAAAGGCCTGGGGCATTGATCCTTGCCCTTCTGATGAATTCTTGATGTCAGGTTTTGACTTTAAGAGAAAGCCCTTTGTCTCTAGGGGCACCTGGCAGTGCAGCGTGACACTGGATGAAAAAGACCCTTGCGGAGCGAATAGCTCATCTGTTGGCGATGGCGCACAAGACTCCGGATAACACCCTGGACATCTTTGGTGAGGAACATGCCCAGGTGGAGCAGGAACAAGAGTAGGTCTTCTCCATCCAGGACTCCTCCGTCCTGTCGGATATTGAAAGCCACATGTTTACATCTGCACAACCGTGGCACCTCCTGCTCACCGTAAGACTCCTAAAAAGCCCCTAGTTGAGGTCACTAGACCATGATCTGATCCGAAAACTCTTTCCACTGCCCCACCCTCGAGTTCCGAAAATAGCCAAACCCAAAACGTTGTCTTGGGCTTCGACCTCTGGTATCTCGGTCCGAGATATTTTGATTCGAACTTCTGCTCGAAGTACTTCAGTACTGACATGAACACCTTTACCTTGGTGCAGAGCAGATTGCACCGTATGAAAACTTTGGTGCTGAAAACCACAGAGACAGTCTATGGAGCAGAAGGACTCTAGCCAGTCTTCAGCTGCGCCTTCACCTGTGAAACCCATTTTGGATACCGTAGACGCTCGACAGTGCAGCCTACATATCTAGAAGTATACATGGTGCATTATTGCTTCCCACCCTGTACTTTTCAGGAGGACATTTATCCTTCAAAGAGGCTTTTGGACACTTCACCACCCCAAAGAAGGTTACCAAGGAAAATGCTACCTCTACACCTCTTCCATCCACTGACCCACCGTGGTTACCATCCTCGTCCACTGAAGGAGATTTTGCACCGCCAGCATCCCCTGTATACACTGGGAAAAATTTGGGTGGGACCCAGCTGGACCCAGATCCCTGGGCCACACATGGCTCTGATCCCATGTTGAGCAACTATCCAGATGTGTACCCCCCACGACCCTCCCCACCAGAGGATGGCCCATCCTATTAACATGTAGTAGCTGGTGCAGCCGCCTTCTATAATGGTGAGCTGCATAGGGACCCAATCGAACAGGACTTCCTGTTTGATACCCTTAAAACCACACACAGGGATATACTGTTTCTCCCTGGCATGCTCTGTCACCCAGACAACATTTTTAAAGAACCTATCCGCTCTTGGATTATCAGCCCTTGAGTAGATAAGAAACCTAAGTCTGCTCCCACTGACCTGCTGTACATCAGGTCCCAGATCCCTCCAGACACCTTAGTGGCCCCCACAGCACAGAAAAAAGCCAATAGGCCACAGAGGACTCTGTTCCTCCAGATACGGAGATTAAAAAACAAAAAAAAACTGGATGGCACCAGCAAAGGAAGGTGGTGCAATTATTGGTATATCTCCAATTCACAGGCCTTGCTAGCGAGATATCACTGTTAACTGGGATGAGGCGGAGGAACTACTCCAATTTCTCCCAGATGAGCACTGCAAAAGAGTCCAGCAGATTGTTGTAGAGGGGCAATCACAAATAATTCTGCTGTGCTCTAGATGCTGAAGACCAAGCTGCTTGTGGTACTAAAACTAGTGTGTTAATAAGGAGGCACTCATGGCTTTGATGCTCTGGGTTCAAACCAGAGGGGCAGCAGCCAGTGCTCAATATGCCCTTTGACAAGGAGCCCTTTTTTGGCTCTCAAGTGGTACTAAAACTAGTGTGTTAATAAGGAGGCACTCATGGCTTTGATGCTCTGGGTTCAAGCCAGAAGTTCCAGAAAACCAAAGGCTTGACAAGGAATAGAGCTGCCTGCTGAATGTTGCTGGACCGTCGGTCGCATTCCCCAAAGCCAGGGGGCTGTTGGTGCAGGGGTTCCTTTGCCCATCAGGTTGCTTGGCCTTGTTCCCTCACTGGTTGGGGGGTGGGGGGGGGGTCTGAATTTAGGCTGCAGGCATAGTCTTGGCCAGGAGGGGACAGCCCAGGGTGAACACAAGGCCAGCATCACCTGGGGACTTTCTCTGGACCGGTGGGCCACCTGGACACGGACCGTGGGTGTTGGGTGCAGAGTGGGCAGGACTTGCAGTTCTTGAGTCCTTCTTACAGTTCCTTGTGGACAGGGCTGCTGGCCTCAGGAGTTCTTGGTCCTCTGGTGGGCAGGCAGCCCTCTGGCGGTTTGTAGAGGTTGCTTGTCCTACAGGATGCGCCACCTTTCTGTCGCAGAGTCTTTGAATCAGCAGACAGGCTGGTAGGGCTGGGGCCAAGTCAGTTTTTGCCTGGAGTCTTCACTGATGGAGGGTCGGCTTAGCAGTCCTTCTTTCTTCTTGTTTTGAGTTCACCAGGAATGTGGGGAGCTAGGTTCAGGGTTGCCCTTAAATCCTAGATATAGGGGCATTACATGTCTGAGGGCAGTAGTCAATGGCTACTGTCCCTGAGGGTGGCTACACATTTCCTGTGTCCACTCCCTTTGGGGAGGGTGGCACATTCCTAACACTATTGGTCCCTGTCCTCCAAACCAAGATGGAGGATTCTGCAAGGAAGGGGGTCACTTCAACTCTGGACACCTTAGGGGTGGTCCTAGCTGGAGTAGTCAATCCTCCCTTTTTTTTTACCTAGTTTTCCCGCAGGACTTGCATCCAAAAGTGGAGGTTGTCTGGGTTGTGGGAATCTCCACTAGCTGGTGTGCCCGGTGGCACTGTAACTGGAGGCCTGAGCCTTTGAGTTTCACAGCCAAGTGTTGCAGTTCCTGCATGCGGGAGGTGTGAAGCACCTCTACCCAGAGCAGGCTTTCTCACTTCTGAGAACACAAAGGCTCTCACCTGATGGGGTCAGAAATGTCTGTTAGTGGGCACAGACTGGTCAGCCTTACACGAAAGGGTTGGTTAAAATACAGGAGGTATATCTAAGATGCCCTTTGTGTGCATTTTTCAATAAATCCAACACTGGCATCAGTGTAGATATATTGTGCTGAGAAGTTTGATACCAAACTTCCCAGCCTTCAGTGAAGCCATCATGGAGCTGTGGAATTCATAATGACAAACAACCAGCTTATGTACTTAATATGGCCACACTACACTTACAATGTCTAAGAATGGACTTAGACTCTGTAGGGGCATATTGCTCATTCAGGTGTGCCCTCACCTGTGGTATAGTGCACCCTGCCTTAGGGCTGTAAGGCCTGCTAGAGGGGTGACTTTTCCTATGCTACAGGCAGTGATTGGTGGGCATGGCACCCTGAGAGGGATGCTATGGCAACTTTAACCTTTTTCTCCCCACCAGCATCCAAGTCTTCAATGGCAGTGTGCATGTGTTTGATGAGAGGTCCCTTAGCGTGGCACAATACATGCTGCAGCTCTTAGGGCCCCTCTCTGGCCACGGAACCCCTGGTACCACTGATACCTTTTACAAGAGACTTTGCTATGTGCCAGTTGTGGGAACAATGGTAAAGTTTAGGGAAAAAACCTTGGTGCTGGGGCTTGGTAAACATGGTCCCAGCACGCTCAGTGAAGTTAGCATCAGATATCGGCCAAAAGTGGGTGGGGTGTCCATGGCAAAAGGGGCACTTTCCCTCAACCGCCCCCGAGGCTCTACCTCCACTGGAAAGCAGTGACTACCCCTGTCTTTTTTCTGCCCTTTCCTCACCTGTAGGGGATGACTTCAAAATTTTCATCCAGATCGATCCACACCACGGACCAATGGGTTCCTTCCATTATCCAACATGGTTATTGTCTGGAACTCATTACCACTGCTTCAAACATTCCCCCCTACCACACAGGCTATCCCAAGAACATCTTGCACTTCTCAAACAAGTTCAGTCCCTTCTTCTCAAAGGTGCCATCAAGCCTGCCCCTTACAGCAAGTGAGATCAGGAGTATATTCCCTATATTTCTCATTCCCTAAAAAGGCGGCTCTCTCAGGCCAATTCTTGACCTCAGGCCATTAAACCACTTTGTTCTCTCAGAATACTTTCACATGGTTACTCTTTAAGACGTTATTTTGCTTATACAACAAGGTGACTTTATGACGGCCCTAGATCTAAAGAACATCTACTTCCATCTCTTCTCACCACCACCCCCTTTCAAATCCACCGTGCACACAAAAAATACCTAAGATTTGTGGTTGCAGGCCAAACATTATCAGTTCAAAGTCCTGCCTTTCGGAGTCACACCTGCGCCTAGTCTTAAAAGTGCTTAGTATTCGTCGCACATCTCAGAAGACAAAACATACACCCGTTCCCTTATCTAAACAACTGAGTCGTCACAGCCAGCACAGTACGACAATGCCAATATCGCACTCAGATGGCAGGGGACCTGCTTCGCAAACTAGGATTCACAATCAACGTTGTCAAATCCCATCTACATCCTTTTCAGATACAGTCCTATCTGGGAGCTATTCCCAATGCAGAATAGGGGCTAGCATTCCCCAACCCGGTGAGTGTTAAGAGGTTTCAGTCCCTTCTGCCCCAGTTTTAGGAGAATCACGCATACAGTCTGGACTATCCTGCACCTGTTGGGTATGATGGCATCCTGAATCACCTTAGTTCCCCATGCCAGACTCTACATATGTTCCCTACAGCAGTGTCTGTCACGTCAGTTCAAAGGGCTATCTGGAGGATCTAGTGGTGTTAGACCACCATACTTGCAGCTCTCTGCAATGATGAAACACCACCAACCTGTTGAAAGGGCTGCCTTTTCTGGACCCTGTGCCTCCGGTCTTTCTGACCACAGAAGCGTCAGTGACAGGTTGGGGCGCTCAACCTTCAAGAACCCACAATACATGGCCTCTGTGATCTCAGTCATCAATCCCTACATATCAATTTCTGAGAGCTTCAGGCAGTCTTTCTGGCCATGAAAGCATTTCTTCTTCGCCTGTCTCATAAGGTTGTCTTAGTCCGCAAGGGCAACATGACAGCCATGTATCATATACAGAAACAGGCAGGGACATGGTCGTCCCAATTGTCACAATTCTCTCAGACCGTATGGAAAGGAGCTCTCCACCACCACATTCACCTTGTGACCAGAGTATCTCCTGGGAACGGACAAAGACTTTGCAGACCTGCTTAGCAGCATGCAGCAACAAGCCCACGAATGGGAACTCCACCCACAGGTCCTTCAAAAATACTTCCTAAGGATGGGAACGCCTCAGACTTTTTCACCACAGCAGAAAACATAAAATGCCCAGGGTTTGCCTCCAGATATGCACAACCTCTATCCATGGACAACACTCTATGGATGAACTGGTCAGGGATATTTGCTTAAGCTTTTCCACCCCTCCTGCTCATTCCACATTTGATAGACTTCTAGCTGCAGATTCCTTGCCTTAGAATTCCTTGGCGTTGGCTTAGAATCTGGAATTTTTCTGCTGAGCAGTACCCTGCGCATGCTGTCGGGAGGCGTAGTTTGGATCTGCGACCTCTGGCTCCGCGTGGTGTCGTCCGCATCCTCAGCGCTGTCCGACATTACGGTTGTCTATATAGATGGCACCTCGGTGCGTGTACGTCAGTTCTTTTCCTTCCGAGCCGGTTAAGCGCAGATCTGGATTAGAGCTACCTTTCGACAAACATCAAGGCTTTTTCACCTTTTTGACTGTTTCAAGTCCTGTCTTCAAGAAAGACTAGGTTCAAACCGTGTGGTACATGCCATTGCACCATGTCGATGACTGACCCGCACCGTGTTTGCCTTTGGTGCCTCGAAGTATCACAACTCATCCTCGTGCTCAGACTGTCGGGCCATGACTCTGAAGGCCTTGAGGGAGAGATCCCTCAAGCTTCTTGCGGCCCGACAGCCGTCTTCGGTCGGCTCGACTCAGAGTAGGTCATGGTCCCACAGTAGGAGGTTGCAGCACTGCACCCGGAGCCCTAAGTCCTCTTCCTTGCATTTAGGGTCATCTGATCATTCAGGTAAGAGGCACAAGAAGTCGTCCAAACGGACTTCGACTTTGCCATGCCTGTCTGCTGACGAGGCGTCAAGGAAACGTCAGCGTTCCGAGCGCAGTTCCGCCGAGCCATCTCCAGGGTCGACTGCGCGTCTTCCCCCTTTTCCAGGGACCGGAGCAACCCCAACTCAAATAGGAGTTTTACAAGGCTGTGTCTCGTTTTTGAGCGGGCTGCACCCTCGGGTGGGGTCTCCAGGCCCTGTGGGGTCAGCAGGGGCCCCTTCGGGTTCAACATCGGCTGCTTTGGCCTCCGTGCTGTTGGTGACCCCAGGGTCCGATACCAGATCCGGACTGGCGCTGGTCCCTCACATTCGACCTCCTCTGGCACCGGGTCTGACGTCGACGCTTCCTCCACCACCAGCGCCCTCTGGTGGTAGCCCCAACATCATTCTGGATGATCCAGACCGAAGTGACGTCTTACGACACCGACTCAGACTTCAGCGCTGATTCGGCCCAGATCATTGTCTGAGCCTTATTTTGAACCGCCTGGCTCACGAGAGGAATAGGAGGGATCTGAGAACCCTTTAGAATATGACCTAGAACAGGACTGGAATGAGGATCTAGGGTAGGCCAGTGGACCGGACACATTTCCAGATACTGGTATGCTCTCTCCTCCTAATAGGGCTATGGAGGAGGGAGCTTCTTATGTTATGATGGTGCGTAGGGCAGCTGAGGTCTCAGACCTAGACATGCCTACGGTTGCCAGTCAGGATGAATCTCCTGACAGAGGTACTTCAACCGGCGATGACAACACGAGAGCCGATGTTGCCCTTCAGTGATGCCCTAATAGACGTCCTTCTGGGTACATGGTCCAAACTCAGTACTGGGGGTCCAGTGAATAGCCGCCATAGACCCACACCCAGCGACCATAGTTTCCTTAACAAACCCCCCCACCCTGGAGAGCTTGGTGGTCCAAGCCTCTACTTTCCATGGTGCCTTCCTCTCCACTCCCCCGGATAGGGAATCGAAGAGGCTGGATTAGCTTGGAAAGAATTTTTTTTTTTCTTCCACCAGCCTGGCATTTAGGTGAGTAAACACCTCTTGCCTATTGGGCCGTTTTTCCCATACTTTATGGGATACAATGGCACAGGTGCTGCCCCAGGTCCTGGAGGGCGTACTGGACACTCACCCAGGCTGTCAAGGATGGGAGAGATGCAGCCAAGTTTACGATCACGTGTGGATTGGACACGACCGACTCGCTGGGCAGAGTGATTGCATCGTCAGTGGCCCTACGTCACCAGGCCTGGCTACGTTCAACTGGCTTTGTGGGGGATGTCCAGCCAAGTTTGATGGACATGCCTATTGATTGCTCTCACCTTTTTGGTGAGAAGGCAGACTCTGCGCTTGTGAGGTTCAAGGATTCTCGAGCTTCGGCCAGATCCTTGGGTCTTTCAGCATGACAGCAGTCTGTCTTTCCCCCTTTTCGAGGCTTCGGAAGGGGCGTGGTACCGTGCCAGCCACAGTTTAGCCACCGTCCTCAGGCTTCACAATATCCCGGAAGAGGACGTGGTCATGGTACCATCAGACCCAGAGGGTCTGGCCAGAGGACAGCCACCACACAGCCCCCCTTCCACGGCGCCCAAGCCCGCCTACTGTATTTCTGAAGGACCACATCCAGCCAGTTGGAGGGAGGATTCAATTTCATCTCCCTCACTGGCTTTCCATCACAATGGACAAGTGAGTTCTGCAGATCATATGGAAGGGCTATTCCCTCCCCTTCCAGTCTTTTTCTCCTTCTATCCCTCCAACAAAAGAATGGCTGATGGAGGATCATTTGGTTTTGCTCCGTGAGGAAGTTGCAGTTCTCTTGGCCAAGGGAGCTATAGAAAGGGTCCTGATGTCAGAAGTAGGCAGTGGTTGTTACTCCCGCTACTTTCTGATTCCCAAAAAGAACAAGAGCCTTTGCCCTATCCTGGATTTAAGAGACGTCAATCTCTTCCTCAAGAAGGAGAAATTCAAGATGCTCACTGTTGCTCAGATCTTGTCTGCCCTAGATCAAGGAGACTGGATGGTAGTGTTGGACTTGCAGAATGTGTATTTTCACATCCCCATCCTGCCCACCCACAGGTGTTGCCTGCGGTTCAAGGTGGGCCAGGAGCACTTTGTTTACCGTGCTCCCTTTCAGTCTCACCAGTGCCCCTCGCGTGCTCACGAAGGTGATGGCGATGGTGGCAGCTCATTTGTGCAGGCCAGGGATTTCAGTCTTCCCCCTACCTCGACGATTGGTTGTTGAAGGCACCCACGCCCCAGGCTCTTGTCACCCATCTCCAGACGGCAGCAAACTTCCTGCACTTGCTGGGGTTCACTATCAATGTGCTGAAGTCACACTTGACTCATTCTCAGAAGCTCACTTTTATTGGAGCTGTTCTGGACACAGTGCAGTATTGGGCTTATTCTCCCGAGCAGCGAGTCCAGGATATTCAGGTTGATACCGATGTTTCAGTCTCTCTCCAGGATTTCGGTGGGACAGACTCTGAGGCTGTTGGGACTCATGGCTTCCTGCATCCTGTTAGTCAGACATGCCAGATGGCATATGAGGGCTCTGCAGTGGGACCTGAAGTTCCAATGGGCACAGCATCAGGGAAATCTTATCAATGTGGTTCAGATCTCGGAGGGGACTGCAAAGGATCTGCAGTGGTAGTTAGTGAACTGCGATTGGGTCAAAGGCAGACTCCTCTGCCTTCCCCAGCCAGATCTCACAGTAGTGCCAGATGCATCCCTTCTGGGATGGGGCGGCCATCTGGGAGAGCTGGAGATCAGAGATCAGAGGTCACTGGTCTCTGGCAGAATCCGGGCTCCATATCAACTTGTTGGAGCTTCTGGCGATCCGGCAAGAATAAAAAGCATTTCTTCCTGTTGTGAAAGGGAAGGTAGTGCAGGTGTTCACGGACAACACCACTTCAATGTGGTACTGCAACAAGCAGGGCGGTGTGGGGTCGTGGACCCTTTGTCAAGAGGCTCTGCATCTCTGGACATGGCTGGAACAGCCGGGCATAACCCTGGTGGTTCAACACCTGGCAGGTTCTCTGAACGCCAGGGCGGACTAGCTCAGCCGAAAATGCTTAGCGGATCACAAATGGTATCCATCTGGAAGTGGCGCAAGGACTCTCAGCAGTAGGGAGATCCTTGGTTAGATCTGTTCGCCTCCATAGAGAATCCGCAGTGTTAACAGTTTGGCGCGTTGGAGTTTCCCAGGGGGCTATCGCTAGGCAACGCTTTTAGTCGCAAGTGGAGTTCGGGCCTCCTGTATGACATTCTGCCCAGAGTTCTCAAGAACGACTGGGCCCAAGTAATCCTAGTGGTTTCGGATTGGGCACAGAGTCTGGTATCCAGAGATTCTTAATATGAGCATCAGTCCTCCAATCAGGTTGCCTCTTTGGGCGGATCTTCTGTCGCTGCAGCAGGGGAAGGTTCTTCACCCAAACCTGTCAACTTTGCCGCTTCATGCGTGGAGGTTGAGCGGCCATAGTTGATGGTTTATGACCTCCCTTCCGAAGTCTGTGATGTCATTTTGGCAGCCGGGCGTCCCTCTACTAAGTTGATTTATGCCTGCTGATGGAAACATTTTGTTTCATATTGTACAGAGGACTATTGATCCTCCTTCTTCTCTTGCTAATATACTTGTGTTTATTTTATCTCTTGTCCAACAGGGTTACTCTTTAGGGACCCTTAAGGGCTATCTTGCTACCTTATCGGCTTTTCTACGTTTGCCCGATCAACCATCTTTAAGTCTCCCATTGTACAGAGATTCTTAAAAGGACTTGTACATGTGTTTCCACCTGTGCCTTTTGGGATTCCCCAGTGGGACCTTAATCTAGTACTCACTTTTCTAATGTGTGCTCCTTTTTGAGCCTTTACATAACTGTCCTTTCCGGCTGCTCAGTATCAAAACAGCCTTTTTGGTGACAATTACATCTGCCAGGACAGTGAGTGAGCTACAGGCTTTATCATTGAAATCGCCATATCTCACGATATAGCCTGATAAAGTAGTCCTCAGAACACGTGCCTATTTCCTCCCCAAGGTGGGGACCCCTTTCCGTCTGGCTCAAAGTATCACTCTGCCCACTTTCTTTGCGCCACCGCATCCCTCTAAGGAAGAGGAGCATCTCCATTGGCTGAACCCAAAAAGAGTGTTATCGTTCTACCTTTACTGCACAAAAGAGTTCCGGGTGGACGACCAACTCTGTGGGATACGTTGGTGCAAAGAAGGGTCCGGCAGTACAGAAACTATCACTTTCGCGCTGGGTTGTTCTCTGTATAATTATCTGCTACGCTTTGGCCAAGAAGCAGCCTCCAGAAGGCTTGAGGGCACACTTTACTGGAGGTAAAGCTGCTACTGCTGCGTTAGCTCGTGGTGTGCCGGTGCTTGACATTTGCCAAGCGGCAATGTGGGCTTCCTTGCACATGTTTGCAAAACACTACTGCTTGGCTAGCCAGATGGGAAGAGAGGGCATTTCCCCTCAGGACTTCCTAGTATAAAATATATCCTTCAGACCCACCGCCTGGGATTATAGCTTGGGTATCTATTTTAAGGTAAGGAATTTGCAGCTACAAGTCTCTATCAGATGAACAAGTTAGTTACATTCGGTAACAAATTATCTGGTAGAGACTCTATCTAGCTGCAGATTCCTTACACCCACCCAAGCCTCCCTGCTCTGCGGATATTTCTATATAGATATATTTATGTATGTTTTTGGCATTTTTGCCTTTCTTAAAGGCATGTAAATATTTTTGTTCAAACAGTCAAGTGAATAAGCTTAACTACATACTGAGTTCTTCCATGACTGAGCTTCTGGCGTGGAAAGTTATGGGAAAAGATGTGATGTACACGTGCCGAGGTGGTGTCTATATAGACAACCCTGACATCATAGATGGCTCTGACGATGCCACGCGGAGCAAGGCAACGCCTCCCGACGGTGCGTGCAGGGTACTGCTCAGCAGAAAAATTCCAGATTCGAAGCTGACGCCAGCAAATTCGAAGGTAAGGAATCTGCAGCTAGATAGTCTCTACCAGATAATTCGTTACCGAAGGTAAGTAACTTGTTCTTTTGGTTCCAAAGATAAGGCAGACATTTATCAGCATGATCATAGTAGCTCCCACTTGGGCTCGTCAACCATGGTTCACCACACTTAAGTATTTCCCCATGAGAAGCTCCCCAACAAGCTGGACCTTCTCACTCAAAATCAGGGACAGATAAGACATCCGGAGCCCAAGTCACTCAACCTTGCGATGTGGCTCCTGAAGTCATAGCTTGGTTAGTTAGGATTGCCTGTGAAACGTATAGGCATTCTCAGGGAAGCTCGTGGACCCACAACTAGAGCATGTTTTGCTGCAAAATATAAATGTGTTGTACGCTTCTGCCAACCCAAACGTATTAATCCCATTAAAGCTACTATCCAATACATTATTTATTTGCTACACTAACAGAAAGCAAACGTAGCTTGAACTTTCATTTGTTTACATCTTACAGGTATGGCTGCATTATCTACAGAATAGACAACATACTTCTGTGTTTAGAACCCCAGTCATTAAAGCTTTCAAGGAAGCCCTTAAAAGGGTTATTCAACCCAGCGTGCCTCCTGCACCATCCTGGAAACCAATATTGTGCTTACCAGTCTCCTGGGCCCTCCTTTTAAACCACTTCATTAAAGCCCTCTTTATTATCTTTTTCTGGAAAGTAGCGTTCTTAGTCCGATATCACATCAATCAGACGTGATAGTCTGCTCCAGGCCATAACCTTAGAAGAACCTTTCTTCCAAATCCATATAGACAAGATGGTCCTTCGCACACACCGGAAGTTCCTTCCTAAAGTGGTTTCTCAATTCCAAATCAACCAATCCATTGAAGTACCAGTCTTTTTTTCTGCGGCCTGACTCATTTGCGGAATGAGCTCTCCACACGTAAGATGTTAAACGAGCACTCAAGATTTACATTGACAGAACCAAAGATTTTAGGAAAACTAAGCCACTCTTTGTAGGTTTTTGACTACCTCACACAGGCAGTCCAATATCCAAAAACAGCATAGCTAGATGGATAGTAAAGTGTATACAAAATTTCTATGCCAAAGTAAAGAGACAGTTGCCCGTTACTCCTAGAGCATATTCTCTTAGGAAAAAAGGATTTAATATGGCTATCCATGGAAAAGGCATCTACATGGTCTGCACCCCTTACATTTACAAAGCATTACTGTGTGGACATACTTGCTCATCAGCAAACCAAAGTATGTCAGACTGTGCTGCAAGCACTTTTCCAGTCAACTGGAACTCCCACAGGCTAGCCACCGCTTTTATGGAGGGACTGCTTTACTCTCTATGCAGAGCATAGAGCCACACATACATTGAACCGAAAATGTTATTTATCCAGTATGGATGTTTGTGGCATGTAATGCTGTAAATTCAGATGCACCCTCACTCTTCGCCGGATGCATGTGGCTTTTTCAGTTATCTTATACTTGTATATAGTTGTGCATATGTAAACTTGCATGGATCTCTTTCTCTATTTCCTCTACACTCCTTTTCTCACCCGCCTGCGGAAAAGCAATCTAACAAAGGAGTATATGCCCATGCGCAGTATCCATGTGAAGAAGTCACTCAATCCTGTGACTCGGATGCTTCTTTGAAGAAAAGCAACTTAAAATACTCCGGACCCAGCTCTAAATGGCAGGAGAATGCAGAGCATGTGACTCTACAGCGCTACATGCCACAAGCAGGTGCTTACTGGATAACTAAACATTTTCTTCTCTTCAGAGTTCATTTCATAACAAATATTTCAACCCTCCTTTAAGGTACGAGGACTCCATGTTCTGAAGTCCATGAGTTCATAAAGGACTGCAACTCATAGTACAGTAATATATTAGTCTGTTTGGCCTGGAAGATGGGGGAGAAGCATGTAGAAGAGGATTGATGAGACTGGGAGATGGAGGGGAGTACCGTGAGGATAATCAGTGGTCAGTAAAGGGAGTTTGAATCATCAGGATGACAGTTAAAGTAGAAGTAGGAAGAAGAGGAGTTGGGGGTTTGCAAGTTGTCTCTGTATATACACTATCGCAAAGTGAGAGATAGTGTGCACAGAGTCCAAGGATTCCCCTTAGAGGTTGATAGTGGCAAAATTAGATAATTCTAATGCTCTATTTTGTGGTAGTGTGGTTGAGCAGTAGGCTTATCATAGGGTAGTGTTAAGCATTTGTTGTACAGACATAGGCAATAAATGAGGAACACACTTTCAAAGAATTAACTACAGGCCAATAGGTTTTATATAGAAAAGTATATTTTCTTTCTTTTAGAACCACAAGATTCAAGATTTGAGGTAAGTACATAAAATGCAAGGTAATGCACACAGGTAAGTATAGAACTTTGATTTTAAAAAAAAGTAGTACACACAGTTTAAGTTAAAATGGCAATAAGCTATTTTAAAAGTGGACACAGTGCAAAAATCAACAGTTCCTGGGGGAGGTAAGTTTGGTTAGGTTTCTCAGGTAAGTAAAGCACTTGCACAGTCAGCCTCCTTGGCATAGGCAGTCCACCGTTTGGGGTTCAAGGCAACCCCAAAGCCACAGCACCAGCAACACAGGGCCGGTCAGGTGCAGAGGTCAAAGGTGGGCCCAGAACGCATAGGTGCCTATGAAAAACAGGGGTGCTCTGGTCCTAGTCAATTTACAGGTAAGTGCCTGCGTCCTCTGGGAGCAGCTGGTGGGAGGGGGGGGGGATTAGGATTAGGGGGGGGGGTGGGTTTGTAGAGCACTAGGGGACACACACACACACAAGACCACAAAACAGACCCTCAGCGGCACAGGGGCGGCCGGGTGCTGTAGGTGTCTGGTTTGCTATAGAAAGCAATGGAGGTATGGGGGGGGTGTGTGTGTGTGCATCACTTAGGTGATGCAGGTAGGGCACAGGGGGCCTTCTCGGACCAGCCACCGACCAGGCTAGGGTGAGGGTTGCCTGCTGGTCACTCGTGCACTGGTAGGTGGTTCCTCTCTGTCCTGGGGGCTGCGGGTGCAGTGCTTGGTCCAGGCATTGGGTTCCTTTACCAGGCAGTCGCATTCAGGGGGAGCCTCTGGATCCTCTCTGCAGGCGTCGCTGTGGGGGTGCAGGGAGGTCGACTCAGGGTGTCCACGTCGTTGGAATCGCCTGGGAGTCCTCTCTGTAGTGTTGGTTTCTCCAAATTTGAGCCAGGGGCGTCGGGTGCAGTGTGTGAAGACTCGCGCTTCTGGCAGGAACTGGAGTCTCTTTAAAAGTTGCAAAGTTGTTGCAGTTTCTGAACAGTGCCGCTGTTCTCAGGAGTTTCTTGGTCCTTTAGGTGCAGGGCAGTCCTCTGAGTCCTCAGAGCTTGCTGGTCCCGTCGGATGTGTCGCTGTGCAGGTTCTTTGAGTCTGGAAACAGGCCAGTAGGGTTGGGGCCAAGTCAGTTGGTGTCTGTCGTCTCTGCAGGGCTTACAGGTCAGTAGTTCTTCTTTCTTCAGGTTGCCAGAATCTGATTTTCTCAAACTCAATTTAGGGGGGTGTGTGTAGGTCTGGGGGCTGTAGCCAATGGCTACTGTCCTGGAGGGTGGCTACACTCTGTGCCCACTTGACCTTTACATGCGGCCCCCTGGACAACAGGAGTACAGGGTTGATCCTAACTCGATCGTAAATAGAGGCAATTGTTTATTTCAAGGTTATCTGGTGTTAAGGAAAGAAAGTAATCGGGGAGTCCTGAGCTTCACTTTAGAAGTAAGTTCATTTTTAAAGGCATCTTACAGCAAAAGTCAACAAATATAACAGTCACTTCAGAATTCAAAAACACGCAGTCCATTTTACCGAAGTATAATTTATTTTTAGTGCAATGAGAAGTATTAATTTAAATGTGATAGTTTTCAAACAAGAATTTAGAAACATGAATGTTCGATGGCATCTGTCGCTGTAGATACACATGGTCTGCATAGCTCGCCATCTGGTGTTGGGTCGGAGTGTTACAAGTTGTTTTTCTTCGAAGAAGTGTTTTCGAGTCACTGTACCGAGTGACTCCTCCTTCTGTGCTCATTGCGCATGGGCGTCGACTCCATCTTCGATTGTTTTCTTTCCGCCATCGGGTTCGGACGTGTTCCTGTCGCTCCGAGTTTCGGAACGGAAAGATAGCTGAAAACGGAAGATTTTCGACGGTATCGTTGCGATCCGGTTCGAGATAAACACATACGACGACGCATTGAACATCGAAGCGCTTCGGAGCCCTTCGGGGTAGATTTCGGCACACCGTCGGGGCCTAGTCGGCCCGACCGCGTGGAGAACAACGCCGATGGAACGGACCCCGTTTCGATTCTGCCCTGAATGCCACAACAAATATCCCTATACGGACCAACACTCGGTCTGTAACCTGTGCCTGTCACCCGAGCACAGCGAAGAATCCTGTGAGGCCTGTCGGGCGTTCCGGTCCCGAAAAACTCTACGCGACCGTCGAGCGAGAAGACTGCAGATGGCGTCCACGCCAAAGGAGCATCGACAGTTCGAGACAGAAGAGGAACAGGAGGAATCCTTTTCCATCCAGGATTCAGACTCCGACGAACTCGACAATACAAAAACTGTGAGTAAGACGTCGAGATCAGAAATTAAAAAAGGCAAAAAGGCCCAGGGGACGCCACTGCCAACCGGCCATGGCTCAACCCAAATTCACGGTGACCAACAATCTGCACCGAAAAAGGCCCATTCAGTGTCGAGATCGTCCGACTCCGGTCGAGACACCGGCACGCAGCCTCCTCGGGACCGAGAGAGTGCTAAAGAGAAGCATCGACACAGAGTTCGGTGTCGACACGGATCGACGCCGAGACAGTGGCGCCGAAGACCATAGAGGCCAAGATTTTTCGGCAGAAAAGGAAGGTTACCTCGGAGCCGAAAGAACAAACAGGGTTTTCGGAGCCGAAAAAAGCACCAACAGACCCAGTTTCAGGCTCCTATACTGAAGAACTTTCTATGTCTTCACAAATGAAAAGACACAGATTCGAACAAGAACTGCAATCCACTGAAGTGGATCACACGCAAAAGCGTATTTTTATTCAGCAGGGGACAGGGAAGATCAGTACCCTTCCACCTGTCAAAAGAAAGAGAACACTTCAGTTTGTAGCACGAGAGGCTCCTCAACAACAAACAGCAAAGACGGTAACACCTCCTCCCTCGCCTCCACATGTAACTCCGGCTTCGCCAACTTACACCCCGTCACATTCGCCAGCTCACACCGCCATGAGCCACGACGACCAAGATCAAGACGCGTGGGACTTGTACGATGCACCAGTGTCTGATAACAGCCCAGACACATACCCAACTAGGCCATCACCACCTGAGGACAGCACAGCCTATTCACAAGTGGTGGCTAGAGCAGCTCAGTTCCATAATGTGGAACTACACTCTGAACAAGTAGAGGATGACTTTTTATTTAACACCCTCTCCTCCACCCACAGCTCCTACCAAAGCCTGCCTATGCTCCCAGGCATGCTACGCCATGCAAAGGAGATCTTCAAGGAGCCAGTTAAAAGTAGGGCAGTAACGCCTAGAGTGGACAAAAAGTATAAGGCGCCTCCTACGGACCCTGTATTCATCACCTCTCAGCTGCCACCAGATTCTGTGGTGGTAGGGGCTGCCAGAAAACAGGCAAATTCACACACTTCTGGGGATGCACCTCCCCCAGATAAAGAAAGCAGAAAGTTCGATGCAGCCGGGAAGAGGGTCGCTGTCCAGGCAGCAAACCAGTGGCGCATCGCAAACTCACAAGCGCTGCTAGCGCGATACGACAGAGCCCACTGGGATGAGATGCAGCATCTCATTGAACATCTCCCAAAAGATCTACAAAAGAGAGCAAAACAGGTTGTTGAAGAGGGTCAAAACATTTCCAACAATCAAATACGCTCCTCTATGGATGCAGCAGACACAGCCGCAAGGACCATTAATACGTCGGTTACCATCCGTAGGCACGCATGGCTCAGAACGTCTGGATTCAAGCCAGAAATTCAGCAGGCAGTACTTAACATGCCAGTAAACGAAAAACTTCTGTTCGGTCCGGAGGTCGATACAGCCATAGAAAAGCTCAAAAAGGACACTGACACTGCCAAGGCCATGGGCGCACTCTACTCCCCGCAGAGCAGAGGATCTTATACCACCTTCCGCAAAACACCTTTTAGAGGAGGGTTTCGGGGTCAGGCCACACAAGCCAGTACCTCACAGTCCGCACCGTCCACCTACCAGGGACAGTACAGGGGAGGCTTTCGGGGCCAGTATAGAGGAGGGCAATTCCCTAGGAATAGAGGAAGATTTCAAAGCCCCAAAACCACTACCAACAAGCAGTGACTCACACGTCACTCACCCCCCCCACACAACACCAGTGGGGGGAAGGATAGGTCAATATTACGAAGCATGGGAGGAAATAACTACAGACACATGGGTCCTAGCAATTATCCAACTTGGTTATTGCATAGAATTCCTGCAATTCCCTCCAGACATACCACCAAAATCACAAAATTTATCAAAACACCATTCACAGCTTCTAGAGATAGAAGTTCAAGCACTACTGCAAAAAAATGCAATAGAATTAGTACCAAGCACACAAATAAACACAGGAGTTTATTCACTGTACTTCTTGATACCAAAAAAGGACAAAACACTGAGACCAATTCTAGACCTCAGAGTAGTAAACACATTCATCAAATCAGACCACTTTCACATGGTCACACTACAAGAAGTGTTACCATTGCTCAAAAAACACAACTACATGACAACCCTAGACCTCAAGGACGCATATTTCCATATACCAATACATCAATCTCACAGAAAATATCTAAGGTTTGTATTCAAAGGAATACATTACCAATTCAAAGTATTGCCTTTCGGTTTAACAACCGCTCCAAGGGTATTCACAAAATGCCTAGCAGTAGTCGCTGCACACATCAGAAGGCAGCAAATACATGTATTCCCGTATCTAGACGACTGGCTAATCAAAACCAGTTCGCTCACACAATGCTCAAACCACACAAATCAAGTCATACAAACCCTCTACAAACTAGGGTTCACCGTCAACTTTGCAAAATCCAACATTCAGCCAAGCAAAGTACAGCAATATCTAGGAGCCATAATAGACACGACGAAAGGAGTAGCAACGCCAACTCCACAAAGAATTCACAATTTCAACAGAGTCATTCAACACGTCTCCAAATCAAACCATACAAGCAAGAACAATACTACAGCTCCTAGGCATGATGTCCTCCTGCATAGCCATTGTCCCAAACGCAAGACTGCACATGAGGCCCTTACAACAGTGCCTAGCCTCACAGTGGTCTCAAGCACAGGGTCACCTTCTAGATCTGGTGTTAATAGACCGCCAAACTTACCTCTCGCTTCTATGGTGGAACAGTATAAATTTAAACAAAGGGCGGCCTTTCCAAGACCCAGTGCCACAGTACGTAATAACAGATGCTTCCATGACAGGGTGGGGAGCACATCTCAATCAACACAACATAAGAGGACAATGGAACATACATCAAACGAAACTGCATATAAATCATCTAGAATTATTAGCAGTTTTTCAAGCACTAAAAGCTTTCCAACCAATCATAACCCACAAATACATCCTTGTCAAAACAGACAACATGACAACGATGTATTATCTAAACAAACAAGGAGGAACACATTCAACGCAGTTAAACTTATTAGCTCAAAACATATGGAAGTGGGCAATCCACCATCAAATTCGCCTAATAGCACAGTTTATTCCAGGGATCCAGAATCAACTGGCAGACAATCTCTCTCGATCACCAGCAAGTCCACGAATGGGAAATCCACCCACAAATTCTGAACACCTACTTCACACTCTGGGGAACACCTCAAATAGACTTATTTGCAACAAAAGAGAACGCAAAATGCCAAAACTTTGCGTCCAGATACCCACACAAGCAATCCCAAGGCAATGCCCTATGGATGAACTGGTCAGGAATATTTGCTTACGCTTTTCCTCCTCTCCCTCTCCTCCCGTATCTAGTAAACAAATTGAGTCAAAATAAATTCAAACTCATTTTAATAGCACCAACGTGGGCAAGACAACCCTGGTACACAACACTGCTAGATCTTTCTGTAGTACCCCACATCAAACTGCCGAACAAACCAGATCTGTTAACGCAACACAACCAACAGATCAGACACCCAGATCCAGCATCGCTGAATCTAGCAATCTGGCTCCTGAAATCCTAGAATTCGGACACTTACAACTTAGCCAAGAGTGTATGGAAGTCATAAAGCAGGCCAGAAGGCCATCCACTAGACACTGCTACGCAAGTAAGTGGAAAAGATTTGTTTGTTACTGCCATCATAATCAGATACAACCACTAGACGCAACTCCAAAAAATATAGTAAATTACTTGCTCCATTTACAAAAAGCAAAGCTAGCCTTCTCTTCTATTAAAATACACCTTGCAGCAATATCTACATACCTGCAGACTACCTATTCAACTTCCTTGTATAGGATACCAGTCATCAAAGCATTCATAGAAGGTCTTAAAAGAATTATACCACCAAGAACACCACCTGTTCCTTCATGGAACCTAAACGTGGTCCTAACAAGACTCATGGGCCCACCTTTCGAACCCATGCACTCTTGCGGAATACAATTCCTAATCTGGAAAGTTGCCTTTCTCATCGCCATTACATCTCTGAGAAGAGTAAGTGAAATTCAAGCGTTCACAACACAGGAACCTTTTATACAAATACATAAAAATAAGGTCGTCCTACGACCTAATCCAAAATTTTTACCAAAAGTTATTTCACCGTTCCATCTAAATCAAACGGTAGAACTACCAGTTTTTTTCCCACAGCCAGATTCTGTGGCTGAAAGAGCACTACATACATTAGATGTCAAAAGAGCATTAATGTACTACATTGACAGAACAAAGAACATCAGAAAGACTAAACAGCTATTTATTGCATTCCAAAAACCTCATGCAGGTAACCCAATATCAAAACAAGGTATAGCCAGATGGATTGTTAAATGCATCCAAATCTGCTACCTTAAAGCAAAAAGACAACTGCCCATTACTCCCAGGGCACATTCAACAAGGAAAAAAGGTGCTTCAATGGCCTTTTTAGGTAACATCCCAATGCATGAAATATGTAAGGCAGCCACATGGTCTACGCCTCACACATTCACCAAACACTACTGTATAGATGTGCTATCCGCACAACAAGCTGCAGTAGGTCAAGCTGTATTAAGAACTCTATTTCAGACAACTTCTACTCCTACAGGCTAAACCACCGCTTATGGGGAACTAACTGCTTACTAGTCTATGCAGACCATGTGTATCTACAGCGACAGATGCCATCGAACTGAAAATGTCACTTACCCAGTGTACATCTGTTCGTGGCATCAGTCGCTGATATTCACATGGGCCCACCCACCTCCCCGGAAGCCTGTAGCAGTTCAGAAGTTACCTTCAATTTTGTACATTTAATATTATTTAAACCTTTAATAGGTACATACTTACACATTTCATTGCGCGGGCACTATTACTATACTATATATATTATTTAAACCTTTAATAGGTACATACTTACACATTTCATTGCGCGGGCACTATTACTATAGTACAACTCCTACCTCACCCTCTGCGGGGAAAACAATCGAAGATGGAGTCGACGCCCATGCGCAATGAGCACAGAAGGAGGAGTCACTCGGTACAGTGACTCAAACACTTCTTCGAAGAAAAACAACTTGTAACACTCCGACCCAACACCAGATGGCGAGCTATGCAGACCATGTGAATCTCAGCGACTGATGCCACGAACAGATGTACACTGGGTAAGTGACATTTTCATTTCACATCTACCCTATCAAATACGCCAATAGTTAATGAAAGAAGCAAGTCAAATGTTGTGTGCACTTTGAGTGGCCTGGGTTCCTATTGCAGAGGAACAACATTATAGTTTGATTTAATAAACACAGAAGCAGATTTGTATGGTGCAGACCCTGAACCTAAAATTAAGCAATTGCCTAGGATCTCCCTATTTGGCAAAGTGGGGAAGCTAAGATGAATCCCAGGTTTTCTAGTTTCATATTGCTCAATTCAGCCACTAGATGTATACCCTTCGCTTCACCTACCAATGCTTAACTGACAGTCCTCCCAACCCCCCTTGCCTGACCGCCATTCCGCTGGCATTGATGCTGCCTCGGTCACATCACAGACAAAACATTTTGGCCCCTGGGAAAATGTTTGCGAGGACCCATGCCTTAGGGACTGTCCTGACTGGTGGGTGGTGACTCCTGATTTTTCTCATCTCCTCTGCCAAAAGTGGGGGCTTGGTCCACTGGGCGGGCATCTCCACTAGCTGGAGTGTCCTGGGGCATTGTAATATGAAGCTTGAGCCTTTGAGGCTCACTGCTAGGTGTTACAATTCCTACAGGGGGGATGTGTGAAGCCCCTCCACCCAGAGCAGGCTCTTGTTTCTGTCCTCAGAGAGCACAAAGGCCCTCACCACATGGGGTCAGAAACCCGTGTCTCAGCAGCAGGCTGGCACAGACCAGTCAGTCCTGCACTGAACAATTGGGTAAAATACAGGGGGCATCTTTAAGATGCCCTCTATGTGCATTTTTTAATAAATCCAACACTGGCATCATTGTGGGTTTATTATTGTGAGAAGTTTAATACCAAACTTCCCAGTATTCAGTGTAGCCATTATGGAGCTGTGGAGTTCGTTTTTGACCGACTCCCAGACCATATACTTAATATGGCCACACTGTACTTACAATGTCTAAGAATAGACTTAGACACTGTAGGGGCATAGTGCTCATGCAACTGTGCCCTCACCTGTGGTATAGTGCACCCTGCCTTAGGGCTGTAAGGCCTGCTAGAGGGGTGACCTACCTATGTCACAGGCAGCATTTTGTGTTCATGGCATCCTGAGGGGGATGCCATGTCGACTTTGCCTTTTTCTCCCCACCAACACACACAATCCGCAATGGCAGTGTGCGTGTGTTAGGTGAGGGGGTCCCTTAGGATGCTGCAGCCCTTAGGTACCTTCCCTGATCACAGGGCCCTTGGTACCACTGGTACGTTTTACAAGGGACTTATCTGTGTGCCAGGGGTGTGCCAATTGTGGAAACACTGGCACATTTTCGGTGAAAGAACACTGGTGCTGGGGCCTGGTTAGCAAGGTCCCAGCACACTTCTCAGTCAAGTCAGTATCCGGCAAAAAGTGGCGTGTAACTGCAACAGGGAGCCATTTCCTTACAGTGTGTTCCTTATTTATTGTGTGTGTGTGTGTGTGCGCAACAAATGCTTAACACTACCCTCTGATAAGCCTACTGCTTGATCCCACTAGCGTTTGTTCACCAGCCTCTTGATGGTGACAGGGACATTCTTTAATCCAAAGAGCATAACCGTTAGTTGATAATGCCCATCAGAAGTGGAGAATGCTGATGTCTCTTTTGCTTCAGGTGTCCGATCTATCTGCCAGTTACCCTGATGCGAGATCAAAAGTACTGACATATTTTGCTGCCTCTTACCTGTTAATCAGCCCTAGGAATTGGGTGTTCATCTGTTTTGGTCACAGGATTTAGGCCCCTATAGTCAACGCAAAACCTCATCTCTATTTCCACCATGGGAATGAGGCTTGGAGACTAAGACAAATGGACGGGCTTAGGGGCTTTCAGAGTGCTCAATGATTCCCAATTTTAGCATCTTTCTTACTGTAGCTTAGATGCTTTCTTTGACATAATCATACTGTGGAGTTTATTTTTGACAGTTAAGCTGTCCCCAGTTTCCTCATAATGTGTGCACCAGGTAGTCTGACCAGGGGTCAAAAAGAAGAGCTCAGCATACTGATGCAAGACTTGCTGGCTGTCTGCTGTTGGTCAGTGAGGGTGCCTGAAAAGACGACTCCTTCAACTGAGCCGTATTGGCGGATGGAAGATCAGGGAGAGGTTCATTCTCAGCATCCTGTCCCTCATGAGTGAGCATGGTCACAGCTCTGTTGTGATAGGGTTTAAGGCGATTGGCATTGATAACCCTTTTGAGGGTCCTGCAAGAGCCAAAGTCCACCAGATAAGTGACTTCTCCTTTTTCCTCCAGTGTCCTCATTTGTCCTGGAGGGCTCAAGGAGCTTCAGGCTCCAAATCCCATACCTTTTGCCTTGGTTGCAACTCCACCAGTGCATTCTTTTGGTATGTACCAGAGCTTCTAGAGCTCTCGGCTAGTCTCGGTGTGTTTGGAAGCTTTTTCCATGTACTCCACTAACTGCAAGCACATAGTCCACAATATTTTGTTTAGGTTTTCTGAGAGGTCTCTCCCATCGCTTCACACGTGAAAGTGGTTGCTCACAGAATACCTAAACAGAAGCTCAAAGGGGGAAAACCGTAATCCCTTCTGTGCCATTTCCCTGTAAGCAAAAAGCAGGAATGGCAGTAAGACATCACCTGTAATGAGTTTTTCAGGGGGTCCACCAATTATACTTTTCAATGTCTAGTTGAATCACTCAACAAGGCCATTGGTTTTTGTGTGACATGGGGGTAGTGTACTTATAGTTCACACAACATTCATCAAACATGTGTTTCAGGTAGCCAGACATGAAGTTTGTACCTCGTCTGACTCCACCTCCTTTCGAAAGCCCAGTGTGATAGATAGCAATGAGGGACTTCGCTACTGCATGGAGTTTTCCTAGCAATCAAAGCCTTTCTACCACAACTCTCCCACAAAGTTGTCCTAGTCCGTATAGACAACATGACAGCCATTTCTATTTTTTTTTATTTTTTATTATTTTCTGCAGAAACAAAAGGGGTAGGGGAGAATTGTTCCTATTTGTCCCATCTTGCTCAGACCATATGGAAATGGGCAGTTTACCACCACATTCCCCTGGTGGCAGAATATCTCTAGGAATGGACCCTCAGTTTCCAGACTTCATCAGGATGCAGTATAAGTCCACGAATGGGAATTCCATCCTCCAGTCCTTCACTTATACTTTCAAAGGTGGGGAACACCTCAAATAGATCTCTTTGCCACTGCAAAAAATTCAGAATGCCAAAACTTTGCGTTTAGATACCCACACCCTCAGTAATCAGGATAATTTTCTTACACTTTTCTGCCTCTCCGACTCCTTCTGTCTCTAGTTCACAAACTGAGAGAAACATCACTCGCAATGATCCTTGTAGCTCCAACATGGGCATATCATCCTTGGGCCACAACCCTTTTGCTTCTGTCTATAGTTCCTCACGAGAAACTTTCCAACAGGCTGGACCTTCTTTCTCGATGTCGGGGGCAGACGAGACCTCCAGATCCCAAAAAACGCTTAACCTTCCAATATGGCTCCTGAAGTCGGAGAGTTTGGTTACTCAAATCTTCTGCCAGAATGCATGGACAATCTTACATGCACGTAAACTTGCAACTGGACTCTGTTATGCTGCAAAATGGAAACGTTTTGTATGCTACTGTCAACCTTAAACACATTGACCCACTCAAACCTTAGTCCAAGACATTGCCTTTTGCAAATGCAGCGGATAGCAAACAAACTTGGCATACTAATATATTTCCATTTATTTAGCAGCTATAGCTGCTTACCTCCAAAACAGACAACAGGTCTCTTTATTTAGAATCCCAGTTATCAAAGCCTTCATGGAAGGTCTCGTCATTCCAGCCAGGGTTCCCCCAGCACCATCCAGGAACATTGAAGTTGTACTTACTAGACTCACAGGTCCATCTTTTGATCCTATGCTTGCATGCCCTTTACTATTCCTTTAATGGAAGGTAGCCTTTTTAGTAGCTCTCACCTCCCTAGGACGTGCAAGTGTACTACAGGCTCTATCTTTAGAAGAACCATTCTCCCTGTTACACTGAGGCAGTTAGTTCTTCGAACAAACCCTAAATTCCTTCCTAAAGTAGTTTCACAATTTAACATTAACCACTCATTTGAGTTACCAGTCTTTCCCCCACAACCAGACTCTGTTGCCGAGAGAGCTCTTCACAAACTATATGTTAAAGGGGCTCTTATTGTAGGAAAGTAGCATCTTTCCTGGCATGTTACCCTCAGTTTCTGCCTGTTTGTCAGTGTGTTTTTACTGTCTCACTGGGATCCTTCCTGCTAGTCAGGACCCCAGTGCTCATAGTTTGTAGCCTATATGTGTGTTGTCAGCAGTTCTGCTAACCAGAACTTCACTCTGCTTCCAAATTAGTCACTATAGTTTAATGACTTCAATTACCAATTTCAGTTGGCACACTGGACCCCCCTTATAAGACCTAGTATATGATGCCTAGGTATGCAGGGCATTGGGGTTCCAGGAGATCCTTATGGGATGCAGCATTTCTTTTGCCACCCATAAGGAGCTCATACAAACTTCTTCAGGACTGCCATTGCAGCCTGAGTGCACACACTATTTCACAGCCATTTTCACTGCACTAGGTCTCTTCTAAGTCACCTATATGTCTAATGTTCAGTTCCTGAAGGTTAGGCGCAAAGGTACTGTGTGAGGGCTCCCCTGCACTAGCAGAGGTGCCCCCACGTTGTCCAGGATCAATTCCCGGACTTCGTGAGTGCGGGGACACCATTTTAAGGGTGCACTAGATCTAGGTCAATACCTATATGTACCTTCACAATGGTAACCCCAAACATGGCCATGTAAGGTGTCTCAGATTGAGAAATTGTACCCCCAATCAGATGGGGGCTCCACCATGAACCCCCAGTACTGCCAAACCAGCTCAGTGAAGTTTCCACTGCAGCCCCAGCTGTTGCCACCTCAGACAGGCTTCTGCCCTCCTGGGGCTTTAGAAGCTCAATCCCAGGAATATAGAACAAACCATTTCCTTTGGGACAGGGGTGTTAAACCCTCTGCCTTTGAAAATAGGTGTTACAGGCTTGGGAGGGGTATCTTCCCAGAGCCTCTGGAAGTGCTTTGAAGGGCACTAACAGTGCCCTCCTTGCATAATCCAGTCTACACTGGTTCAGGGACCCCCCAGTCCCTTCTTTGGCGCGAAAATGGACAAAGGAAAGGGGAGTGACCACTCCCCCATAGTGTCTCTGGTGTTAGCCATCTTGGATTCCAAGGTGTTAGGACCCCCTGGGAGCATCTGAGTGGCCAGTGCCAGCAGGGCACGTCAGAGACCCTTCCTGATAGGTGCTTACCTGGTTAGGTGACTGTAAGGAAATGCCTCCTTGGCATGGTTACCCCCTGACTTTTTGCCTTTGCTGATGCTATGTTTTGAATTGAAAGTGTGCTGAGGCCTGCTAACCAGGCCCCAGCACCAGTGTTCTTTCCCTAACCTGTACTTTTTGTTTTCACAATTGGCACACCCTGGCATCCAGGTAAGTCCCTTGTAACTGGTACCCCTGGTACCAAGGGCCCTGATGCCAGGGAAGGTCTCTAAGGGCTGCAGCATATCTTATGCCACCCTGGGGACCCCTCACTCAGCACAGACACTGCTTGCCAGCTTGTGTGTGCTGGTGAGGACAAAACGAGTAAGTCGACATGGCACTCCCCTCAGGGTGCTATGCCAACCTCACACTACCTATGCAATATAGATAAGTCACCCCTCTAGCAGGCCTTCAGCCCTAAGGCAGGGTGTACTATACCATAGGTGAGGGCACCAGTGCATGAGCACTGTGCCCCTACAGTGTTTAAGCAAAACCTTAGACATTGTAAGTGCAGGGTAGCTATAAGAGTATATGGTCTGGGAGTTTGTGAAACACGAACTCCACAGCACCATAATGGCTACACTGAAAACTGGGAAGTTTGTTATCAAACTTCTGAGCACCATAAATGCACACTGATGCCAGTGTACATTTTATTGTAAAATACACCCCAGAGGGCACCTTGGAGGTGCCCCCTGAAACCTTAACCAACTACTCGTGTAGGCTGACTAGTTTTAGCAGCCTGCCACACTCGAGAGATGTTGCTGGCCACATGGAGAGAGTGCCTTTGTCACTCTGTGGCTAGTAGCATCTCCACCCAGTGCAGGGTTTATTACCTTCCCCAGGCAGGAGCTGTAACACCTGGCGGTGAGCCTCAAAGGCTCACCCCATTTGTTCCAGCACCACAGGGCATTCCAGCTAGTGGAGTTGCCCGCCCCCTCCGGCCACGGCCCCACTTTTGGCGGCAAGGCCGGAGGAAATAATGAGAATAACAAGGAGTCACTGGCCAGTCAGGACAGCCCCTAAGGTGTCTTGAGCTGAGGTGACTCTGACTTTTAGAAATCCTCCATCTTGCAGATGGAGGATTCCCCCAATAGGGATAGGAATGTGACCCCCTCCCCTTGGGAGGAGGCACAAAGAGGGTGTACCCACCCTCAGGGCTAGTAGCCATTGGCTACTAACCCCCCAGACCTAAACTCGCCCTTAAATTTAGTATTTAAGGGCTCCCCTGAGCCTAGGAACTCAGATTCCTGCAACCTAAGAAGAGGACTACTGAGCTGAAAAACCCTGCAGAGAAGACGGAGACACCAACTGCTTTGGCCCCAGCTCTACCAGCCTGTCTCCCCCCTTCGGAAGAAAACTGCTCCAGCGACTCTTTCCCCAGGACCAGCCACCTCTGAATCCTCAGAGGACTGCCCTGCTCTAGAAGGACCAAGAAACTCCCGAGAACAGCGGCCCTATTCACCCAAGACTGCAACTTTGTTTCCAAAGGAGCAACTTTAAAACGACTGCGTTTCCCGCCAGAAGCGTGAGACTTGCAGCTCTGCACCCGACGCCCCCGGCTCGACTTGTGGAGAAACAACACTTCAGGGAGGACTCCCCGGCGACTCCGAGATTGTGAGTAACCAAAGTTGTCCCCCCTGAGCCCCCACAGCGACGCCTGCAGAGGGAATCCCGAGGCTCTGCCTGACTCTCAGATCCCGACGCCTGGAAAAGACCATGCACCGCAGTCCCCAGGACCTGAAGGATCGGAACTCCAGTGCAGGAGTGACCCCCAGGAGGCCCTCTCCCTTGCCCAGGTGGTGGCTACCCCGAGGAGCCCCCCCCCCCCCCCCCCCCCCCCTTGCCTGCCTGCATCGCTGAAGAGACCCCTTGGTCTCCCATTGATTCCTATTACAAACCCGACATGTGTTTGCACACTGCACCCGGCCGTCCCGTGCTGCTGAGGGTGTACTTCCTGTGCTAACTTGTGTCCCCCCCGGTGCCCTACAAAACCCCCCTGGTCTGCCCTCCGGAGACGCGGGTACTTACCTGCTGGCAGACTGGAACCGGGGCACCCCCTTCTCCATTGAAGCCTATGCGTTTTGGGCACCACTTTGAACTCTGCACCTGACCGGCCCTGAGCTGCAGGTGTGTTAACTTCGGGGTTGCTCTGAACCCCCAACGGTGGGCTACCTTGGACCCAAACTTGAACCCCGTAGGTGGTTTACTTACCTGCGAGAACTAACCATTACTTACCTCCCCTAGGAACTGTGAAAATTGCACTGTCTAGTTTTAAAATAGCTATATGTGTTTTATTTGAAAAGTATATATGCTATTGTGATTATTCAAAGTTCCTAAAGTACTTACCTGCAATACCTTTCATGCAAAGTATTACATGTAGAATTTGAACCTGTGGTTCTTAAAATAAACTAAGAAAATATATTTTTCTATATAAAACACCTATTGGCCTGGAATTGTCTTTGAGTGTGTGTTCCTCATTTATTGCCTGTGTGTATGTACAACAAATGCTTAACACTACTCCTTTGATAAGCCTACTGCTCGACCACACTACCACAAAATAGAGCATTAGAATTATCTCTTTTTGCCACTATCTTACCTCTAAGGGGAACCCTTGGACTCTGTGCACACTATTCCTTACTTTGAAATAGTGCATACAGAGCCAACTTCCTACAGTGACCAACCCCACCTCCCAGGCCTTTTTTAGGGACTCTCCTTTGGGTGTTCCCTCAGATTCGGTTTTGGAGGACTTCACCAGGAACCCTCTGCAACTTCTGCTTCACCTTCTACTGTCGGATCAACCGCAGAACTGCTCCAGGAACTCCCAATCCAAGGGAACTGCAGCAAAGTATCCAAGAAGGCTTCTGCAACTTTCAACTTCGCTGCTGTCAGCAACTGCAACAATTTCCTGGTTGTGCACGCTCAGAGGACTGCCTGTCTTCATCCTGCACCAGAAAGAATCTCCTGTGGAGTGACTGAGTCACTCCCCTGCTTCATCAGACACCACTCTGCAGCGACGAACAGTACTGTGGCTCCCCTCTCCTGACGACGAGCATGGATCGTGGAACATAGGTGGTAGACCAAGGTGACCGTGACTATCCAAAGGTCCAGCTGTCCAAATTTGGTGGAGGTACGAGCTTGCCTCACTGCGCCAGACAGTACCTGTGCACCACATGTTTTGCAGCTCCTAGGGCTTCTGTGCGCTTCACCAAGGAATTCTTCGTGCACAGCGTAGCCCAGGTCCCCAGCACTCTATCCTGTGATGCTCAGCTCCGTGAGTTCTCTGGCTGCGTGGGATCCCTTTGTGCAGTGCTGCTACATCCGTGATTTGCAACTCCTCTGTCCCTGTGTCCTAGGACTCCTGTGGGTGCTGCCTGGTCTTCTTAGGGCTCTCTGACGTGCTGAGAGCCCCTCTGTCTCCTCAGTCCGAGTTGAGACCCCCAGTCCCTCCTGGGGTTAAGCCCCTGTTCCCGTGAAACGTGTCTTTTGCGTGAGCCAAGGCTTGTTGGCGGAATCCAACGACAAAAACCAGCCTGCATCCATCTACTCGACGTGGGAGATCTCGCAGCTATTGTCTTTGCTGCATTCCTGACATTTTCTTCTAACCAGAGAATCCACTTTTGCACCTTTTTATCCGGCTTAGCAGGGGCTCCTGTTCTTCCTGGGCTCTTCAGCTTCCACGTGGACTGTCTTCTCTCTCCACAGGTCTTCAAGTCCAGGAATCCATTGTTGGTGCCTTGCAGTCTTGCTTGGTTTTTGCAGTATTCTTCATCACAACTCCTAGTGTGTTCTGAGGAAACTTTCTGTATGTTAGTCCTATTTTCCTGGGCTGTGGGGTCGGGTACTTTACCTATCTTTGGTGTTTTTCTTACACTCCCAGCGCCCCTCTACACACTACTTTTGCCTAGGGGGGAAACAGACATTCACATTCCACTATTTTAGGATATGGTGTGTGGTGCCCCTAGGCCCAGTATAGCCTATGGCGATTTTCAGTTTACACTATTTTATGACTGTTTACTTAACTGATTTAGGTTACTAGTGTGTATTCTTTAATGCCTAAGATATTTTTGGTCTTGTTTCAGTAAAATAAAGTACCTTTATTTGTAGTAACACTGAATATTGTCTTTCTTGTGTGGGAGTACCTTGTGACTACATTTGTATTGCAAGAGTTTTGCATGTCTCCTAGTTCAGTCTTGGCTGCACTGCATACAGCTATCTCTAGACAGCCTGGCTTCTAGACCCTGCCTTCATTTCACTAATAAGGGATAACTGGACCTGGTATAAGGAATAAGTATCTTAGGTACCTACTGCAAACCAGGCCAGCCTTCTACACTTGTATTTACAGGACCAAACAGTTTAGGAAATCCACAACTTTTTGCAGCATTTTCAATGCCTGTAGGAAGTTGGCTCTGTATGCACTATTTCAAAGTAAGGAATAGTATGCACAGAGTCCAAGGGTTCCCCTTAGAGGTAAGATAGTGGCAAAAAGAGAATTCTAATGCTCTATTTTGTGGTAGTGTGGTCGAGCAGTAGGCTTATCAAAGGAGTAGTGTTAAGCATTTGTTGTACACACACACACAGGCAATAAATGAGGAACACACACTCAAAGACAATTCAAGGCCAATACGTTTTTGTATAGAAAAATATATGTTCGATGGCATCTGTCGCTGTAGATACACATGTTCTGCATTAGCTCGCCATCTGGTGTTGGGTCGGAGTGTTACAAGTTGTTTTTCTTCGAAGAAGTGTTTTCGAGTCACGGGACCGAGTGACTCCTCCTTCTGTGCTCATTGCGCATGGGCGTCGACTCCATCTTCGATTGTTTTCTTTCCGCCATCGGGTTCGGACGTGTTCCTGTCACTCCGAGTTTCGGAACGGAAAGATAGCTGAAAACGGAAGATTTTCGACGGTATCGTTGCGATCCGGTTCGAGATAAACACATACGACGACGCATTGAACATCGAAGCGCTTCGGAGCCCTTCGGGGTAGATTTCGGCACACCGTCTTAGTTTATTTTAAGAACCACAGGTTCAAGATTTACATGTAATACTTCAAATGAAAGGTATTGCAGGTAGGTACTTTAGGAACTTTGAATTAGCAAAATAGTATATACAATTTTCACACATCACATATAGCTATTTTAAAACTAGACAGTGCAATTTTCAACAGTTCCTAGGGGGAGTAAGAGTTTGTTAGTTTTTGCAGGTAAGTAAACGACCTACGGGGTTCAAGTTTGGGTCCAAGGTAGCCCACCGTTGGGGGTTCAGAGCAACCCTAAAGTTACCACACCAGCAGCTCAGGGCCGGTCAGGTGCATAGGTCAAAGTGGTGCCCAAAACGCATAGGCTTCAATGGAGGGGGGTGCCCCGGTTCCTGTCTGCCAGCAGGTAAGTACCCGTGTCTTCGGAGGGCAGACCAGGGGGGCTTTGTAGGGCACCGGGGGGGACACAAGTCCACACAGAAAGTACACCCTCAGCAGCACGGGGGCGGCCGGTTGCAGTGTGCAAACACGCGTCTGGTTTTCAGTAGGTTTCAATGGGAGACCAAGGGGTCTCTTCAGCGATGCAGGCAAGGGGGGGGGGGCTCCTTGGGGTAGCCACCACCTGGGTAAGGGAGAGGGCCTCCTGGGGGTCACTCCTGCACTGGAGTTCGGATCCTTCAGGTCCTGGGGGCTGTGGGTGCAGTGTCCCTACCAGGCGTCGGATCTTAGAAGCAGGCAGTCGCAGTCAGGGGAACCTCGGGATTCCCTCTGCAGGTGACGCTGTGGGGGCTCGGGGGTCAACTCTGGCTACTCACGGTCTCGCAGTCGCCGGGGAGTCCTCCCTGAAGTGATTGTTCTCCACAAGTCAAGCCGGGGGCGTCTGGTGCAGCGTGCCAAGTCTCACGCTTCCGGCGGGAAACACGAGTTGTTTCAAAGTTGCTTCTTTGTTGCAAAGTTGCAGTCTTTGGTGAACAGAGCCACTGTCCTCGGGAGTTCTTGGTCCTTCTAGATGCAGGGCAGTCCTCTGAGGATTCAGAGGTCGCTGGTACCTGTGGAAAGTGTCGCTGGAGCAGTGTCTTTAGAAGTGGGGAGACAGGCCGGTAGAGCTGGGGCCAAAGCAGTTGGTGTCTCCGTCTTCTCTGCAGGGTTTTTCAGCTTAGCAGTCCTCTTCTTAGGTTGCAGGAATCTGAGTTCCTAGGTTCTGGGGAGCCCCTAAATACTGAATTTAGGGGTGTGTTGAGGTCTGGGAGGTTAGTAGCCAATGGCTACTAGCCCTGAGGGTGGCTACACCCTCTTTGTGCCTCCTCCCTGAGGGGAGGGGGGCACATCCCTAATCCTATTGGGGGAATCCTCCATCTGCAAGATGGAGGATTTCTAAAAGTAAGTCACCTCAGCTCAGAACACCTTAGGGGCTGTCCTGACTGGCCAGTGACTCCTCCTTGTTTTTCTCATTATCTCTCCTGGACTTGCTGCCAAAAGTGGGCGCTGTGTCCAGGGGGCGGGCATCTCCACTAGCTGGAGTGCCCTGGGGCATTGTAACACAAAGCCGGAGCCCTTGAGGCTCACTGCTAGGTGTTAGTTTCTGCAGGGGGGAGGTGTGAAGCACCTCCACCCAGAGCAGGCTTCTGTTTCTGTCTTCAGAGAGCACAAAGGCCCTCACCACATGGGGTCAGAAACTCGTCTCTCAGCAGCAGGCTGGCACAGACCAGTCAGTCCTGCACTAAACAATTGGGTAAAATGCAGGGGGCATCTCGAAGATGCCCTCTGTGTGCATTTTTAATCCAACACTGGCATCAGTGTGGGTTTATTATTCTGAGAAATTTGATACCAAATTTCCCAGTATTCAGTGTAGCCATTATGGAGCTGTGGAGTTCGTTTTTGACAGACTCCCAGACCACATACTCTTATGGCTACCCTGCACTTACAATGTCTAAGGTTTTGCTTAGACACTGTAGGGGCATAGTGCTCATGCACCTATGCCCTCACCTGTGGTATAGTGCACCCTGCCTTAGGGCTGTAAGGCCTACTAGAGGGGTGACTTACCTATGCCACAGGCAGTGTGAGGTTGGCATGGCACCCTGAGGGGAGTGCCGTGTCGACTTAGTTATTTTCTCCCCACCAGCACACACAAGCTGGCAAGCAGTGTGTGTGTGCTGAGTGAGAGGTCCCTAGGGTGGCATAAGACATGCTGCAGCCCTTAGAGACCTTCCTGGCATCAGGACCCTTGGTACCAGGGGTACCAGTTACAAGGGACTTACCTGGGTGCCAGGGTTGTGCCAATTGTGGAGACAATGGTACATTTTAGGTGAAAGAGAACTTACTTTTATTGGAGCCATCCTGGATACAGTACTTTTTTTGGGACTTCCACTGTTTCAGCGAGTCCAGGACATGAGGGCTAGAACACTGATGTTTTAATCTCAGTTCTGGCTTTAAGTGATGGTGAATCTGAGGGTTCTTGGCCGTTTTGCCTTGTTCATTCTGTTTCTTACCTTGCCAGCTGGCATATGTGGGCTCAGCAGGAAGATCTCCAGTCTAATTGGGCACTGCGCCACGTGAGCATGTCCCATTCTATTCAGTTTTCTGGTGAGATTGCAAAAGATCTGCAGTGGTGGCAACTCAGCTGCAGGCCCCTCACTTTACCATACCCAGAGTTGACTGTGGTGACTGATGCATCTCTTGGTAGATCATCTGACAGAGGTGGCGGTCCGAGGACTGTTGGTTTCAGCAGACACCGATCTCCACATGTACTGTTGTAGTTGCAGGCCGTTCACTTGGCATTGAAAGTCTTCTTGCCAGTCATCAAGGGTAGGCTGATAAAGGTCCACATGGGCAAAACCACCCCGATGTGGTATGGTAGCAAACCGGGCATAATGAGATTCTGGGCCCTGTGCCAGTAGGTCCAACGCTTGTGGACCTGGCTGAATAGTTGGTGTATTTTCCTGATTATGCACCATCTTGTGAAATCTTTAAAAAAAAAAAAAGAAAAAAAAAATAAGATTGCTGAACTCAAGTATTGTTGGCAAGGTACGACAGGGCACATTGGGGTGAAGATAAGGAACTCCTCCAACATCTCCCTGAGGAGGTCAAGAAAATAGGTCACCAATTTAAGGGGGGCAAACTAATTTTAAATAATTCCATCAGGTGTGCCCTTTACTCAGCAGACAGTTGCCAGGTGACATCAATATTAGCATACTGCTGCAGGGACTCGCTTGGTTATGCATATCTGGCTTCAAGCCAGAGGTAGAACAGATGCTCCTGAATGTTCCTTTTGACCAGCAACATCGTTTTGGTCCTCAGGTGGACCAAACATTAGAAATAATGAAATAGGACACTGTGGTTGTTGAGTTTCGGAGCACTTGACAAACCACCACTGCTTGTGGTTCCTTTTGGCGCCCCACATACAAAGAGGGCACCAAAGACACACTATCAGATGCCTGTACCACCACCTACAGGCAGCAGCATCAGACCGCCATCAGAACACCTCTAAGATTCCCAACTCGCAAACATAAAATATCCATAGAACATTTAATCTTGCGGAAATAAGAAGTACAAGTTCTCCTTAACAGAGGGGCCAAATAGACTGTCTCTCTTCAGCAGCAAGGCTCTGGCTTATACTCCCTATACTTTGATTCTCAAAAGTTATCACGTCAGCCTTTTTTAGACCTCAAGCTGCTATATCGTTACATCCTCTCTGAACACTTTCATATGGTAACTCTCCAGGACGTTATCCCTCTACTACAACAGGGCGACTTTGTTTGCACTGGACTAAAAGGACTTACTTTTACATCTCGATTCATCCAGCTCACTGAAAATACCTCAGGTTTGTGGTAGAGCGAAAACATTACCAGTTCAAAGTGATCCTATTCGGAGTCACTACTGCATCCTGGGTGTTCACCAAATGTCTGGATTTAATTGCAGCACATCTGTGCTGATAGAGCGTCCATGTCTCTCCATATCGTCACAACTGGCTCATCAAAGCAAGTATGCTTCCATTGTGCCTACAACACATTCAGGCCACTTTACACTTTAAACACCTTGGGTTTATCATCAACAAAGTCACAGCCTCAACCTTCAGATTCAGCCATATCTAGAGGCTGTCCTCCACACACAATTAAGGTTAGCGTACCCAAATATAATCTGGGTTCAGAACATTAGAATGTTGCTGCAGCAGGTTCATCCCATTCCACGAATAGCAGTCAGAACAGTTCAGCGACTCATAGGCATGAAGGCGTTTTGCATTGAAGTAGTACCACATGCAAGACTACCCCTGCGCCTGCTGCAAGAGTGCCTGGCGAGTCGTGGTCTCAGTCACAGGTCAGTTACAATATCTGTTGTTGGTAGACAGCTTCACTCATCACTCTCTTCAGTGGTGGAACATACAAAACCTATCAAAGGGGCGGCCATTGCTCAGCCCTGTTCCCTAGAACAATGGATGCATTCCTCACAGGATGGCGTGCTCACCTACAGGACATCATAGTCCAGAGACTCCAAAAACCAAGTCCTACACATCAACTGCCTAGAGCTTCAAGCTATTCATCAGGCATTGAAAGCGTTGCTGTAAAGAAATGGCTCCCTGTTGCAGTTACCCCCCACTTTTTGCCTGATACTGATGCTGACTTGACTGAGAAGTGTGCTGGGACCCTGCTAACCAGGCCCCAGCACCAGTGTTCTTTCACCTAAAATGTACCATTGTTTCCACAATTGGCACAACCCTGGCACCTAGGTAAGTCCCTTGTAACTGGTACCTCTGGTACCAAGGGCCCTGATGCCAGGGAAGGTCTCTAAGGGCTGCAGCATGTCTTATGCCACCCTAGGGACCCCTCACTCAGCACAGACACACTGCTTGCCAGCTTGTGTGTGCTGATGGGAGAAAATGACTAAGTCGACATGGCACTCCCCTCAGGGTGCCATGCCAACCTCCCACTGCCTGTGGCATAGGTAAGTCACCCCTCTAGTAGGCCTTACAGCCCTAAGGCAGGGTGCACTATACCACAGGCGAGGGCATATGTGCATGAGCACTATTCCCCTACAGTGTCTAAGCAAAACCTTAGACATTGTAAGTACAGGATAGCCATAAGAGTATATGGGCTGGGAGTCTGTCAAAAACGAACTCCACAGCTCCATAATGGCTACACTGAATACTGGGAAGTTTAGTATCAAACTTCTCAGAATAATAAACCCACACTGATGCCAGTGTTGGATTTATTAAAAAATGCACACAGAGGGCATCTTAGAGATACCCCCTGTATTTTACCCAATTGTTCAGTGCAGGACTGACTGGTCTGTGCCAGCCTGCTGCTGAGAGACGAGTGTCTGACCTCATGCGGTGAGAGCCTTTGTGCTCTCTGAGGACAGAAACAAAGCCTGCTCTGGGTGGAGGTGCTTCACACCTCCCCCCTGCAGGAACTGTAACACCTAGCAGTGAGCTTCAAAGGCTCAAGCTTCGTGTTACAATGCCCCAGGGCACTCCAGCTAGTGGAGATGCCCGCCTCCTGGACCCAGCCCCCACTTTTGGCGGCAAGTCCAGGAGAGATAATGAGAAAAACAAGGAGGAGTCACTGGCCAGTCAGGACAGCCCCTAAGGTGTCCTGAGCTGAGGTGACTCTGACTTTTAGAAATCCTCCATCTTGTAGAAGGAGGATTCCCCCAATAGGGATAGGAATGTGACCCCCTCCCCTTGGGAGGAGGCACAAAGAGGGTGTACCCACCCTCGGGGCTAGTAGCCATTGGCTACTAACCCCCCAGACCTAAACACGCCCTTAAATTTAGTATTTAAGGGCTCTCCCTGAACCTAGAAACTAGATTCCTGCAACAACAAGAAGGACTGCCCAGCTGAAAACCCCTGCAGAGGAAGACCAGAAGACAACAACTGCCTTGGCTCCAGAAACTCACCGGCCTGTCTCCTGCCTTCCAAAGAACTCTGCTCCAGCGACGCCTTCCAAAGGGACCAGCGACCTCTGAATCCTCTGAGGACTGCCCTGCTCCGACAACGACAAGAAACTCCAGAGGACAGCGGACCTGCTCCAAAAAGACTGCAACTTTGTGTCAAGAAGCAGCTTTAAAGAACCCTGCAACTCCCCGCAAGAAGCGTGAGACTTGCAACACTGCACCCGGCGACCCCGACTTGGCTGGTGGAGAACCAACACCTCAGGGAGGACCCCCGGACTACTCTACGACTGTGAGTACCAAAACCTGTCCCCCCTGAGCCCCCACAGCGCTGCCTGCAGAGGGAATCCCGAGTCTTCCCCTGACCGCGACTCTCTGAAACCTAAGTCCCGACGCCTGGAAAAGACCCTGCACCCGCAGCCCCCAGGACCTGAAGGACCGGACTTTCACTGGAGAAGTGACCCCCAGGAGTCCCTCTCCCTTGCCCAAGTGGAGGTTTCCCCGAGGAAGGCCCCCCTTGCCTGCCTGCAGCGCTGAAGAGATCCCTTGATCTCTCATTGACTAACATTGCGAACCCGACGCTTGTTCTAACACTGCACCCGGCCGCCCCCGCGCCGCTGAGGGTGAAATTTCTGTGTAGGCTTGTGTCCCCCCCCCGGTGCCCTACAAAACCCCCCTGGTCTGCCCTCCGAAGACGCGGGTACTTACCTGCAAGCAGACCGGAACCGGGGCACCCCCTTCTCTCCATTATAGCCTATGCGTTTTGGGCACCACTTTGAACTCTGCACCTGACCGGCCCTGAGCTGCTGGTGTGGTGACTTTGGGGTTGCTCTGAACCCCCAACGGTGGGCTACCTTGGACCAAGAACTGAACCCTGTAAGTGTCTTACTTACCTGGTAAAACTAACAAACTTACCTCCCCCAGGAACTGTGAAAATTGCACTGTGTCCACTTTTAAAATAGCTATTTGTGAATAACTTGAAAAGTATACATGCAATTGAAATGATTCAAAGTTCCTAATGTACTTACCTGCAATACCTTTCAAACAAGATATTACATGTTAAATTTGAACCTGTGGTTCTTAAAATAAACTAAGAAAAGATATTTTTCTATAACAAAACCTATTGGCTGGATTTGTCTCCGAGTGTGTGTACCTCATTTATTGTCTATGTGTATGTACAACAAATGCTTAACACTACTCCTTGGATAAGCCTACTGCTCGACCACACTACCACAAAATAGAGCATTAGTATTATCTCTTTTTACCACTATTTTACCTCTAAGGGGAACCCTTGGACTCTGTGCATGCTATTCCTTACTTTGAAATAGCACATACAGAGCCAACTTCCTACAGTTGCTACTTCTCCTGAAAAGCAAGGTTATCTTGGTCTGGACGGACAACACAACAGCCATGTTTTATCTACAAAAACAGTGGGGGGGGGACACACTCTACAGTTATCACGCCTATCTCAGATGATTTGGCATTGGGCAGTAGGTCACAACATCACCTGCTAGTGGAACACCTCACAGGGACAGTGACTTTGCTGACCTTCTCAGCAGGATGCAGCAACAAGTCCATGAACGGGAACTCTACTCCTGAGTCGTCTTCCCATAGTTTAACAGTTGTGGCTTTCCACACATAGATCTGTTCGCAGCTGCAAACAAGGCAAAATGCCCAGTCTTCAACTCCTTGCTCCCACACTCCCAATCCAAGGGCAATGCTCTGAGTGTTCTGATCAGAGATATTTACTGATGTCTTTCCACCTCACCATCTTCTCCAATTTGTGGTTCGGATGTTCAGGCAAGCATCTCTCCCCTTCGTTCCAGCAGCTCCCATTTGGGCTTGACACCATAGTTCGCCACACTACTCGAGCTCTTGGTAGTGCCTGATGAGAAGCTTGCCCTCAACCTGGATCCTCTCACTCAGAACCATGGAGAAATCAGCCCTCCATATCCAAAGGAACTCAACCTTGAGATTTGACTCCTGATGTCATAAAATTCAGCTAATTGAATCTGACCAGAATGCATAGCCAATTCGCAAGGAGGCACATTAGCCCACAACCAGAGCGTGTTGTGCTGCTGAGTGAAAAAGATGTATTGTCTACTGCTGTGACTCACAGTAACTCCTTCAATGCAAAACATTGCCTGTTTCTACTTCATTTACAAACTTCTGGCCTAGCGTGCGCATAAGTAAGCTTACATTTAGCTGCAGGATCCACCTGTCTGCAAAATATACATTCATTATTGTTTAAAGTACCAGTTACCAAATCATTCATGGAAGGCCTTAAAAGACTAATTCCACCCAAGGTTCCCCCCGCATCTGCTTGGAATCTTAACATTGTACTTACCAGGCTTATGGGTCCACCATTTGAACCATTGCATAATTGCCCTCTTCATTTCCTGTCTTAGAAGGTAGGATTTTTAGTAGCAGTCACTTCTCTTAGACGTATCAGTGAGCTCCAGGCACTAACCTTGAAGGAAACTTTCTTCCAACTACACAGTGATGGGTAGTCCTTGGAACTAACCCAAAATTCCTTCCAAAGGTAGTTTCCACTTTCACCTATCCCAATCAGTTGAATTACTGGTCTTCTTTCTACAACCCGATTGAATTGAAGAAAGGACCTTACATGCACTAAATGTGAAAAGAGCTTTAGTGTACTATATTGACAGAACTAAAGAGTTTCCTCAAACCAAGCAACTTTGTTGCTTTTTTTTTTTTTGCCCCTCACACACTGAAGCCCATGTGTAAATCCAGCATTTCAAGATTAATAATTAAGTGCATTCATACGTTCCGACAAAGCAATAATAACTTTGCCCACACCTCCTAGAGCACCCTCTACAAATAAGATGTGATGATCTATGGGATTCCTGGGCAGTATACCAATAGCTGAAAATTGTAAAGCAGCTACATGGTCAGCTTCATAAAGTTATACTAAACATTACTGTGTGGACGGATTAGCACGCCAACAAGCTAATGTAGGAGAGGTAGTACTACGTACCCTTTTTGAGACAGGAGGGCACTGCTTTTACAGTCTGTGCTGTGCATGTGTATCTACACCCATACATGCCATTGTACAGATTGTTACTCTGTAAGATAAGCATATGCTTGTGGCATGTAGTGCTGTAGATTCACATGCACCTGCCATGCTTCCCAGACACCTCTGGCAGTTACAGTATCTTCTTATACTTCCATATGCATGGACAACTCTTTTCTAACACTTAAACTCCATTCTCACCAACTGCAGGAAAGCAGTCTAACAATGGAGTCAATGCCCAGGCGCATAATCTCCGAGAGGAGGAGTCACTTTGCATACAGGATCCAACACTAGATGACAGGAGTATGCAGAGCATGTGAATTTACAGCATTGCATGCCACAAACAGATGCTTACAGGGTAAGTAACATCCTATGAGCAAGAATCAACATGATCGAAGCAAAGGCGTATCCTTTGGAAACAAAATGACTGTATCCATTCTACAAGAAGCTCACCTGTACCTGAAGGGACAGTCTGACAGTGAGGACTGTGAGGAAAATATTGGGACATAGACCATTCTGACCCAAACGGATAATAGTAGAGTGCGCCATCCCGAACTAGTCACTAAAGCCGACCGCATGCCTCCTGAAGACACAGTATAGTCATTTAGAATTGCTGGAAGGACAATAGCAGTGCTAAGAGGCAAGAAAACCAAAAGCCAGAAAATGTTATGTGGCAAATTGGTAAAGATACACAAGGTGATGCCAAGGATCGGGCTTGTTCAAGCAAAATACTATGGACGCGACCTTACACATCTACACTGCAAACTACATCATTAAAAGTTCACCTGGCAGCAATTGTGGCACACACAAGGGGTTATATAGGAAGAAGCTTCTTTAAATCACCAGTCATAAAACGCTTCCTAGAGAGAACAAAGCCTTTAGAACCTCTGTATAAGCTTCATTTAAGATGCTTACTCTGAAAACAGTTTTTCTAGTAGTAATGACATCACTCCAGAATAATTCAAATACAGGCTCTTACAATGCAAGTACAGAAGGATAGAGCAGTCTTGAGGACAGACCCTCATTTTCTTCCAAAGGTCATTTCACAATTTCATATTAATCAAACTATTCAAATTCCAAGTTTTTTCCAAGAACCAGTGTATAAAACAAACAGTGCTGCACACGCTTGATGCAAGATAAGAAGTCTTGTAGTATACAGAAAGAACGAAACACATAATAAACACATGAATTATTTGTTTCTTTTGCTGGCAAAAATCTGGGCAAACCAATGACTACTGGGACAATTGCCAAATAAATTCCACAAACCATTCAAATAGGTCATGCAAATGCAGGTGCACCGGTATGTAACATACCAAGAGCACATTCAACAAGGAAGAAAGGAATAACCATTTTTATTTTTTTATTTTATTTTTTTACCAAATATTCCCATTATAAGACATTTGCCAGGCGGCTAATTGGTCATCAGTTCATTCGTTCATGAAACTTTACTGTGTAGACGTTCAAATCAAAAAGAAAGCTCAAGTGGGACAAAGTACGTAAACGTGTGTAGGAAGTTGGCTCTGTATGCACTATTTCAAAGTAAGAAATAGCATGCACAGAGTCTAAGGGTTCCCCTTAGAGGTAAGATAGTGGCAAAAAGATAATTCTAATGCTCTAATTTGTGGTAGTGTGGTCGAGTAGTAGGCTTATCAGAGGGTAGTGTTAAGCATTTGTTGTACACACACAGACAATAAATGAGGAACACACACTCCGAGACCATTCCTGGCCAGTAGGTTTTTGTATAGAAAAATGTTTTCTTAGTTTATTTTAAGAACCACAGGTTCAAGATTTACAAACCATACTTAAAATGAAAGGTATTTCACTTAGGAACTTTAAGAACTTTGAATTAGCAAAATAGCATATACAGTTTTCACACAAATGGCAATAAGCTATTTTAAAACTGGACACACTGCAATTTTCAACAGTTCCTGTGGGAGGTAAGTGTTTGTTAGGTTTGCAGGTAAGTAAACCACCTACAGGGTTCAAAGTTGGGTCCAAGGTAGCCCACCGTTGGGGGTTCAGGTCAACCCAAAAGGTACCACACCAGCAGCTCAGGGCCGGTCAGGTGCAGAGGTCAAAGTGGTGCCCAAAACACATAGGCTTCAGTGGAGAAGGGGGTGCCCCAGTTCCAGTCTGCCAGCAGGTAAGTACCCGCGTCTTCGGAGGGCAGACCAGGGGGGTTTTGTAGGGCGCCAGGGGGGGACACCAGTCAGCACAGAAAGTACACCCTCAGCGGCACGCGGGCGGCCGGGTGCAGAGTGCAAACAGGCATCAGGTTTGCAATGGAGTTCAATGGGAGACCCAGGGGTCTCTTCAGCGAAGCAGGCAGGCAAGGGGGGGCTCCTCGGGGAAGCCACCACCTGGGCAAGGGAGAGGGCCACCTGGGGGTCGTTTCTGCACTGGAGGTCGGATCCTTCAGATCCTGGGGGCTGTGAGTGCAGTCTCTTTACCAGGCGTCGGGTTCTTTGAAGCAGGCAGTCGCATCAGGGGGAGCCTCTGGATTCCCTCTGCAGGGGTTGCTGGGGGGAGCTCAGGGGGGTTCAACTCTGGCTACTCACAGGGTCGCAGTCACCGGGTATTCAGCCCTGTGGTGTTGGTTCTCCGCAGGTCGAGCCAGGGGCGTCTGGTGCAGAGTGCAAAGTCTCACGCTTCCGGCGGGAAACGTGTATTCTTTAAAAGTTCCTGCTTTGTTGCAAATATGTTTCTTCTTTGGAGCAGAGCCGCTGTCCTCTGGAGTTCTTGGTCCTTTTAGATGCAGGGTAGTCCTCTGAGGCTTCAGAGGTCGCTGGACCCTGTGGAACGCGTCGCTGTTGCAGGTTTTTCTTGAAGTGGGGAGACAGGCCGGTAGAGCTGGGGGCAAAGCAGTTGGTGTCTGTCTTCTCTGCAGGGCTTTCAGGTCAGCAGTCCTCCTTCGTCTTGGGTTGCAGGAATTTCGTTTCCTAGGTTCTGGGGAGCCCCTAAATACTGAATTTAGGGGTGTGTTTAGGTCTGGGAGGGCAGTAGCCAATGGCTACTGTCCTTGAGGGTGGCTACACCCTCTTTGTGCCTCCTCCCTGAGGGGAGGGGGGCACATCCCTATTCCTATTGGGGGAATCCTCCAAAATCAAGATGGAGGATTTCTAAAGGCCGGGGTCACCTCAGCTCAGGACACCTTGGGGCTGTCCTGACTGGTGGGCGACTCCTCCTTGTTGTTCTCATTATCTCCCCTGGACTTGCCGCCAAAAGTGGGGGCTGTGTCCAGGGGACGGGCATCTCCACTAGCAGGAGTGCCCTGGGGCAGTGTAACACGAAGCCTGAGCCTTTGAGGCTCACTGCTAGGTGTTATAGTTCATGCAGGGGGGATGTGTGAAGCAGGCTTTTGCTTTTGTCCTCGGAGAGCACAAAGGCCCTCACCTCATGGGTCAGAAACTTGCCTCTCAGCAGCAGGCTGGCACAGACGAGTCAGTCCTGCACTGAACAGTTGGGTAAAATACAGGCGGCATCTCTAAGATGCCCTGTGTGCATTTTTTAATAAATCCAACACTAGCATCAGTGTGGGTTTATTATTCTTAGAAGTTTAATACCAAACTTCCCAGTATTCAGTGTAGCCATTATGGAGCCGTGGAGTTCGTTTTTGACAGACTCCCAGACCATATACTCTTATGGCTACCCTGCACTTACAATGTCTAAGGTTTTGCTTAGACACTGTAGGGGCACAGTGCTCATGTACCTATGCCCTCACCTTGGTATAGTGCACCCTGCCTTAGGGCTGTAAGGCCTGGTAGAGGGGTGGCTTAACTATGTCACAGGTAGTGTGAGGCTGGCATGGCACCCTGAGGGGAGTGCCATGTCGACTTACTCATTTTGTTCTCACTAGCACACACAGGCTTGTAAGCAGTGTGTCTGTGCTGAGTGAGGGGTCTCTAGGGTGGCATAATACATGCTGCAGCCCTTAGAGACCTTCCCTGGCATCAGGGCCCTTGGTACCAGAGGTACCAGTTACAAGGGACTTATCTGGATGCCAGGGTGTGCCAATTGTGGAAACAATGGTACATTTTAGGTGAAAGAACACTGGTGCTGGGGCCTGGTTAGCAGGGTCCCAGCACACTTCTCAGTCAAGTCAGCATCAGTATCAGGCAAAAAGTGGGGGGTAACTGCAACAGGGAGCCATTTCTTTACAGTGTGGTAGCATCCCCAAGGCACTGGTATACTTAGAAGGGCACATTTGGTGCCCTCCTTGCATAAACTGGTTTGCAGCAGTCCAGGGACCCCCAGTGCTTGCTCTGGTGCGAAACTGGACAATGGAAAGGGGAATAACCACTCCTGTCCGTATCCACCCCATGGGTGGTAACCAGAGCTCCTCCAGTTGGCCAATTGATTCTACCATTTTGAATCCAAGGTGGGATAGAACTCTCTTGGAGCATCTGAGAGGCCAGGGTCAGGCAGGTGACGTCACAGCCCCCTCCTGATAGAGGGTCACCCTGCTAGGTGACCAATCCCCCCTTCTTAGCAGATTACGGTCTCCCTCTTTGGTGGGGTCCTCAGGTTCGACATGCAAGATTCCAGCAGAATTTCTCTGCAATGTTTACTTCGTCTTCTGGCCACTGGAACTGGACCCTCCAGGAACTGACAGCCTGCATCTACAGCAATGACTCTGTTCTGCAGCATTGTTGCTCTGGCTCCTTCCATCAACTGCAACATTACCCCGGCTGGGCATCCTCTGAGGGCGACGAGTCTTCAGCCTGCACAAGAAGGAATCTGCCTTGGAATAAAGGAGTCGGTCCCCTGCATCCGCAGGCACCAACTGCACCAATAACCGGCTGCGTAGATCTTGTCTCCTCTAGAGCTGCAAGAATACTGCATCACAGGTGGTGGTCTGGAGTAGTCCCATTGGTCCTCTCTACCATCTATCCAACTTGAGAGACAGGAAGCCCTTGCCTCTCAATGCAGGACAGTACCCCCATGCACCACATCTCTTGCAGCTACCAAGCCTTGTTGGCATGTCCTTCAAGGGATCTTCAGGCTCCATGTAGCCCCAGCCACCAGCACTCTTCCCTGTGATGCAGGGTCCTTTGTGTGCTTCTCCAGCGCCGTGGGACTCCTTTCTAGGTGTGCTCTGTGTGCCTCACCGCGACTCCTGTGCCTGCTGCCTGTGGGTTGTCTGTGGGGGCTGCCTCCTCTTACTGTGACTCTCCTCACTCCTGGGGTCACCTGGGACTCCAGTCCATGGATTGAGTCCTCTTGGACCTTGCTGGTCCCTGGCAGCCCCACATTTCTCCTTCCACGACATTAGCTTTTGCCAAGGCTTGTCTGGTGGTATTTCCACACCACTGACCGACTGCAATCTTCTGTCCAGCGTGGGACGTTGATTTAATCACTTCAGGAACTCTTCAGCTGCTCCAGTGCTACACTGCTGACTGTCTTCATTCACCGTCGACCTGGTCCTCCATTTGCAGACTGTTGGTTTGTGGCTCCTCTCACGGTCGGACACTCTACCAGGATCCACCTTTGGTATCTTGCAGTCTTCTCTGGGTCTTGCACAATCCTCTTCCGAAGTTCTTTTGGTTGGTTTGGGGGGAGAACCAGGTACTTAACTCTCTTCTCCTGGGGGCACCCTAGTACTTAACTCTTGGGGTTCCTAGTTCCTTCAGCTCACCTCTACTGATTCCACTTCCTTGGATGGGGGCCCAGATTTCGCATTCCACTTTCTTAGTATATGGTTTGGTCCCCCGATCCCTCTATTCCTCCATTCCCCCAGGACCTTCAGTACTTACTATTGGTTTCACTGTTTTCTATTACCTTTAATGCTAATTCCTGACTTTTGATGTACATATAGTGTTTACTCACCTGCTAGTAGAGTATTGCCTATACAGTATTTAGTGTTTGTGTTACCATAATAAAGTACCTTTATGTTCAATGGCATGTGTAACTGTAGATACACATGCTTTGCATATGTCTGGCATCTTGTGTTGGGCTTGGAGTATTACACCTTTTTTCTTCTAAGAAGGTTTTCGAGTCACGAGATCGAGTGACTCCTCCTCTCGTTAATACTGTGCATGGGCTTTGAGACCTTTGTTAGTATTTTCTTTCCGATGTCTGGTTTGGATGTATTTCCTCTCGCTCTGGTGGATCTTGGTTTGGGTCTTCTTTACTTAATCTACCTTTCTATAATACCATCGGAATTGTTTTGATCACGTTTCTATCTGTAGTCGATCCGATTCGACCAATGTGGTCGAGGTTTTCGCCCTGACATTGGTCCTTGTCCTTTTAGGGCCTACTTTAGTGTCTGGCTGTTGGAATGAACTCAGTTTCGATTCTGTCCTCTGTCACATGCCAAGTTTCCATACACCTACCAGAATTTGGTGTGTAATCTCTATCTCCTGACCATCAAGAAGAGGGTTAAGGTGCATGTAGATAGTTTAGATCTAAGAAGACTCTTTGATGCCATTTCCAACAGACGAGCTCTCCAGTTCCAAAGTCCACAGAAGATCAACCAGATATTTTCGGTGAGGAACACGCGCAGGAGGAGGAACAGAGTACGATGCTTTCCATCCGAGGATTCCAAACACGACTCTGTGTACAGCCACTCCATACCTCCAGCCCATTACGTGAGTCCACTTGCTCTGTCTCACCATCCAAAAACATTTTTAAAAAAATCTTCAGCACTGGTTCTCAGTCCTCCACTGCCTTTGGGCCATGGTCGGATCCAAAAAAAAAGTCTGGATGACAACTCTCTGTTTAGGCACTGAGAATATAGGTCAAAGTGCATTCGGCACTGACAAAACAGACTGTTTTAACTGTCTTGTTATCGAGCTGAAAAGTAGAGAGACAGATTTCGGAGCCGAAAAAGCTTTTGTCCATTTTGGAGGCAATATTTTGGGTTTGAGTAAAAAACACTGACTGAATCTACTGAGCCAGAAAATACAAGTAGTAAGCCTAGTACTTCCACACAAGAAACCTCGGACATAGAACCACTTTTAGAGGTTATGGATGCTAGATAGTGCAAATTACAGATTCAAAGGGGCACAGGAAGAATAACTTTTCCTCCGTTGACTATTCAAAGGAAGTAGACCTTTCACGAGACAAAAGATGCTGAACGTCCAACAAAAAAAGGTCTCAAAGGACAAAGAAAAAGCTTTTCAACAGAAACAGCCTTCCCTGTCACATTTTCCTCTTCCTCATTTCGCATCACCACTGTCATCACCTACATATGAGATGCAATTCTCACCAGACATTCTCAGCATCACCAAATAGGGATGATATTAGTGATATTCAGCAACATACTGATCCATGGGATCTATATGAATCTGATCTTACCTCAAACAATCCAGAGTTGTACCCTTCTAGACCTTCTCCACCAAAAGACACTACAACATACAATCGGGTCATAGCAAGAGCAGCTGCATACCATAATGTGCTGATTCACACAGACCCGATAGAGGATTTTCATTTTTAGTATATAAACATCCACACATGAGGAATATCCATGCCTTCCAATGCTACCTGGGATGCTTAAACATTCATCTGAGATTTTTAAGGGACCTGTAAAAGCCAGAATCATCACTGCTAGAGTAGATTAACAATATAAACCAGCTCCCTTAGACCAAGTTTTCATAAGAACTCTATCACCGGATCGTGTAGTGGTTAGTGCAGCATGGAAAAGGGCTAACAGCCAGTCAACAGGTGTTGGTCCTTCTCCAGATAAGGAGAGCAAAAACTTAGATGCTGCAGGAAAGAGTAGCATCACAGGCGGCAAACCATTGGAGAATAGTTGACTCCCAAGCTCTTTTAGCTAGATACAACAGTGCTCCCTGGGACCAGCTGGAAGAATTACTTCAAAAGCGGGGACTGTAGATAGTTGGAGAAGGACAGGCAATTTCCAGTAACGCTATTGGATGCGCTACAGATGCAGCTGACACTGCAGATAGAGGCATAAACATTATTGTAGTCATCAGAAGACAAGTTTGGTTAAAATGTTTAGGCTTCAAACCTGAGGTACAACAAGCTGTCTTAAACATGTCCTTTGACAAGGATCATTTGAAGTAGACACAACTATAGAAAAGCTAAAGAAAGATTCTGAAACAGCTAAAGCAACGGGTGCCTTTTGCACCACACCTGCTAGAGGGGGCTTTCGTAGGCCACAATTTAGAGGTGGCTTCGAGGCAGCGGTCACAGAAACAACATCCAATTCACAGCAAAAACACATCACAATTTTTCACAAGAGGTTCATTTTGAGGTTCCTACAGAGCATCCTATAATGGAGGAAGAGGCAAACCATCTACTTCCACAAGTTCCTCTACTGCAGATTAACAGTGGCTCACTCACCATCCCCACAGCACAGAGTTAAATTTTTATCCACAATGGCAAGACATCACTACTGACTAATGGGTTCTGTCAATTATCCAACATGGTTATTGCCTGGAACTCCTTACTATTCCGCCTAACATTCCCCCTCGTTCACACAGACTTAATCAGGACCATCTGAAACTACTAAAAGAGGAGTTACAATCACTACTGCTCAAAGGAGCCATAGTAATTACCCATATCCCCACAGGGATCAGGACTATATTTCCTAAACTACCTAATAGCAAAAAGGACGGCACATTAAGGCCAATTTTAGATCTCAGGCCTCTCAATCTGTACATTCTCTCAGAACACTTTCATATGGTCACTGTACAAGATGTCATTCCCTTATTACCAAAAGGAGATTACGTGACCGCATTAGATCTCAAGGATGCATACTTCAACATTCCCATACATCCAGCACAAATAACCTAAGAATTGCCAGGAAAGCAGTACCTTTCGAAGTAACCGCACCAAGGGTGTTTACCAAATGGTTAGCGGTAGTTGCAGCATTTCTCAGAAGGCAACACATACATGTCTTCCCAAATTGAGATGAATGGCTAATAAACGCCAGTACAATCCAAGTCTGTCAACACACTCGATATACAATAGATCTCCTACACAATGTGGGATTCACCAATAATTACCTCAATTCCCACCTACAACCATTGCAAATCGAGCCGTATTTGGGAGCAATTTTCAATGCTCAGTCAGGGTTAGCATACCCAAACCTAGCAAGGATTCAGACACTTCAACACTTAACTTCTTAACTACAATACAGCCGCACACTTATACAGTGAAGTTAGTGATTAAATTATTAGGAATGATGGCTTCATGTATAGCTATAGTTCAAATACAATACTGGAAATGCGGCCACTGCAGCAGTGCCTCACAACAGTGGTCTCCATCACAGGGTCAACTTCAGGATCTAGTGTTGTTGGACCGCCAAACTTACTGCTCTCTGCAATGGTGGAATCACACCAATATATCAAAAGGATGGCCTTTCAGGACCCTGTTCCTCAGACCACCATCAGAACAGATGCATCACAGATAGATTGTGGAGCTCATCTCCACACTCTCACCATACAAGGGGAATGAGACTCCATGCAACACTTAGCACTTAAATTACTAGCAGTATTTCTAGCACTCAAAGCGTTTCTGACATAAATTGCACACAAAGTAGTGTTAATACGCACAGACAATATGAGGACAAAGTATTATCTGCAAAAACAGGGAGGGGGGTCACCCTCCTCTCAATTATCCCTTTTAGCCCAGTCATTTTGGAGATGGGTGAGTCACAATCTCGTTCAAATAGTGGCAGAGTATCTCCCAAGGATGGGCAATCAACTAGCGGACCTCTTAAGAAGGACGCAGTGACAAGTCCACGAATGGAAAATTCGCCCGCAAGTAATTCAGAAATAATTACAAGTGTGCTGGACTCCAGACATAGACCTATTCAAAAGAAAACTCAAAATGCCTAAGCTTAGCATCCGGGTAGCCACACTCAGAATCCAAAGGCAGTGCTCTAGGGATTTACTGGTCGAGGATATTTGCTTACGCATTTTCACCTCGCCCCTTCATTCCATTTCTGGTAAAGAAGATGAGACAAACGTCACTCACCCAGATTCTCATAGTTCCCAAATGGGCACGTCCGCATTGGTACACACCACTACTGAATCTATCTGTGGTACCTCATCACAAGCTACCAAATAGACCTGATCTGTTGACCCAAAACAAAGATCAAAAGAGACACCCAAATCCCAGCACTCTCATTCTGGCGATATGGCTCCTGAGTTACCTACAACTTCCATCTGAATGTATAAATATTCTAAATGCTGCACACAGACCCACCACAAAACAATGTTATGCTGTTAAATGGACACTTTTTGTGTACTATTGTCAACCCCAAAATATTGACCCACTTAACGCTTCAGTACAAGATCTTGTATGCTATTTGTTACACTCACAGAGAGCAAATCTGGCAAATTCCTCTATTAGGCTTCATTTAGCAGCTATAGCAGCCTATCTTCAAAACAGGGAGCATATCGCTCTATTAAGAGTTCTTGTTATTAAAACTTTTTTAAGGAGGGAATTAAGAGAGTAATCCTACCTAGAGTTCCTCCAGCTCCTGTATGGAATTTAAACCTTGCACTCACAAGACCTGTTGGCACAAATTTGAACCCATGCACTCTGTACCCTACACTTCTTAACATGGAAGGTTGCGTTGTTAGTAGCAATAACTCTTAAGAAGAGTTAGTGAAATTGAAGGTTTCACTTTAAAAGAGCCGTTCTTTCAGATTCATAAAGACAAATCAAAAATTCCTAACTAAGGCAATTTCACATTTTCATGTGTCAGTCAGTGGATTTGCCAGTCTACTTTCCACAGCCAGATTCATTTGCAGAAAGAGCACTATACAAGCATGATGTTAAAAGAGCTCTCATTTACTATATTGACAGAAAGAAAAGATTTTAGAAAATCAGAACAACTTTTTGTAGCATTTTCAGAACCTCTCAAGGGTTATCCTAAATCAAAAAATGGATTAGCCAGATGGATAGTAAAATGTATTCATCTTAAAACAAAAAAGTTACCAGTAGCTGTGAGAAGGTAGCCTCTTTCTAGCCTTGTTACCCCCACTTTTGGCCTGTTGCTGAGTGTATGTCAGGGTGTTTTGTCACTGTTTTCACTGTCTCACTGGGATCCTGATAGCCAGGCCTCAGTGCTCATAGTGAAAACACTATGTTTTCAGTATGTTTGTTATGTGTCACTGGGATCCTGCTGGTCAGGACCCCAGTGCTCATAGGTTTGTGGCCTATATGTATGTGTCACTGGGACCCTGTCACACAGGGCCCCAGTGCTCATAGGTGTGCATGTATATGTTCCCTGTGTGGTGCCTAACTGTCTCACTGAGGCTCTGCTAACCAGAACCTCAGTGGTTATGCTCTCTCATTACTTTCAAATTGTCACTAACAGGCTAGTGACCAATTTTACCAATTTACATTGGCTTACTGGAACACCCTTATCATTCCCTAGTATATGGTACTGAGGTACCCAGGGTATTGGGGTTCCAGGAGATCCCTATGGGCTGGAGCATTTCTTTTGCCACCCATAGGGAGCTCTGACAATTCTTACACAGGCCTGCCAGTGCAGCCTGAGTGAAATAACGTCCACGTTATTTCACAGCCATTTTACACTGCACTTAAGTAACTTATAAGTCACCTATATGTCTAACCTTTACCTGGTAAAGGTTAGGTGCAAAGTTACTTAGTGTGAGGGCACCCTGGCACTAGCCAAGGTGCCCCCACATTGTTCAGAGCCAATTCACTGAACTTTGTGAGTGCGGGGACACCATTACACGCGTGCACTACATATAGGTCACTACCTATATGTAGCTTCACCATGGTAACTCCGAATATGGCCATGTAACATGTCTATGATCATGGAATTGCCCCCTCTATGCCATCCTGGCATTGTTGGTATAATTCCATGATCCCAGTGGTCTGTAGCACAGACCCTGGTACTGCCAGACTGCCCTTCCTGGGGTTTCACTGCAGCTGCTGCTGTTGCCAACCCCTCAGACAGGCAGCTGCCCTCCTGGGGTCCAGCCAGGCCTGGCCCAGGATGGCAGAACAAAGAACTTCCTCTGAGAGAGGGTGTGACACCCTCTCCCTTTGGAAAATGGTTTGAAGGCAGGGAAGGAGTAGCCTCCCCCAGCCTCTGGAAATGCTTTGTTGGGCACAGAGGTGCCCAATTCTGCATAAGCCAGTCTACACCGGTTCAGGGACCCCTTAGCCCCTGCTCTGGCGCGAAACTGGACAAAGGAAAGGGGAGTGACCACTCCCCTGACCTGCACCTCCCCTGGGAGGTGTCCAGAGCTCCTCCAGTGTGCTCCAGACCTCTGCCATCTTGGAAACACAGGTGCTGCTGGCACACTGGACTGCTCTGAGTGGCCAGTGCCACCAGGTGACGTCAGAGACTCCTTGTGATAGGCTCCTTCAGGTGTTAGTAGCCTTTCCTCTCTCCTAGGTAGCCAAACCCTCTTTTCTGGCTATTTAGGGTCTCTGTCTCTGGGGAAACGGTAGATAACGAATGCATGAGCTCAGCCGAGTTCCTCTGCATCTCTCTCTTCACCTTCTGATAAGGAATCGACCGCTGACCGCGCTGGAAGCCTGCAAACCTGCAACATAGTAGCAAAGACGACTACTGCAACTCTGTAACGCTGATCCTGCCGCCTTCTCGACTGTTTTCCTGCTTGTGCATGCTGTGGGGGTAGTCTGCCTCCTCTCTGCACCAGAAGCTCCGAAGAAATCTCCTGTGGGTCGACGGAATCTTCCCCCTGCAACCGCAGGCACCAAAAAGCTGCATTACCGGTCCCTTGGGTCTCCTCTCAGCACAACGAGCGAGGTCCCTCGAATCCAGCAACGCTGTCCAAGTGACCCCCACAGTCCAGTGACTCTTCAGCCCAAGTTTGGTGGAGGTAAGTCCTTGCCTCACCTCGCTGGGCTGCATTGGTGGGAACCGCGACTTTGCAGCTACCCCGGCCCCTGTGCACTTCCGGCGGAAATCCTTCGTGCACAGCCAAGCCTGGGTCCACGGCACTCTAACCTGCATTGCACGACTTTCTAAGTTGGTCTCCGGCGATGTGGGACTCCTTTGTGCAACTTCGGCGAGCACCGTTTCACGCATCCTTGTAGTGCCTGTTTCTGGCACTTCTCCGGGTGCTACCTGCTTCAGTGAGGGCTCTTTGTCTTGCTCGACGTCCCCTCTCTCTGCAGGTCCAATTTGCGACCTCCTGGTCCCTCCTGGGCCCCAGCAGCGTCCAAAAACGCCAAACGCACGATTTGCGTGTAGCAAGGCTTGTTGGCGTCCTTCCGGCTGGAAAACACTTCTGCACAACTCGCCAAGGCGAGAGGGATCCGTCCACCAAAGGGGAAGTCTCTAGCCCTTTTCGTTCCTGCAGAAACCTCAGCTTCTTCTGTCCAGTAGAAGCTTCTTTGCATCCACAGCTGGCATTTCCTGGGCATATGCCCATCTCCGACTTGCTTGTGACTTTTGGACTTGGTCCCCTTGTTCCACAGGTACCCTAGATTGGAAATCCACAGTTGTTGCATTGTTGGTTTGTGTCTTTCCTGCATTATTCCTCTAACACAACTTCTTTGTCCTTAGGGGAACTTTAGTGCACTTTGCACTCACTTTTCAGGGTCTTGGGGAGGGTTATTTTTCTAACTCTCACTATTTTCTAATAGTCCCAGCGACCCTCTACAAGGTCACATAGGTTTGGGGTCCATTCGTGGTTCGCATTCCACTTTTGGAGTATATGGTTTGTGTTGCCCCTATCCCTATGTTTCCCCATTGCATCCTATTGTAACTATACATTGTTTGCACTGTTTTCTAAGACTATACTGCATATTTTTGCTATTGTGTATATATATCTTGTGTATATTTCCTATCCTCTCACTGAGGGTACACTCTAAGATACTTTGGCATATTGTCATAAAAATAAAGTACCTTTATTTTTAGTATAACTGTGTATTGTGTTTTCTTATGATATTGTGCATATGACACTAAGTGGTACTGTAGTAGCTTCACACGTCTCCTAGTTCAGCCTAAGCTGCTCTGCTAAGCTACCATTATCTATCAGCCTAAGCTGCTAGACACCCTATACACTAATAAGGGATAACTGGGCCTGGTGCAAGGTGCAAGTACCCCTTGGTACTCACTACAAGCCAGTCCAGCCTCCTACAGTAGCTTCTAAAGCTCATTCCACTAGGAAAAAGGAGCTTCAATGGTATTCTTGGGCAACATACCAATAGCAGACATATATAAAGCTACTATTTGGTCTACACCACACACATTTACTAAACACTACTGTGTGGGTGTTTTAGCTCACCAACAAGCAGATGTTGGACTGGTAGTACTTAGACATTACTCCAACTCCTACAGGCTGACCACCGCTTATTTGGAGGGGACTGCTTTACGGTCTATGCAAAGCATGTGTATCTACAGCTACACATGCCATTGAATGAAAAATGTTACTTACCCAGTAGACATCTGTTCGTGGCATCTAGTGATGTCAGATTCGCATGCGTCCAGCCTTCTCCCCGGGATCCTGTAGCCGTTGCAGTACCATATGTCGTAAATATATGCATACATTGCATGGACATCTCATTTCTTGTATCTATCTATATACACGTACACACTCTTTACTTCACCCGCCTGCTGGAAAACAGTCTAACAAAGGACTTGATGCCGATGCGCAGTATTACCGAGAGGAGTAGTCACTCGGTCTCTTGACTCTAAAACCTTCATAGAAGAAAAACTTGTAACAATCCGAGCCCAACACTGGATGGCAGACGTATGCAAAGAATGTGAATCTACAGCACTACGTGGCACGAACAGATGACTACTGGGTAAGTAACATTTTCTTTTTGTAACACTGTGAGGTTCCTTCATGGGTGTAAGTGCTGTGTGACTACAGTGGTATTGCATAAGCTTTGAATGTCTCCTAGATAAGTCTTGGCCGCTCATCCACAGCTACCTCTAGAGAGCCCTGGCTTCCTAGACACTGACTACACCTCACTAATAGAGGTTACCTGGACTTGGTTTAAAGTGATAACACCATAGGTGCTTTGTGTGGTTCTGCGCCAGAGCGAAAACCTGGAGTTTCTGTACTGGTACAAACCAGATTATCAAAGGACTCCTTCAAATGTGACCTTCAAATCAGTCTGGCGGAACTCAAGGCCACTCTAGGCCTTAGACAATCCACAGGGGGAGGTGGTCACACCTCTCCCTTGCAGGACATCCTTTGTTCTGTTTCTCCAGCCTGGCTCACCAGCAGGAGGACAGAGCAGTGCTTAGGTTCAGCAGCAGCGTGGGCTGACTGCTAGACCCCGTAAGGCTGCACAGGCAGAATTGGGGGAGCTACCAGTTGTAGGAAGTTGGCTCTGTATGTGCTATTTCAAAGAAAGGAATAGCATGCACAGAGTCCAAGGGTTCCCCTTAGAGGTAAAATAGTGGTAAAAATAGATAATACTAATGCTCTATTTTGTGGTAGTGTGGTCGAGCAGTAGGCTTATCCAAGGAGTAGTGTTAAGCACTTGTTGTACATACACATAGACAATAAATGAGGTACACACACTCAGAGACAAATCCAGCCAATAGGTTTTTATATAGAAAAATATCTTTTCTTAGTTTATTTTAAGAACCACAGGTTCAAATTCTACATGTAATATCTCATTCGAAAGGTATTGCAGGTAAGTACTTTAGGAACTTCAAATCATCAAAATTGCATGTATACTTTTCAAGTTATTCACAAATAGCTGTTTTAAAAGTGGACACTTAGTGCAATTTTCACAGTTCCTAGGGGAGGTAAGTATTTGTTAGGTTAACCAGGTAAGTAAGACACTTACAGGGCTTAGTTCTTGGTCCAAGGTAGCCCACCGTTGGGGGTTCAGAGCAACCCCAAAGTCACCACACCAGCAGCTCAGGGCCGGTCAGGTGCAGAGTTCAAAGTGGTGCCCAAAACACATAGGCTAGAATGGAGAGAAGGGGGTGCCCCGGTTCCGGTCTGCTTGCAGGTAAGTACCCGCGTCTTCGGAGGGCAGACCAGGGGGGTTTTGTAGGGCACCGGGGGGGACACAAGTCCACACAGAAATTTCACCCTCAGCAGCGCGGGGGCGGCCGGGTGCAGTGTAGAAACAAGCGTCGGGTTTTCAATGTTAGTTTACGAGAGATCTCGGGATCTCTTCAGCGCTGCAGGCAGGCAAGGGGGGGATTCCTCGGGGAAACCTCCACTTGGGCAAGGGAGAGGGACTCCTGGGGGTCACTTCTCCAGTGAAAGTCCGGTCCTTCCGGTCCTGGGGGCTGCGGGTGCAGGGTCTCTCCCAGGCGTCGGGACTTTAGGTTCAAAGAGTCGCGGTCAGGGGAAGCCTCGGGATTCCCTCTGCAGGCGGCGCTGTGGGGGCTCAGGGGGGACAGGTTTTGGTACTCACAGTATCAGAGTAGTCCTGGGGTCCCTCCTGAGGTGTTGGATCGCCACCAGCCGAGTCGGGGTCGCCGGGTGCAGTGTTGCAAGTCTCACGCTTCTTGCGGGGAGCTTGCAGGGTTCTTTCAAGGCTGCTGGAAACAAAGTTGCAGCCTTTCTTGGAGCAGGTCCGCTGTCCTCGGGAGTTTCTTGTCTTTTCGAAGCAGGGGCAGTCCTCAGAGGATGTCGAGGTCGCTGGTCCCTTTGGAAGGCGTCGCTGGAGCAGGATCTTTGGAAGGCAGGAGACAGGCCGGTGAGTTTCTGGAGCCAAGGCAGTTGTCGTCTTCTGGTCTTCCGCTGCAGGGGTTTTCAGCTGGGCAGTCCTTCTTCTTGTAGTTGCAGGAATCTAATTTTCTAGGGTTCAGGGTAGCCCTTAAATACTAAATTTAAGGGCGTGTTTAGGTCTGGGGGGTTAGTAGCCAATGGCTACTAGCCCTGAGGGTGGGTACACCCTTTTTGTGCCTCCTCCCAAGGGGAGGGGGTCACAATCCTAACCCTATTGGGGGAATCCTCCATCTGCAAGATGGAGGATTTCTAAAAGTAAGAGTCACTTCAGCTCAGGACACCTTAGGGGCTGTCCTGACTGGCCAGTGACTCCTCCTTGTTGCTTTCTTTGTTCCCTCCAGCCTTGCCGCCAAAAGTGGGGGCCGTGGCAGGAGGGGGCGGGCAACTCCACTAAGCTGGAGTGCCCTGCTGGGCTGTGACAAAGGGGTGAGCCTTTGAGGCTCACCGCCAGGTGTTACAGCTCCTGCCTGGGGGAGGTGTTAGCATCTCCACCCAGTGCAGGCTTTGTTACTGGCCTCAGAGTGACAAAGGCACTCTCCCCATGGGGCCAGCAACATGTCTCTAGTGTGGCAGGCTGCTGGAACCAGTCAGCCTACACAGCTAGTTGGTTAAGTTTCAGGGGGCACCTCTAAGGTGCCCTCTGTGGTGTATTTTACAATAAAATGTACACTGGCATCAGTGTGCATTTATTGTGCTGAGAAGTTTGATACCAAACTTCCCAGTTTTCAGTGTAGCCATTATGGTGCTGTGGAGTTCGTGTTTGACAGACTCCCAGACCATATACTCTTATGGCTACCCTGCACTTACAATGTCTAAGGTTTTGTTTAGACACTGTAGGGGTACCATGCTTATGCACTGGTACCCTCACCTATGGTATAGTGCACCCTGCCTTAGGGCTGTAAGGCCTGCTAGAGGGGTGTCTTACCTATACTGTATAGGCAGTGAGAGGCTGGCATGGCACCCTGAGGGGAGTGCCATGTCGACTTACTCATTTTGTTCTCACTAGCACACACAGGCTTGTAAGCAGTGTGTCTGTGCTGAGTGAGGGGTCTCTAGGGTGGCATAAGACATGCTGCAGCCCTTGGAGACCTTCCTTGGCATCAGGGCCCTTGGTACTAGAAGTACCAGTTACAAGGGACTTATCTGAATGCCAGGGTGTGCCAATTGTGGATACAATGGTACATTTTAGGTGAAGGAACACTGGTGCTGTTGCCTGGTTAGCAGGGTCCCAGCACTCTTCTCAGTCAAGTCAGCATCAGTATCAGGCAAAAAGTGGGGGGTAACTGCAACAGGGAGCCATTTCTTTACACCAGTTCTTTGCAAATCACCAAGAAGAACTCCATAGGAGCAGTGTTTAGGAAAGTTCCATCTTGCCTGGCATGATACCCCCATTTTTACTTGTGTGTCAGTTTGTTTTTGCCTGTCACTGGGATCCTGCTAGCCAGGACCCCAGTGCTCATAGTTTGTGGCCTGTGTGTTCCCTGTGTGGTGCCTAACTATCACCGAGGCTCTGCTAACCAGAACCTCAGTGTTTATGCTCTCTCTGCTTTTAAAATTGTCACTGCAGGCTAGTGACCATTTTCACCACTTCTGATTGGCACATTGGAACACCCTTATAATTCCCTAGTATATGGTACATAGGTACCCAGGGTATTGGGGTTCCAGGAGATCCCTATTGAAGGAAGTTGGCTCTGTATGCACTATTTCAAAGTAAGAAATAGCGTGCACAGAGTCCAAGGGTTCCGCTTAGAGGTAAAATAGTGGCAAAAAGAGAATTCTAATGGTAGATTTTGTGGTAGTATGGTTGAGCAGTAGGCTTATCAGAGGGTAGTGTTATGCATTTGTTGTACACACACAGGCAATAAATGAGGAACACACACTCAAAGACAATTCCAGGCCAATAGGTTTTGTTATAGAAAAATATCTTTTCTTAGTTTATTTTAAGAACCACAGGTTCAAATTCTACATGTAATATCTCATTTGAAAGGTATTGCAGGTAAGTACTTTAGGAACTTTGAATCATCACAATAGCATATATACTTTTTACATAAAACACATATAGCTATTTCAAAAGTGGACACAGTGCAATTTTCAACAGTTCCTGGGGGAGGTAAAGTAATGTTAGTTTTTGCAGGTAAGTAAACCACCTACGGGGTTCAGTTTGGGGTCCAAAGTAGCCCACCGTTGGGGGTTCAGAGCAACCCCAAAGTTACCACACCAGCAGCTCAGGGCCGGTCAGGTGCAGAGTTCAAAGTGGTGCCCAAAACACATAGGCTTCAATGGAGAAGGGGGTGCCCCGGTTCCAGTCTGCCAGCAGGTAAGTACCCGCGTCTTCGGAGGGCAGACCAAGGGGGTTTTGTAGGGCACCGGGGGACACACAAGTCAGCACAAAAAGTACACCCTCAGCAGCACGGGGGCGGCCGGGTGCAGTGTGCAAACACACGTCGGGTTTCCAATAATTTTCAATGAGAGACCAAGGGGTCTCTTCAGCGATGCAGGCAAGGGGGGGGTCCTCGGGGTAGCCACCACCTGGGCAAGGGAGAGGGCTTCCTGGGGGTCACTCCTGCACTGGAGTTCCGATCCTTCAGGTCCTGGGGGCTGCGGGTGCAGGGTCTTTTCCATGCGTCGGGATTTCAGAGTCAGGCAGTCGCGGTCAGGCGGAGCCTCGGGATTCCCTCTGCAGGCGTCGCTGTGGGGGCTCAGGGGGGACAACTTTGGTTACTCACAGTCTCGGAGTCGCCAGAGGGTCCTCCCTGAGGTGTTGGTTCTCCACCAGTCGAGTGGGGTCGCCGGGTGCAGTGTTGCAAGTCTCACGCTTCTTGCGGGGATTGCAGGGGTCTTTAAATCTGCTCCTCTGGATACAAAGTTGCAGTCTTTGTTGAACAGGGCCGCTGTTCTCTGGAGTTTCTTGGTCTTTTGGAAGCAGGGCAGTCCTCTGAGGATTCAGAGGTCACTGGTCCCGGGGAAAGCGTCGCTGGAGCAGTTTTCTTCTGAAGGAGGGAGACAGGCCGGTAGGGCTGGGGCCAAAGCAGTTGGTGTCTTCTTCTCTGCAGGGTTTTTCAGCTCAGCAGTCTTCTTCTTTAAGTTGCAGGAATCTAAATTCTTAGTTTCAGGGGAGCCCTTAAATACTAAATTTAAGGGTGTGTTTAGGTCTGGGGGGTTAGTAGCCAATGGCTACTAGCCCTGAGGGTGGGTACACCCTCTTTGTGCCTCCTCCCAAGGGGAGGGGGTCACATTCCTATCCCTATTGGGGGAATCCTCCATCTGCAAGATGGAGGATTTCTAAAAGTTAGTCACTTCAGCTCAGGACACCTTAGGGGCTGTCCTGACTGGCCAGTGACTCCTTGTTTTTCTCATTATTTCCTCCGGCCTTGCTGCCAAAAGTGGGGCCGTGGCCGGAGGGGGCAGCAACTCCACTAGCTGGAGTGCCCTGTGGTGCTGGAACAAAGGGGGTGAGCCTTTGAGGCTCACCGCCAGGTGTTAGAGCTCCTGCCTGGGGGAGGTGATAGCATCTCCACCCAGTGCAGGTTTTGTTACTGGCCACAGAGTGACAAAGGCACTCTCCCCATGTGGCCAGCAACATGTCTCGAGTGTGGCAGGCTGCTAAAACCAGTCAGCCTACACAGGTAGTTGGTTAAGGTTTCAGGGGGCACCTCTAAGGTGTCCTCTGGGGTGTATGTTACAATAAAATGTACACTGGCATCAGTGTATATTTATTGGGCTGAGAAGTTTGATACCAAACTTCCCAGTTTTCAGTGTAGCCATTATGGTGCTGTGGAGTTCGTGTTTAACAGACTCCCAGACCATATACTCTTATGGCTACCCTGCACTTGCAATGTCTAAGGTTTTGCTTAGACACTCTAGGGGCACAGTGCTCATGCACTTGTGCCCTCACCTATGGTATAGTGCACCCTGCCTTAGGGCTGTAAGGCCTACTAGAGGGGTGACTTATATATACTGCATAGGCAGTGTGAGGTTGGCATGGCACCCTGAGGGGAGTGCCATGTCGACTTACTCGTTTTGTTCTCATCAGCACACACAAGCTGGCAAGCAGTGTGTCTGTGCTGAGTGAGGGTTCCCCAGGGTGGCATAAGATATGGTGCAGCCCTTAGAGACCTTCCCTGGCATCAGGGCCCTTGGTACCAGGGGTACCAGTTACAAGGGACTTACCTGGATGCCAGGGTGTGCCAATTGTGGATACAAAAGTACAGGTTAGGGAAAGAACACTGGTGCTGGGGCCTGGTTAGCAGGCCTCAGCACACTTTCAATTCAAAACATAGCATCAGCAAAGGCAAAAAGTCAGGGGGTAACCATGCGAAGGAGGCATTTCCTTACAGATGTCCTTTGCAGATAATGTGTTTGCATGTTGACGGATGTGCAGGGGCTAAGTTCCTTTCTAAGAAACTGAAAATTGGGCAGCATTTCTGGCCCTAGACCCTACCTGTCCTGAGGAGGCCCAAACTACCCGCTGCCCTTCTCCTCTCCGCCCTTAGCTGAGACGGCTGGGCCGAGACGCCCTGAGCTCTGTGCTGAAATAGCCGTACTGGCCAATAGAAACCTAGTCCTAACCCTAATTCAAACAACCAGTGGGAGACCCAGCCCTACTCACCAATCATACCCCTAATCCTGACAACCAATCACAACTCCAACCCTAGAACCAGGACCCAATCAGAATCTCAGCCCTACTACCAATCACAAGCCCAACTCTAATCCCTAACCCAATTGAAAGCGCAGCCCCCAACAACCTATCACAACACCACATGCAGCAACCAATAGAAACTTACATAAGGGCCAAGTTCACTGTGGGGAAGGGAGAAGGGAGCTGCTGCTCTATTCAGAATCTCCTTGGATAGAGATAGGCTGAATCCACACTTCGAAGCTAGCAGAGTCCCCTTTCCAGGTAAGGGAGAGATTGTTAAAAAAAAAAAAAGCAAACAAAAAAAACTGAAATACTGCTTGTTGCGCACTCTGAAATGTGGCTTTTTTTTTTTAAGGGAAAACGGGGGATGTGGACAGTTTCTAAACACAGTTTAAATCACAGAAACAGATTAAGCAGTCTCCTAAACACACTCTGGAAGATGTGTATATAGCCTTTTTACTTAGAAACGAATGGTGGGGGCAAGGGGGTGCTTTATGAAGTCTTGTGCCACGAACTAGGAGGTAAATTTCAAACAGTCAAGGCTAAAAAAACAGCACTTTAAAAGGCCAAACTGCCTGAAACACATAGTCTACAGTAAACAGGCACGGGTAGCAGTAAAAAACACTTTTAAACAAATAAAAAGATTTCCCAGAAAAGTCTGTGGCTCCTTACCGAGGTCTCTTAGGAATCCTTGATCACTGGGCTGTATTAGAGCACAGAGAAAATGCTGGGCTCACAAATTGGAGGTGGCTGTCTTGGGGTTCCCTCCACAAACCTAAGGGGCCAGAGCACGTGTGTATTTTGTGTGTACTTCTCTTCAGTAGGGGTGTTACTTATAGTAATCTAATTTGGTGTTCCTGTTATAAAGTACCTATATTTTTGCAACACTATTTGGTTCCTTTCGGGTGAGATAAGTTACTTTGGGACTACAGTGGTATTGCAAGTGCTTCACACTCCTCCTAGGTAAGTCTTGGCTGCTCACCACAGCTTCCACTGGAGAGTCCTGGGCACCTAGACACTAACGCTATTGTATAGAGGCTGCCTGGACACAGTATAAGGTGTAACACCATAGGTGTCCACCACACCCTGGGCCAGCCTCCTACACCCAGTGGTGTGTGTGTCTCTGTCTCTGTGTCTCTCTCTCTCTCTCTCTCTCGCTCTCTCTCGCTCTCTCTCGCTCTCTCTCTCTCTCTCTCTCTCTCTCTCTCTCTCTCTCTCTCTCTCTCTCTCTCTCTCTCTCTCTCTCTGCTGATGGTCTTTCTTTTCAAAATTTTCACTTTTAATTGTGGACTCCTTGCGTACAAAAAGTGTTGACGCGTTTCAGCCTTGTTAATGGCTGCTTCAGGACGATAAAGCGATTGTGTGTTCCTTTAATTATTAAGAAATAAACAGAAAAGCCTATTATCGTAGGTCTAATCAAATTTCATAAAGTTTTTCGAAATTACCATCCACCATGTGCTTTAGAAAGGGATGTGAAAAGTAGCCAAAACCATCTCACATTTGAATAAAACTTATAAGCATGACCATGCAACAGAGCAGAAAGCTAAACATTCAATATTCAAGCATCTATGTGCATATAGGTAATCTCCTAAATCACAGTGTCTGTCCAGTTTACATTATACCTCTGTGCAATCTGCTCTAGTAAACGTGGTGTGGATTCCTAATGGGGCCACGAGCTAAGAAAAGGATAAATTCCCCCCAAAAAGCCTTGTTAGCCCAGGGGTACCAATGCTTAAACCTCCTACCTCTTGAACATGTGATACAGTGAAAGAAAAAAAAGATGCGTAGTTCAGGACAGTCCTGATTAGAGGGAAGTTCTAAGCCTTGCAGGCTTCTTCAGCTGTTATGTCCCTGTGCTGCGAACAGGAGGCCAGTCAGCTGGCCTTTGGAGTTCTCTAGCCTTAACTGGGCTCTGGAGACAACTGCTCCTTGAGCAGGACACTGGAGGCACACTCATTGCTAGCCCCCAGATGCAGCAGGTGCATTTCTTGTTGGTTGACCCTCCTTAGTGGGCCCTTGGTACAGCAGGACAGTCTTTCTTCCAAGTCGGTTGAGATCTGAGGTCTGGGTGCCCTCTTTATACTTGGAAAAAAGTGCCCTCTGGCAGGATGCAGTGAGTAGGCAATGGACTTGCAGGTTCCCTCTCACCTGGTGAGCGCTTTTGTTGGAGTGTGGTATCTGGCTGTCCCAGCGTGCACCCTTCTGCCCACTGCAAAGATGGCAAGACCCCTTTCTGTGTGTTCAGACCTCCCTAGCTGCAGGAAGCTGGACCTTTGTGGTACGTGAAAACTGTGGAAAGGGTCCAGGGGTTCCCCAGTGAGCGGTCAGGGCCTGCTATGGAATCCCAAAGTGCTCCATTTAGTGGTAGTCTTTGAGCAGCCTTAGGTTTAACACAGAGTGCAAGACATCTACAAATACACACAATAGTCAATAAATGATAAACGACTCAAAAAGGGGACTGACTCCAATTTATAAAAATAGCAAGTATCTTTATGTATGTTTCAAAAATAGAGAAAAATAGTTCAGGTAAGAAAGTTTTTTTTCTTATAGGAATTATTTTCACTTAAAGTGGACATAATGCAATTTCTGCACTGTTAACCTTTGGGAGGAAAAACAAGTTTGACAAACAGGTAGAGTACAGCGACTTTGAAGACCAATCTCCAGGTGTTAGGGGATAGTTGGCATGTTCCGAGATAGAACCTACAGGGCTCTTTCAGTGGCATGAGGGCAGCCTGGTGCAGAGTGCAAATCAGCATTAGGTGCCCAATGCTTTCCAGTGGATATCAGTCACTGAAAAGAGGTTGCAGGCTCTGGCCGAACCAACAACGGGACTCCAGCCTCACAATGTTTGGGCACAGGTAGGCACTTTCGGTCCTCTTATCAAAGGCTTTGGGGTGTCTGGTGCAGTGGTATCCTTGGGTGTCGGATTCCCCTTGCCAGAGTCATTTCGGTAGAGGGGAATGTGTGCAGAAGGTGCAGGCCTCATCAGTGTGTCTACTGAGGTGAAACCACGATGTTTCCAGACTCGGGAGAGCTGGGTAACCTTGTTTGCACCAGTGGTACACTTCAACTCGGGTCAAAGACTGACGGTGCAGTGGTGACTTCAGTTGTCTGGTTTGGGCAGTCCTAGAAGCTTCAGAGTCTCTTCTTTGGAGTTTGTTGGCGAACAGGTCCGCTGTTCACAGGAGGTCTTGTATCTTTTTTGAAGGCAGGCTGTCCTTCCAGGTTTCTGGAGTCACAGCTGCAGGACGAATTGACTTGGATGCAGATTTTGTCGAGGGATGTTAACAGCCTGGTTGGGTTGGTACCAGGTCAGCTGCTTCTGTTCTCCTCTTGTGCTGTCGCGGCTCTTTGGTGTCCGTGGTTGTCTTAGGTCGTCAGGATCTGCTCCTCTGGTGCCGGGGAAACCCCTAAATACTGAAGTTAGGGGTGTTTAGGGTAGTAGCCAATGGACTGCTGACCCTTGGGGTGACCACATACACACCCCCCTTTATAAAGACCACTTCCTGTGGGATATTTCCTTTTCCCAGATTTCCTAGTTATGGCTACCTCTGAAAAGTTGTAGTCTCCACGTAGTAGCCCACCTTAGGAGTGATACTAGCCTGAGGTGGGCACACCTACCTTACTAGCTAATTTTCCTGTCTGTCCAGAAGCCAGATGGGCTCTGGATGGGGGCTGGCTTCCTCTCCTGTGAGGGGAACCAGATTTGCATTTCAAAGGTGGAAGCCTTTTGAGGCTTGCAGCCTTATGGAGGGTGATCAGCAGGTTAAACCCTCTTCCCGGGCAGGCTTTTGTTCTGGGCATCTTGTGAGCAGAAGGTTCTCACCCTAGGGGTCCAGAACAGTGTCTTTGGTGGCAGGCTGGCAGAAATTACTCCGTGAGCTCATCAGACTGGTAGGGATTTGAGGGGTATCTGTGTGCATTTATTGGTAAATCCAACAGTGGCGTCAGTGTGGGTTCACCAATACGATATGTTTAATACCAAACATCTCTATCTTCAGTTAAGCCATCATGTAGCTGGGGAACTTGTAATGACCAGTGTCCAGCACATGTACTTAAAATGGCTTCCTTGCTCACTTATTATGGCTGAGAATTTACAGGCATAGCAGCAGTGTAGGAAGTTGGCTCTGTATGTGCTATTTCAAAGTAAGGAATAGCATGCACAGAGTCCAAGGGTTCCCCTTAGAGGTAAAATAGTGGTAAAAATAGATAATACTAATGCTCTATTTTGTGGTAGTGTGGTCGAGCAGTAGGCTTATCCAAGGAGTAGTGTTAAGCATTTGTTGTACATACACATAGACAATAAATGAGGTACACACACTCAGAGACAAATCCAGCCAATAGGTTTTGTATAGAAAAATATCTTTTCTTAGTTTATTTTAAGAACCACAGGTTCAAATTTAACATGTAATATCTTGTTTGAAAGGTATTGCAGGTAAGTACATTAGGAACTTTGAATCATTTCAATTGCATGTATACTTTTCAAGTTATTCACAAATAGCTATTTCAAAAGTGGGCAATTTTCACAGTTCCTGGGGGAGCTAAGTTTTTGTTAGTTTTACCAGGTAAGTAAGACACTTCCAGGGTTCAGTTCTTGGTCCAAGGTAGCCCACCGTTGGGGGTTCAGAGCAACCCCAAAGTTACCACACCAGCAGCTCAGGGCCGGTCAGGTGCAGAGTTCAAAGTGGTGCCCAAAACGCATAGGCTAGAATGGAGAGAAGGGGGTGCCCCGGTTCCGGTCTGCTTGCAGGTAAGTACCCGCGTCTTCGGAGGGCAGACCAGGGGGGTTTTGTAGGGCACCGGGGGGGGACACAAGCCCACACAGAAATTTCACCCTCAGCGGCGCGGGGGCGGCCGGGTGCAGTGTTAGAACAAGCGTCGGGTTCGCAATGGAAGTCAATGAGAGATCAAGGGATCTCTTCAGCGCTGCAGGCAGGCAAGGGGGGGGCTTCCTCGGGGAAACCTCCACTTGGGCAAGGGAGAGGGACTCCTGGGGGTCACTTCTGCAGTGAAAGTCTGGTCCTTCAGGTCCTGGGGGCTGCGGGTGCAGCGTCTTTTCCAGGCGTCGGGACTTAGGTTTCAGAGAGTCGCGGTCAGGGGAAGCCTCGGGATTCCCTCTGCAGGCGGCGCTGTGGGGGCTCAGGGGGGACAGGTTTTGGTACTCACAGTCGTAGAGTAGTCCGGGGGTCCTCCCTGAGGTGTTGGTTCTCCACCAGCCGAGTCGGGGTCGCCGGGTGCAGTGTTGCAAGTCTCACGCTTCTTGCGGGGAGATTGCAGGGGTCTTTAAAGCTGCTCCTTTGGATAAAGTTGCAGTCTTTTTGGAGCAGGTCCGCTGTCCTCTGGAGTTTCTTGTCGTCGTCGAAGCAGGGCAGTCCTCAGAGGATTCAGAGGTCGCTGGTCCCTTTGGAAGGCGTCGCTGGAGCAGAGTTCTTTGGAAGGCAGGAGACAGGCCGGTGAGTTTCTGGAGCCAAGGCAGTTGTTGTCTTCTGGTCTTCCTCTGCAGGGGTTTTCAGCTAGGCAGTCCTTCTTCTTGTTGTTGCAGGAATCTAATTTCTAGGTTCAGGGAGAGCCCTTAAATACTAAATTTAAGGGCGTGTTTTAGGTCTGGGGGGTTAGTAGCCAATGGCTACTAGCCGTGAGGGTGGGTACACCCTCTTTGTGCCTCCTCCCAAGGGGAGGGGGTCACATCCCTAATCCTATTGGGGGAATCCTCCATCTGCAAGATGGAGGATTTCTAAAAGTTCGTCACCTCAGCTCAGGACACCTTAGGGGCTGTCCTGACTGGCCAGTGACTCCTCCTTGTTATTCTCATTATTTTCTCCGGCCTTGCCGCCAAAAGTGGGGGCCGGGCCGGAGGGGGCGGGCAACTCCACTAGCTGGAGTGTCCTGCGGTGCTGTGACAAAGGGGTGAGCCTTTGAGGCTCACCGCCAGGTGTTACAGCTCCTGCCTGGGGGAGGTGTTAGCATCTCCACCCAGTGCAGGCTTTGTTACTGGCCTCAGAGTGACAAAGGCACTCTCCCCATGGGGCCAGCAACATGTCTCTAGTGTGGCAGGCTGCTGGAACTAGTCAGCCTACACAGACAGTCGGTTAAGTTTCAGGGGGCACCTCTAAGGTGCCCTCTGGGGTGTATTTTGCAATAAAATGTACACTGGCATCAGTGTGCATTTATTGTGCTGAGAAGTTTGATACCAAACTTCCCAGTTTTCAGTGTAGCCATTATGGTGCTGTGGAGTTCGTGTAAAACAGACTCCCAGACCATATACTCTTATGGCTACCCTGCACTTACAATGTCTAAGGTTTTGTTTAGACACTGTAGGGGTACCATGCTCATGCATTGGTACCCTCACCTATGGTATAGTGCACCCTGCCTTAGGGCTGTAAGGCCTGCTAGAGGGGTGACTGACCTATACTTGCATAGGCAGTGAGAGGCTGGCATGGCACCCTGAGGGGAGTGCCATGTCGACTTACTCATTTTGTTCTCACTAGCACACACAAGCTGGCAAGCAGTGTGTCTGTGCTGAGTGAGAGGTCTCCAGGGTGGCATAAGACATGCTGCAGCCCTTAGAGACCTTCCTTGGCATCAGGGCCCTTGGTACTAGGAGTACCAGTTACAAGGGACTTATCTGGATGCCAGGGTCTGCCAATTGTGGATACAAAAGTACAGGTTAGGGAAAGAACACTGGTGCTGGGGCCTGGTTAGCAGGCCTCAGCACACTTTCAATTGTAAACATAGCATCAGCAAAGGCAAAAAGTCAGGGGGCAACCATGCCAAGGAGGCATTTCCTTACAAGCAGCATATCTGCTCATGCAGATGTGCCCTCACATTTAATATAATGCTCCTTGCCCTAGAGTTGTAAGGCCTGCTAGAGGGGTAGTTAAGTATATTGCATGCAGTGGTAGGGGACATGACTCACAGGCTCTCTTGTTGTGTTTTCACTTTTGTCTGCACCAAGAGACGCAGCCTGCAATGGCAGCCTGTTATGTGCTTGGCAAGGGTCTCTTAGGGTGGCACAATTGTACTGCAGCCCTTGGGGACTCTCTTAAGTGCCTCATGCCCTAGCTACGAGGGGTATCATTGACTAGGGAGTTAGAGGGTGCTTCAGGTTTTGCCAGTAGTGGAAACTGTGCAGATTTGGGGACGAGATCTGGCACTGGTGACCTGGTTTACAGGAACCCAATGTGCTTTCAGTCTAAATCATAAGAGATAACAGGCAAAAAGGGGGTTTGGGGGGTGGGTATCCATGTCAGAGAGGCACTTTTCCTATAGTGACCACTTGAGGCTGTCTTAAAATATTTTAGCTGTTTAGTCATTGGGCAAGTACCAAGTGTAACATAAGCCTGTGCTGAAGCACGTGGCTTAAATTGTGCCACTGGCTCCTTTGCAAAAGTATTATACCCTTTACTCTTTATTAGAAAGTTTTCTCACACTATGCTCATAGAGCCCTGTAGGTTCCTTGACTGACTTCCAATTGATTCCTGTTTAGTCAGAGACCCTCTCTTTACCTTCAATTCTCTACATGCCTATTTCTAAATATAGTGGTCTCTGTCACATGCCTGTTTTAACCTCTTTTGTTCTGTTTCTGCAAAGGGTTCACACCTCTCTTCATAGATCACAACCTATATATATATTTTTTTTATTATCCCCTCAACATAACTATGCTTAACCATCGCCAGCTTATTTATCTCCCCAACCGTTTGCCTGAAATCTCATCACACCCACTAATCAGGTTTAACTGGCATTAATTGAAATCTGCCACAACTAATCTGGAGTAAATGCACAAAGGAATGTTCGGTGGCATGTGTAGCTGCAGATACACATGCTGTGCATAGTTCGCCGTCTGGTGTTGGGTCGGAGTGTTACAAGTTGTTTTTCTTCGAGGAAGTCTTTTCGAGTCATGAGACCGAGGGACTCCTCCTACTTTGGTTCCATTGCGCATGGGCGTCGACTCCATGTTAGATTGTTTTTTTTCCGCCATCGGGTTAGTCGGTATTGTTTCGTTCGGTATCGGGTTAGATTGGAATCGACACCGAATCTGGAAGAGCTCCGGTAGCCCTTCGGGGTAATTTCGATCCCCCGTCGGGGCCTGGTCGGCCCGACCGCGTGCAACATCGAGACTGATGGAACGGACCCCGTTCCGATTCTGTCCTAAATGCCACAGTAAATATCCCTATACAGACCAACATTTGGTCTGTAACTTGTGCCTGTCACCCGAGCACAAAGAAGAAACGTGTGAGGCCTGTCGAGCGTTTCGGTCCAGAAAAACGCTCCGAGACCGAAGAGCCAGAAGGTTGCAGATGGCGTCCACGCCGACAGGACAACAACGGTTCGAGGAAGAGGGAGAAGAAGAAACATTCTCCATCCACGAATCCGATTCCGAAGAATTCGACGTCGAAGAAACCGTAAGTAAGACGTCGAAACAAGCATCACACAGAAAAACAGAGAAAGCCCAGGAGACGCCACTGCCGACAGGCCATGGCTCAACCCATAAAGTAGGTGACCGCCCATCGGCGCCGAAAAAGGGCGAGCTGGTGCCGAGATCGTCCGACTCAGGTCGAGACACAGGCACGCAGCAATCTCGGGACCAAGATACTGCCGCACAAAAGGGTCGACACCGAGACAGCGGCACCGAAGCTGCTCGGCACAGGGATAGCGGCACCGAAGATGGTCGACGCCAAGAAGGTACGACACCGAAAAAGAGGAAAATCTCTTCGGAGCCGAAAACAACAAAAGACACGGTTTCGGTGCCAAAACGCCCAGCAACCGAACCGAAAGCCAGTTCCTATTCGGAGGAACAATCACTGTCCTCCCAACTTCAAAAAAACAGGTTTGAGGAGGAATTACAAACAGCTGTAGATCACACGCAAAAGCGGATCTTTATACAAAGTGGTACAGGGAAGATCAGCACCCTTCCCCCAATCAGAAGAAAAAGGAAACTAGATTTCCAACAAGAAACAACACCACAAGCAAAAGTGGTGAAGAAGGTAACTCCACCACCCTCTCCACCACCGGCAACTCCTATATCACCGGCACAGACTCCGTCACAATCACCAGCTCATACCACCATGAGCCAAGATGACCAGGACGCATGGGATCTCTGACGCCCCAGTATCGGACAATAGCCCTGAGTCGTACCCCACTAAGCCCTCACCACCTGAGGACAGTACAGCGTATGCTCAGGTGGTAGCTAGGGCAGCAGAGTTTCATAACGTGTCGCTACATTCAGAGCCTATCGAGGATGACTTCCTTTTTAACACCCTGTCCTCCACCCATAGCAATTATCAAAGCCTTCCTATGCTCCCTGGAATGCTAAGGCACGCTAAACAAATCTTAAAGGAGCCAGTTAAAAGCAGAGCAATAACCCCAAGGGTGGAGAAGAAATACAAGGCACCACCCACAGACCCTGCTTTTATTACATCACAACTGACACCAGATTCAGTTGTCGTAGGAGCAGCTCGTAAAAGAGCCAACTCGCACACATCAGGCGACGCACCACCTCCAGACAAGGAGAGCCGAAAGTTTGATGCAGCCGGGAAAAGGGTTGCAGTACAAGCTGCAAATCAATGGTGCATCGCTAACTCGCAGGCACTCCTAGCGCGATATGACAGAGCCCATTGGGACGAGATGCAGCATCTCATCGAGCACCTCCCCTAAGAATTCCAAAAACTGGAAAAACAAGTGGTTGAAGAGAGACAAAACATATCCAACAACCAAATCCGTTCTTCTATGGATGCAGCAGATACAGCTGCAAGAACTATAACTACTGCTGTAACTATAAGGAGGCACGCATGGCTGCGCACATCCGGCTTCAAACCTGAGATACAACAGGCAGTGCTCAGTATGCCGTTCAATGAACAACAATTGTTTGGACCAGAAGTGGACACTGCAATTGAAAAATTAAAGAAAGACACTGACACAGCTAAAGCCATGGGCGCGCTCTATTCCCCGCAGGGCAGAGGCACATTTGGCACATTTCGCAAAACTACTTTCAGGGGAGGGTTTCGAGGTCAAGCCACACATGCCAGCACCTCACAAACAACATCGTCTACCTATCAGGGACAGTATCAAAGGGGAGGCTTTCGGGGCCAATACAGAGGGGGCCAATTCCCAAGAAACCGGGGAAAATTTCAAGGGCCAAAAACCCCACAAAACAAGCAGTGACTCACAAGTCCCTCAACCCCTTCACACAACACCAGTGGGGGGAAGACTAAGCCAGTTCTACAAATCTTGGGAGGAGATGACAACGGACACTTGGGTCTTAGCAATTATCCAACATGGTTATTGCATAGAATTTCTCCAACTCCCTCCAAACGTCCCACCGAAAAAACACAAGATGTCCAAACAGCATATAGACCTTCTAGGACTAGAAGTTCAAGCATTACTGCAAAAAGACGCAATAGAATTAGTACCAAAAACACAAAAGAACACAGGAGTTTACTCACTGTACTTTCTAATACCGAAAAAGGACAAAAGTCTGAGACCAATATTGGATCTCAGAACACTAAACACCTACATCAAATCAGACCACTTTCACATGGTCACGTTACAAGATGTAATACCACTACTGAAACAGCAAGACTACATGACAACGTTAGATCTAAAAGACGTGTATTTCCATATACCGATACATCCCTCGCACAGGAAATACCTAAGGTTCGTATTCGAAGGAATACATTACCAATTCAAAGTGTTGCCATTCGGAATAACGACAGCACCAAGAGTCTTTACAAAATGTCTAGCAGTAGTAGCTGCACATATCAGGAGGCAGCAAATACACGTGTTCCCGTACCTAGACGATTGGTTAATCAAAACCAACTCGCTAACAAAGTGTTTACGCCACACAGATTATGTTATACAAACCCTTTTCAAACTGGGTTTCTCCATCAACTATGCAAAGTCACACCTTTTGCCGTGTCAAACACAGCAACACTTAGGAGCGACAATCAACACAACAAAAGGGGTAGCCACTCCAAGTCCACAAAGGGTTCAAAATTTTCACAAGGTGATACAAGCTATGTATCCAACACAAAAGATACACGCAAAGATGGTCTTAAAACTCCTAGGCATGATGTCCTCATGCATAGCCATTGTCCCAAACGCAAGATTGCACATGCAGCCCTTACAACAGTGCCTAGCATCACAATGGTCACATGCACAGGGTCACCTTCTAGATCTGGTGTTGATAGACCGCCAAACATACATCTCGCTTCTATGGTGGAACAGTACAAATTTAAACAAAGGGCGGCCTTTCCAAGACCCAGTGCCACAATACGTTATAACAGATGCTTCCATGACAGGGTGGGGAGCACACCTCAATCAACAGCATCCAAGGACAATGGGACGTACATCAAAGAAAGTTTCATATAAATCACCTAGAATTGTTAGCAGTATTTCTAGCGTTGAAAGCATTCCAACCAATGATAACCCACAAATACATTCTTGTCAAGACAGACAACATGATGACAATGTATTATTTAAACAAACAGGGGGGAACACACTCGACACAGTTGTGTCTCCTCACACAAAAAATATGGCATTGGGCAATTCGCAACCACATTCGCCTAATAGCACAGTTTATTCCAGGGATCCAGAACCAGCTAGCAGACAATCTCTCTCGGGATCACCAACAGGTCCACGAATGGGAAATTCACCCCCAAATCCTGAACACTTACTTCCAAATTTGGGGAACACCTCAAATAGATCTATTTGCAACAAAAGAAAACGCAAAATGCCAAAACTTCGCATCCAGGTACCCACACCGGCAATCTCACGGCAATGCTCTATGGATGAATTGGTCAGGGATATTTGCGTACGCTTTTCCCCCTCACCCTCTCCTTCCATATCTAGTAAACAGATTGAGTCAAAACAAACTCAAACTCATACTAATAGCACCAACATGGGCAAGACAACCTTGGTATGCCACACTACTAGACCTGTCAGTAGTACCTCATGTCAAACTACCCAACAGGCCAGATCTGTTAACACAACACAAACAACAGATCAGGCATCCAAACCCAGCATCGCTGAATCTAGCAATTTGGCTCCTGAAATCCTAGAATTTGGACACTTGGACCTCACACAAGAATGTATGGAGGTCATAAAACAAGCTAGAAGGACATCCACTAGACACTGCTATGCAAGTAAATGGAAAAGATTTGTTTGTTACTGCCATAATAATCAAGTCCAACCATTGCATGCATCTCCAAAAGATGTAGTAGGATATTTACTACATCTACAAAAAGCAAATCTAGCTTTTAATTCCATAAAAATACATCTCGCAGCAATATCTGCTTACCTGCAGATTACTCATTCAACTTCCCTATTTAGAATACCGGTCATTAAAGCGTTTATGGAGGGCCTAAAGAGAATAATACCACCAAGGACACCACCTGTTCCTTCATGGAACCTCAACATTGTCTTGACAAGGCTCATGGGTCCACCTTTCGAACCCATGCATTCTTGTGAAATGCAATACTTAACGTGGAAAGTTGCATTTCTCATTGCCATTACATCTCTAAGAAGAATAAGTGAAATTCAGGCATTTACTATACAAGAACCATTTCTTCAAATACACAAAAATAAGGTAGTTCTAAGAACCAACCCAAAATTCTTACCAAAGGTCATCTCACCGTTCCACTTAAATCAAACAGTAGAATTGCCAGTGTTCTTCCCACAGCCAGATTCAATAGCTGAAAGAGCACTACATACATTAGACATCAAAAGAGCACTAATGTACTACATTTACAGAACAAAACTAATTAGGAAAACAAAACAACTATTTATTGCATTTCAAAAACCTCATACAGGAAATCCAATATCAAAACAAGGTATAGCTAGATGGATAGTTAAGTGCATCCAAACCTGCTATCTTAAAGCAAAGAGACAGCTGCCTATTACACCAAAGGCACACTCAACCAGAAAGAAAGGTGCTACCATGGCCTTTCTAGGAAATATTCCAATGAACGAAATATGTAAGGCAGCAACATGGTCTACGCCTCATACATTTACCAAGCACTACTGTGTAGACGTGTTATCTGCACAACAAGCCACAGTAGGTCAAGCTGTACTAAGAACTTTATTTCAAACTACTTCCACTCCTACAGGCTGAACCACCGCTTTTGGGGAGATAACTGCTTACTAGTCTATGCACAGCATGTGTATCTGCAGCTACACATGCCATCGAACGGAAAATGTCACTTACCCAGTGTACATCTGTTCGTGGCATTAGTCGCTGCAGATTCACATGTGCCCACCCGCCTCCCCGGGAGCCTGTAGCCGTTTGGAAGTAATCTTCAACATTTGTACATTTTTAAATATATTACTTTAACCTTCATTTTGTACATACTTAGTCATTCCATTGCATGGGCACTATTACTAACATACACAACTCCTACCTCACCCTCTGCGGGGAAAACAATCTAACATGGAGTCGACGCCCATGCGCAATGGAACCAAAGTAGGAGGAGCCCCTCGGTCTCGTGACTCGAAAAGACTTCTTCGAAGAAAAACAACTTGTAACACTCCGACCCAACACCAGACGGCGGACTATGCACAGCATGTGAATCTGCAGCGACTAATGCCAGGAACAGATGTACACTGGGTAAGTGACATTTTCCTTTTCCTTCATTGAGCACATAACTAATCACAATAACCAACAATACAACTGGATTTACCATTATCCTTGGGTTCTGAAGTAGTGTGCTGTTAACACCTGGTGAAGGGTAGTAAGCTCTATGTAAATGCAATTACTATCTGGGAGACCGCCTTTTATGGGTGTGTTTCTTACCAGTATGAGCTACATGATTGGGAACTGTTCCATAGCTTTAGTGTATGCCATAATCTTTGAAACCATAGTGAGCTACTTTGGGGAATCCAATTTCTTCCAGAAGAGGGATATAAGCTGTTTGGCTGCTCCTGTCATATGTTGAATTAGCATGCATTCGGAGCCAGTGGTTCCTTTCATGTCTCAACTCAATCACTATGACTAGGTCCACTCGGAGTGGGTATCTCGAAGTCCCTTTAATTTGGCGTAGTACTTCTTTCCAAAACATTTGCATGACGGTAGAAGACCACCATACATGCACAAAGGTGCCTATCTTTTACACCTTGTAAGGAAATGCCTCCTTGGCATGGTTGCCCCCTGACTTTTTGCCTTTGCTGATGCTATGTTTACAATTGAAAGTGTGCTGAGGCCTGCTAACCAGGCCCCAGCACCAGTGTTCTTTCCCTAACCTGTACTTTTGTATCCACAATTGGCAGACCCTGGCATCCAGATAAGTCCCTTGTAACTGGTACTTCTAGTACCAAGGGCCCTGATGCCAAGGAAGGTCTCTAAGGGCTGCAGCATGTCTTATGCCACCCTGGAGACCTCTCACTCAGCACAGACACACTGCTTGCCAGCTTGTGTGTGCTAGTGAGGACAAAACGAGTAAGTCGACATGGCACTCCCCTCAGGGTGCCATGCCAGCCTCTCACTGCCTATGCAGTATAGGTAAGACACCCCTCTAGCAGGCCTTACAGCCCTAAGGCAGGGTGCACTATACCATAGGTGAGGGTACCAGTGCATGAGCATGGTACCCCTACAGTGTCTAAACAAAACCTTAGACATTGTAAGTGCAGGGTAGCCATAAGAGTATATGGTCTGGGAGTTCGTCAAACACGAACTCCACAGCACCATAATGGCTACACTGAAAACTGGGAAGTTTGGTATCAAACTTCTCAGCACAATAAATGCACACTGATGCCAGTGTACATTTTATTGTAAAATACACCACAGAGGGCACCTTAGAGGTGCCCCCTGAAACTTAACCGACTATCTGTGTAGGCTGACTAGTTTTAGCAGCCTGCCACAAACCGAGACATGTTGCTGGCCCCATGGGGAGAGTGCCTTTGTCACTCTGAGGCCAGTAACAAAGCCTGCACTGGGTGGAGATGCTAACACCTCTCCCAGGCAGGAATTGTCACACCTGGCGGTGAGCCTCAAAGGCTCACCTCCTTTGTGCCAACCCAGCAGGACACTCCAGCTAGTGGAGTTGCCCGCCCCCTCCGGCCAGGCCCCACTTTTGGCGGCAAGGCCGGAGAAAATAATGAGAAAAACAAGGAGGAGTCACTGGCCAGTCAGGACAGCCCCTAAGGTGTCCTGAGCTGAGGTGACTCTAACTTTTAGAAATCCTCCATCTTGCAGATGGAGGATTCCCCCAATAGGGTTAGGATTGTGACCCCCTCCCCTTGGGAGGAGGCACAAAGAGGGTGTACCCACCCTCAGGGCTAGTAGCCATTGGCTACTAACCCCCCAGACCTAAACACGCCCTTAAATTTAGTATTTAAGGGCTACCCTGAACCCTAGAAGATTAGATTCCTGCAACTACAAGAAGAAGGACTGCCGAGCTGAAAACCCCTGCAGCGGAAGACCAGAAGACGACAACTGCCTTGGCTCCAGAAACTCACCGGCCTGTCTCCTGCCTTCCAAAGATCCTGCTCCAGCGACGCCTTCCAAAGGGACCAGCGACCTCGACATCCTCTGAGGACTGCCCCTGCTTTGAAAAGACAAGAAACTCCCGAGGACAGCGGACCTGCTCCAAGAAAAGCTGCAACTTTGTTTCCAGCAACTTTAAAGAACCCTGCAAGCTCCCCGCAAGAAGCGTGAGACTTGCAACACTGCACCCGGCGACCCCGACTCGGCTGGTGGCGATCCAACACCTCAGGAGGGACCCCAGGACTACTCTGATACTGTGAGTACCAAAACCTGCCCCCCCTGAGCCCCCACAGCGCCGCCTGCAGAGGGAATCCCGAGGCTTCCCCTGACCGCGACTCTTTGAACCTAAAGTCCCGACGCCTGGGAGAGACCCTGCACCCGCAGCCCCCAGGACCTGAAGGACCGGACTTTCACTGGAGAAGTGACCCCCAGGAGTCCCTCTCCCTTGCCCAAGTGGAGGTTTCCCCGAGGAATCCCCCCCTTGCCTGCCTGCAGCGCTGAAGAGATCCCGAGATCTCTCATAGACTAACATTACAAACCCGACGCTTGTTTCTACACTGCACCCGGCCGCCCCCGCGCTGCTGAGGGTGAAATTTCTGTGTGGACTTGTGTCCCCCCCGGTGCCCTACAAAACCCCCCTGGTCTGCCCTCCGAAGACGCGGGTACTTACCTGCAAGCAGACCGGAACCGGGGCACCCCCTTCTCTCCATTCTAGCCTATGTGTTTTGGTCACCACTTTGAACTCTGCACCTGACCGGCCCTGAGCTGCTGGTGTGGTGACTTTGGGGTTGCTCTGAACCCCCAACGGTGGGCTACCTTGGACCAAGAACTGAACCCTGTAAGTGTCGTACTTACCTGGTAAAACTAACAAAAACTTACCTCCCCCAGGAACTGTGAAAATTGCACTAAGTGTCCACTTTTAAAGTAGCTATTTGTCAATAACTTGAAAAGTATACATGCAATTTTTATGATTTAAAGTTCCTAAAGTACTTACCTGCAATACCTTTCAAATGAGCTATTACATGTAGAATTTGAACCTGTGGTTCTTAAAATAAACTAAGAAAAGATATTTTTCTATAACAAAACCTATTGGCTGGATTTGTCTCTGAGTGTGTGTACCTCATTTATTGTCTATGTGTATGTACAACAAATGCTTAACACTACTCCTTGGATAAGCCTACTGCTCGACCACACTACCACAAAATAGAGCATTAGTATTATCTCTTCTTACCACTATTTTACCTCTAAGGGGAACCCTTGGACTCTGTGCATGCTATTCCTTACTTTGAAATAGCACATACAGAGCCAACTTCCTACACACCTCCCATTTAATGTTGTGTTGGGTGGGATAAATTTGTAGTCTGACAGGCATTATGTACCATTAATACATAACATTGTATGCCTTTTCCCTTTGGGGAGGATTTCCCCTCAGCTGTGGCATAAGTGTCTGATGGGGCAGCAACGTAAGTGTGTCAAGCGAGTTGTGCTTTGCTCCTTCCACAACTGTGAATACGATAGTGAATGATGCCTCCACCTTAGGATTAGAAGCTTATCTGGAGAATCTTGGGATCCAAGACCTTATCTCCAGAAGAGCAGGTTCTTCCTATCAACTTGTTGGAAATGTGAGCGATTCGGATGGTGCTTAAGGTCTTGCTCCCCTTTATCCAGGGTCGCTCATCTGGATCTTGGTGGACAGTGACAGCAATGTGATGTGTAAAGTCTAAGAAAAAATAAGTAGGGTTTCACTTTCTTTGCCTGGTACGGTTGAGACTAGGTCTTCGACACACCACAAAGGGTTCTGGCTTGCCGCTAATCTGGTGTCTGTAAATGCCACAGCACACATCCTGAGCAGGCTTTGTTTTGCTGATCATGAGTGGCGTGTCCTGCTCGAAGTATTCCAAGACATGCTCACTGGCTAGGGCACTCCACAGGTGGACTTTTTCACCTTATTGGAAAATGCCAAATGCCTACACCCAGCCCACTCTATAAAAAATAAATTAAAAAAAAACCTTTAATTCCTCAAGTTTTCAGGAAGATGCTTCAGGATTGGGGCCAAGACATTATTGCCCCAGATTGACCAAGGTTGTTTTGGTATGCAGACCTTCTGCACTTCTCCACTAGTCTCTTGCTCAAGCTGCCATTAAGTTTGGACCGCATCTCTGTTTGTGGGGGTGGTGCTAAACCCAATCTTCAAAGCTTCCACCTATTAGCCTGGTGATTGAGCCAGGGACATCTGAGTTCCTTTTAGCTGCCACTGAGGTGGCTGATGTTATACAATCAGTGTATTGCGCTCCACAAAGCCAACTTACTCTGCCAGATGAAGCAGCTTTGTTGCGTGCTGAGCAGCAATAACATTGCTTCCTTGTGGTCCATGCTGTCTCAGGTCCTAAAGGTTTTACTTTAGCTTGTGCAAAGTGAGGTGTGCAATTTGTAATGTTCAGGGATAGCTAGCTCAGATTGTATAAGTTTGTGTCCGACTGAAGAACTGTTGTTCAAATCCCTAATAATGATGCTTTTTCTAAACGAACTAGTTTTTTTTTGTCCAGCTCCCTTTGAACTTCTCTAATGGGACCTTCATTTGTTTTGAATTTTTCATAGGGATTTTGCTTGTGCTCTTACATAGTTGTCCCTGAAGGAAGGTGCCCGTATACAGCTTTTACTTCAGCCAGACATGTGAGCGAGTTACAGGTTTTTAGTGTATGTCTTCTGTTTACACGTATTTACAGGGAGCAGTTGGTTGAGAACCGGGACTGCTTTTCTCGCGGCTTCCTCCCATCTCGGTCAGTCCATCACTCAATCATCTCTGTGTCCTCCTCCCCATCTCATGAAGGAGGAGTGGTTATATAGAGTGGATCATAAGCATGTGGTCAACTATTACTTGGGCTGTGTCTAGGACACACATCTGGATGTATAGTTTGTAAAGAAATGGCTCCCTGTTGCTGTTACCCCCCACTTTTTGCCTGATACTGATGCTGACTTGACTGAGAAGTGTGCTGGGATCCTGCTAACCAGGCCCCAGCACCAGTGTTCTTTCACCTAAAATGTACCATTGTCTCCACAATTGGCACAACCCTGGCACCCAGGTAAGTCCCTTGTAACTGGTACCCCTGGTACCAAGGGCCCTGATGCCAGGGAAGGTCTCATAGGGCTGCAGCATATCTTATGCCACCCTAGGGACCCCTCACTCAGCACAGACACACTGCTTGTCAACTTGTGTGTGCTGGTGGGGAGAAAATGACTAAGTCGACATGGCCCTCCCCTCAGGGTGCCATGCCAACCTCACACTGCCTATGCAGTATAGATAAGTCACCCCTCTAGTAGGCGTTACAGCCCTAAGGCAGGGTGCACTATACCATAGGTGAGGGCACCAGTGCATGAGCACTGTGCCCCTACAGTGTCTAAGCCAAACCTTAGACATTGTAAGTGCAGGGTAGCCATAAGAGTATATGGTCTGGGAGTCTGTCAAACACGGACTCCACAGCACCATAATGGCTACTCTGAAAACTGGGAAGTTTGGTATCAAACTTCTCAGCACAATAAATGCACACTGATGCCAGTGTACATTTTATTGTGAAATACACCCCAGAGGGCACCTTACTGAAACCTTAACCGACTATCTGTGTAGGCTGACTGGTTCCAGCAGCCTGCCACAACCGAGACATGTTGCTGGCCCCATGGGGAGAGTGCCTTTGTCACTCTGAGGCCAGTAACAAAGCCTGCACTGGGTGGAGATGCTAACACCTCCCCCAGGCAGGAGCTGTAACACCTGGCGGTGAGCCTCAAAGGCTCACCCCTTTGTTCCAGCACCGCAGGACACTCCAGCTAGTGGAGTTGCCCGCCCCCTCCGGCCACGGCCCCCACTTTTGGCGGCAAGGCCGGAGGAAATAATGAGAATAACAAGGAGGAGTCACTGGCCAGTCAGGACAGCCCATAAGGTGTCCTTGTGAGAAAGTAGCCTCTTTCTAGCCTTGTTACCCCCACTTTAGGCCTGTTTGTGAGTGTATGTCAGGGTGTTTTCACTGTCTCACTGGAATCCTGCCAGCCAGGGCCCAGTGCTCATAGTGAAAACCCTATGTTTTCAGTATGTTTGTTATGTGTCACTGGGACCCTGCTAGTCAGGACCCCAGTGCTCATAAGTTTGTGACCTATAGGTATGTGTTCCCTGTGTGATGCCTAACTGTCTCACTGAGGCTCTGCTAATCAGAACCTCAGTGGTTATGCTCTCTCATTTCTTTCCAAATTGTCACTAACAGGCTAGTGACCAATTTTACCAATTTACATTGGCTTACTGGAACACCCTTATAATTCCCTAGTATATGGCACTGAGGTACCCAGGGTATTGGGGTTCCAGGAGATCCCTATGGGCTGCAGCATTTCTTTTGCCACCCATAGGGAGCTCTGACAATTCCTACACAGGCCTGCCACTGCAGCCTGAGTGAAATAACGTCCACGTTATTTCACAGCCATTTTACACTGCACTTAAGTAACTTATAAGTCACCTATATGTCTAACCTTTACCTGGTAAAGGTTGGGTGCTAAGTTACTTAGTGTGTGGGCACCCTGGCACTAGCCAAGGTGCCCCCACATTGTTCAGGGCCAATTCCCCGCACTTTGTGAGTGCGGGGACACCATTACACGCGTGCACTACATATAGGTCACTACCTATATGTAGCTTCACAATGGTAACTCCGAATATGGCCATGTAATATGTCTATGATCATGGAATTGCCCCCTCTATACCATCCTGGCATAGTTGGCACAATCCCATGATCCCAGTGGTCTGTAGCACAGACCCTGGTACTGCCAAACTGCCTTTCCCGGGGTTTCACTGCAGCTGCTGCTGCTGCCAACCCCTCAGACAGGCATCTGCCCTCCTGGGGTCCAGCCAGGCCTGGCCCAGGATGGCAGAACAAAGGACATCCTCTGAGAGAGGGTGTTACACCCTCTCCCTTTGGAAAATGGTGTGAAGGCAGGGGAGGAGTAGCTTCCCCCAGCCTCTGGAAATGCTTTCATGGGCACATTTGGTGCCCATTTCTGCATAAGCCAGTCTACACCGGTTCAGGGGACCCCTTAGCCCTGCTCTGGCGCGAAACTGGACAAAGGAAAGGGGAGTGACCACTCCCCTGACCTGTACCTCCCCTGGGAGGTGCCCAGAGCTCCTCCAGTGTGCTCCAGACCTCTGCCATCTTGGAAACAGAGGTGCTGCTAGCACACTGGACTGCTCTGAGTGGCCAGTGCCAGCAGGTGACGTCAGAGACTCCTTGTGATAGGCTCCTTCAGGTGTTGCTAGCCTATCCTCTCTCCTAGGTAGCCAAACCCTCTTTTCTGGCTATTTAGGGTCTCTGTCTCTTGGGATTCCTTAGATAACGAATGCAAGAGCTCATCCGAGTTCCTCTGCATCTCTCTCTTCACCTTCTGCCAAGGAATCGACTGCTGACTGCGCTGGAAGCCTGCAAAACTGCAACATAGTAGCAAAGACGACTACTGCAACTCTGTAACGCTGATCCTGCCGCCTTCTCGACTGTTTTCCTGGTGGTGCATGCTGTGGGGGTAGTCTGCCTGCTCTCTGCACTAGAAGCTCCGAAGAAATCTCCCGTGGGTCGACGGAATCTTCCCCCTGCAACCGCAGGCACCAAAAAGCTGCATTACCGGTCCCTTGGGTCTCCTCTCAGCACGACGAGCGAGGTCCCTCGAATCCAGCAACTCTGTCCAAGTGACTCCCACAGTCCAGTGACTCTTCAGTCCAAGTTTGGTGGAGGTAAGTCCTTGCCTCCCCACGCCAGACTGCATTGCTGGGAACCGCGACTTTTGCAGCTACTCCGGCCCCTGTGCACTTCCGGCGGAAATCCTTCGTGCACAGCCAAGCCTGGGTCCACGGCACTCTAACCTGCATTGCACGACTTTCTAAGTTGGTCTCCGGCGAGGTGGGACTCCTTTGTGCAACTTCGGCGAGCACCGTTTCACGCATCCTCGTAGTGCCTGTTTCTGGCACTTTTCCGGGTGCTACCTGCTGCTAAGAGGGCTCCTTGTCTTGCTCGACGTCCCCTCTACCTCCTGGCACAATTTGCGACATCCTGGTCCTTCCTGGGCCACAGCAGCATCCAAAAACGCTAACCGCACGATTTGCAGCTAGCAAGGCTTGTTGGCGCTCTTTCGGCGGGAAAACACTATTGCACGACTCTCCACGGCGTGAGGGATCCGTCCTCCAAAGGGGAAGTCTCTAGCCCTTGTCGTTCCTGCAGAAACCTCAGCTTCTTCTGTCCAGTAGAAGCTTCTTTGCACCCACAGCTGGCATTTCCTGGGCATCTGCCCATCTTCGACTTGCTTGTGACTTTTGGACTTGGTCCCCTTGTTCCACAGGTACCCTCGACTGGAAATCCATCGTTGTTGCATTGCTGGTTTGTGTCTTTCCTGCAGAATTCCCCTATCACGACTTCTGTGTCCTTTGGGGAACTTTAGTGCACTTTGCACTCACTTTTCAGGGTCTTGGGGTGGGCTATTTTTCTAACCCTTACTATTTTCTAATAGTCCCAGCGACCCTCTACAAGGTCACATAGGTTTGGGGTCCATTCGTGGTTCGCATTCCACTTTTGGAGTATATGGTTTGTGTTGCCCCTATCCCTATGTGTCCCCATTGCATCCTCTTGTAACTATACATTGTTTGCACTGTTTCCTAAGACTATACTGCATATTTTTGGTATTGTGTATATATATCTTGTGTATTTCCTATCCTCTCACTGAGGGTACACTCTGAGATACTTTGGCATATTGTCATAAAAATAAAGTACCTTTATTTTTAGTATAACTGTGTATTGTGTTTTCTTATATTGTGCATATGACACTAAGTGGTACTGTAGGAGCTTCACTCGTCTCCTAGTTCAGCCTAAGCTGCTCTGCTAAGCTACCATTATCTATCAGCCTATGCTGCTAGACACCCTATACACTAATAAGGGATAACTGGGCCTGGTGCAAGGTGCAAGTACCCCTAGGTACTCACTACAAGCCAGCCCAGCCTCCTACAGTCCTGAGCTGAAGTGACTCTAACTTTTAGAAATCCTCCATCTTGCAGATGGAGGATTCCCCAATAGGATTAGGGATGTGACCCCCCTCCCCTTGGGAGGAGGCACAAAGAGGGTGTACCCACCCTCCGGGCTAGTAGCCATTGGCTACTAACCCCCCAGACCTAAACACGCCCTTAAATTTAGTATTTAAGGGCTTCCCTGAACCTAAGAATTTAGATTCCTGCAACTTACAAGAAGAAGAGGACTGCTGAGCTGAAAGACCCCTGCAGAGGAAGAAAAGAAGACACCAACTGCTTTGGCCCCAGACCTACCGGCCTGTCTCCTGCCTTCCAAAGAAACCTGCTCCAGCGACGCTTTCCCAAGGACCAGCGACCACTGAATCCTCAGAGGACTGCCCTGCTTCAAGAAAGACTAGAAACTCCCGAGGACAGCTGCACTGCTCCAAAAGAACTGCAACTTTGTTACAGAGGAGCAGATTTAAAGACCCCTGCAAATCCCCGCAAGAAGCGTGAGACTTGCAACACTGCACCCGGCGACCCCGACTCGACTGGTGGAGAACCAACACCTCAGGGAGGACCCTCCGGCGACTCCGAGACCGTGAGTAACCAAAGTTGTCCCCCCTGAGCCCCCACAGCGACGCCTGCAGAGGGAATCCCGAGGCTCCCCCTGACCGCGACTGCCTGAACCTAAAGTCCCGACAGCTGGAAAAGACCCTGCACCTGCAGCCCCCAGCACCTGAAGGCCCTCTCCCTTGCCCAGGTGGTGGCTACCCCAAGGAGGCCCCCCCCCTTGCCTGCCTGCACCGCTGAAGAGACCCCTTGGTCTCCCATTGAAACCTACAGAGACCCCGACGCTTGTTTACACACTGCACCCGGCCGCCCCCGCACTGCTGAGGGTGTACTTTCTGTGTGGACTTGTGTCCCCCCCCCCCTGTGCCCTACAAAACCCCCCTGGTCTGCCCTCCGAAGACGCGGGTACTTACCTGCTGGCAGACCGGAACCGGGGCACCCCCTTCTCTCCATTGAAGCCTATGTGTTTTGGTCACCTCTGCACCTGACCGGCCCTGAGCTGCTGGTGTGGTAACTTTGGTGTTAGGGAAAAGAGCTCAGCAAACTGTTGCAGGACCTTCCTACAGTCAGCTTGCTGTTGGCCAGAGAGGGTGTCTGAATAGATCACTCCATCTATTGAGCCATCGTTAGGGTCTGATGACAGAAGATCAGGGAGAGGTTCACTCTCAGCTTCCTGATCCTCATCTGTTACCATTAACAGATTTACATCAGCCCTGTCATGGAAGAGCTTAAGGCGGTTCACATGGATCACCCTCTTGGGGCTCCTGCTTGTGCCCAGGTCTACCAGGTAGGTGACCGGACTCCTCTCTAGCACTGGGTAAGGGCCACTCCATTTGTCCTGAAGTGCCCTGGGAGCCACAGGCTCCAAAACCCAGACTTTCTGCCCTGGTTGAAATTCAACCAGTGCAGCCTTTTGGTCATACCAAAACTTCTGGAGCTGTTGGCTGGCCTCAAGGTTTTTACTTGCCTTTTCCATGTACTCTGCCATCCTTGAGCGAAGGCCAAGTACATAGTCCACTATGTCTTGTTTAGGCTCATGAAGAGGTCTCTCCCAGCCTTCTTTCACAAGAGCTAGTGGTCCCCTTACAGGGTGGCCAAACAGAAGTTCAAAGGGTGAGAACCCTACTCCCTTCTGAGGCACCTCTCTGTAAGCGAAGAGCAGACATGGCAAGAGGACATCCCATCTCCTTTTCAGATTTTCTGGGAGCCCCATGATCATGCCATTTAATGTCTTGTTGAATCTCTCAACAAGGTCATTAGTTTGTGGATGATAGGGTGTAGTGAATTTATAAGTCACTCCACACTCATTCCACATGTGTTTCAGGTATGCTGACATGAAGTTGGTACCTCTGTGAGACACCACCTCCTTAGTGAAGCCCACTCTGGTAAAGATACCAATGAGGGTCTTGGCCACTGCAGGGGCAGTAGTCGACCTAAGGGGAATAGCTTCAGGATACCTAGTAGCATGATCCACTACTACTAGGATATACATATTTCCTGAGGCTGTGGGAGGTTCCAGTGGACCCACTATGTCCACACCCACTCTTTCAAAGGGGACCCCCACCACTGGAAGTGGAATGAGGGGGGCCTTTGGATGTCCACCTGTCTTACCACTGGCTTGACAGGTGGTACAAGAGGTGCAAAACTCCTTAACCTTCTGGGACATGTTGGGCCAGTAGAAGTGGTTGACTAACCTCTCCCACGTCTTGGTTTGTCCCAAATGCCCAGCAAGGGGAATATCATGGGCTAAGGTCAGAATAAACTCTCTGAACCCCTGAGGCACTACCACTCTCCTAGTGGCACCAGGTTTGGGATCTCTTGCCTCAGTGTACAGGAGTCCATCTTCCCAATAGACCCTATGTGTTCCATTTTTCTTTCCTTTGGACTCTTCAGCAGCTTGCTGCCTAAGGCCTTCAAGAGAGGGACAGGTTTCTTGTCCCTTACACAACTCTTCCCTTGAGGGTCCCCCTGGGCCCAAGAGCTCAACCTGGTAAGGTTCTAACTCCATAGGCTCAGTTCCCTCAGAGGGCAGAACTTCTTCCTGAGAAGAGAGGCTCTTTTTCTTGTTGTGTTGCAGCTGGTTTCCCAGCTGACTTTCCTTTTCTCTTGGTAGGCTGGGCCTTTCTTCCAGACTCCAGCTCTACTTTTTCACCCTATGCCTTGCACTGTGCCCTTTTTTTGACACACACCAGTTCAGGGATACCCAGCATGGCTGCATGGGTTTTCAGTTCTACCTCCGCCCATGCTGAGGACTCCAGGTCATTTCCTAGCAAACAGTCTACTGGGATATTTGAGGAGACCACCACCTGTTTCAGGCCATTGACCCCTCCCCACTCTAAAGTTACCATTGCCATGGGATGTACTTTAGTTTGATTGTCAGCATTGGTGACTGGATAGGTTTGTCCAGTCAGGTATTGGCCAGGGGAAACCAGTGTTCGGTGGCATGTGTAGCTGCAGATACACATGCTGTGCACAGTCCGCCGTCTGGTGTTGGGCTCGGAGCGTTACAAGTTGTTTTTCTTCGAAGAAGTCTTTTCGAGTCACGAGACCGAGGGACTCCTCCCACTTCGGTTCCATTGCGCATGGGCGTTGACTCCATCTTAGATTGTTTTTTTTCCGCCATCGGGTTCGGACGTGTTCCTTTTCGCTCCGTGTTTCGGGTCGGAAAGTTAGTCAGAATCTCGGGAAAATTCGTCGGTATTGTTTCGTTCGGTATCGGGATAGTTAGGGCAAATCGACACCGAACCTTAAAGAGCTCCGGTAGCCCTTCGGGGTATTTTCCATCCCCCGTCGGGGCCTGGTCGGCCCGACCGCGTGCAACATCGAGACTGATGGAACGGACCCCGTTCCGATTCTGTCCTAAATGCCACAGTAAATATCCTTATACAGACCAACATTTGGTCTGTAACTTGTGCCTGTCCCCCGAGCACAAGGAGACGACGTGTGAGGCCTGTCACGCGTTTCGGTCGAGAAAAACGCTCAGAGACCGAAGAGCCAGGAGGTTGCAGATGGCGTCCACGCCGACAGGACAACAAAGGTTCGAGGAGGAGGAAGAAGAAACATTCTCCATCCCCGATTCAGACTCCGAAGAGTTCGACTCCGAAGAGTTCGACGTCGAAGAGCAACCAACTGTGAGTAAGACGTCGAAACAAAGATCACACGAAAAAACTGAGAAAGCCCAGGGGACGCCACTGCCAACAGGCCATGGCTTAACCCATAAAGTTGGTGACCGTCCATCGGCACCGAAAAAGGGCGAGCTGGTGCCGAAGTCGTCCGACTCAGGTCGAGACACAGGCACGCAGCAATCTCGGGACCGAGAGAGTGGTGCAGAAAAGGGTCGACACCGAGACAGCGGCACCGAAGATGGTCGGCACCGAGAGGGCACAACACCGAAAAAAAGAAAGATCTCGTTGGAGCCGAAAAAAACTAAAGACACGGTTTCGGTGCCAAAACACCCGGCAACCGAACCAAAAACCAGTTCCTACTCACAGGAACAATCACTGTCCTCCCAACTAAAAAGACACAGATTTGAGGAGTGTAGGAAGTTGGCTCTGTATGTGCTATTTCAAAGTAAGGAATAGCATGCACAGAGTCCAAGGGTTCCCCTTAGAGGTAAAATAGTGGTAAAAAGAGATAATACTAATGCTCTATTTTGTGGTAGTGTGGTCGAGCAGTAGGCTTATCCAAGGAGTAGTGTTAAGCATTTGTTGTACATACACATAGACAATAAATGAGGTACACACACTCAGAGACAAATCCAGCCAATAGGTTTTGTTATAGAAAAATATATTTTCTTAGTTTATTTTAAGAACCACAGGTTCAAATTTAACATGTAATATCTTGTTTGAAAGGTATTGCAGGTAAGTACATTAGGAACTTTGAATCATTTCAATTGCATGTATACTTTTCAAGTTATTCACAAATAGCTATTTCAAAAGTGGACACTTTGTGCAATTTTCACAGTTCCTAGGGGAGGTAAGTTTTTGTTAGTTTTACCAGGTAAGTAAGACACTTACAGGGTTCAGTTCTTGGTCCAAGGTAGCACACCGTTGGGGGTTCAGAGCAACCCCAAAGTTACCACCCCAGCAGCTCAGGGCCAGTCAGGTGCAGAGTTCAAAGTGGTGCCCAAAACGCATAGGCTTCAATGGAGAGAAGGGGGTGCCCGGTTCCGGTCTGCTTGCAGATAAGTACCCGCGTCTTCGGAGGGCAGACCAGGGGGGTTTTGTAGGGCACCGGGGGGGGGACACAAGCCCACACAGAAATTTCACCCTCAGCGGCGCGGGGGCGGCCGGGTGCAGTGTTAGAACAAGCGTCGGGTTTGTAATGGAAGTCAATGAGAGATCAAGGGATCTCTTCAGCGCTGCAGGCAGGCAAGGGGGGGGCTTCCTCGGGGAAACCTCCACTTGGGCAAGGGAGAGGGACTCCTGGGGGTCACTTCTGCAGTGAAAGTCCGGTCCTTCAGGTCCTGGGCGCTGCGGGTGCAGGGTCTTTTCCAGGCGTCGGGACTTAGGTTTCAGAGAGTCGCGGTCAGGGGAAGCCTCGGGATTCCCTCTGCAGGCGGCGCTGTGGGGGCTCGGGGGGGACAGGTTTTGGTACTCACAGTCGTAGAGTAGTCCGGGGGTCCTCCCTGAGGTGTTGGTTCTCCACCAGCCGAGTCGGGGTCGCCGGGTGCAGTGTTGCAAGTCTCACGCTTCTTGCGGGGAGATTGCAGGGTTCTTTAAAGCTGCTCCTTTGGATAAAGTTGCAGTCTTTTTGGAGCAGGTCCGCTGTCCTCGGGAGTTTCTTGTCGTCGAAGCAGGGCAGTCCTCCGAGGATTCAGAGGTCGCTGGTCCCTTTGGAAGGCGTCGCTGGAGCAGAGTTCTTTGGAAGGCAGGAGACAGGCCGGTGAGTTTCTGGAGCCAAGGCAGTAGTTGTCTTCTGGTCTTCCTCTGCAGGGGTTTTCAGCTAGGCAGTCCTTCTTGTTGTTGCAGGAATCTGGTTTCTAGGTTCAGGGAGAGCCCTTAAATACTAAATTTAAGGGCGTGTTTAGGTCTGGGGGGTTAGTAGCCAATGGCTACTAGCCCTGAGGGTGGGTACACCCTCTTTGTGCCCCCTCCCAAGGGGAGGGGGTCACATCCCTAATCCTATTGGGGGAATCCTCCATCTGCAAGATGGAGGATTTCTAAAAGTCAGAGTCACCTCAGCTCAGGACACCTTAGGGGCTGTCCTGACTGGTCAGTGACTCCTCCTTGTTATTCTCATTATTTTCTCCGGCCTTGCCGCCAAAAGTGGGGGCCGGGGCCGGAGGGGGCGGGCAACTCCACTAGCTGGAGTGTCCTGCGGTGCTGGCACAAAGGGGTGAGCCTTTGAGGCTCACCGCCAGGTGTTACAGCTCCTGCCTGGGGGAGGTGTTAGCATCTCCACCCAGTGCAGGCTTTGTTACTGGCCTCAGAGTGACAAAGGCACTCTCCTCATGGGGCCAGCAACATGTCTCTAGTGTGGCAGGCTGCTGGAACCAGTCAGCCTACACAGATAGTCGGTTAAGTTTCAGGGGGCACCTCTAAGGTGCCCTCTGTGGTGTATTTTACAATAAAATGTACACTGGCATCAGTGTGCATTTATTGTGCTGAGAAGTTTGATACCAAACTTCCCAGTTTTCAGTGTAGCCATTATGGTGCTGTGGAGTTCGTGTAAAACAGACTCCCAGACCATATACTCTTATGGCTACCCTGCACTTACAATGTCTAAGGTTTTGCTTAGACACTGTAGGGGCACAGTGCTCATGCACTGGTACCCTCACCTATGGTATAGTGCACCCTGCCTTAGCGCTGTAAGGCCTGCTAGAGGAGTGTCTTACCTATACTGCATAGGCAGTGAGAGGCTGGCATGGCACCCTGAGGGGAGTGCCATGTCGACTTACTCATTTTGTTCTCACTAGCACACACAAGCTGGTAAGCAGTGTGTCTGTGCTGGGTGAGGGGTCTCTAGGGTGGCATAATACATGCTGCAGCCCTTAGAGACCTTCCCTGGCATCAGGGCCCTTGGTACCAGAGGTACCAGTTACAAGGGACTTATCTGGGTGCCAGGGTGTGCCAATTGTGGAATCAAAAGTACAGGTTAGGGAAAGAACACTGGTGCTGGGGCCTGGTTAGCAGGCCTCAGCACACTTTAAATTCAAAACATAGCATCAGCAAAGGCAAAAAGTCAGGGGGTAACCATGCCAAGGAGGCATTTCCTTAGAAGGAGGAATTACAAACAACAGAAGTAGATCACACGCAAAAGCGGATCTTTATCCAAAGTGGTACAGGGAAGATCAGCACTCTTCCCCCAATCAGAAGGAAAAGGAAACTTGACTTCCAGCAACAAGACAAGCCACCACAAGCAAAGGTGGTAAAGAAGGTAACTCCACCACCCTCTCCACCACCGTCAACTCATGTATCACCGGCACAGACTCCACCACAATCACCAGCTCATACCACCATGAGCCAAGATGATCAGGATGCATGGGACCTCTAAGACGCTCCGGTATCGGACAATAGCCCAGAGGCGTACCCAACTAAACCCTCACCACCTGAGGACAGTACAGCATATGCACAGGTGGTAGCTAGGGCAGCCCAATTTCATAATGTATCGCTACATTCGGAGCCTATCGAGGATGACTTCTTCTTTAACACCCTGTCCTCCACCCATAGCCATTATCAAAGCCTTCCTATGCTCCCGGGAATGCTAAGGCACGCTAAACAGATTTTTAAGGAGCCAGTAAAAGCAGAGCAATAACTCAAAGGGTGGATAAAAAATACAAGGCACCGCCCACAGACCCTGCTTTTATTACATCACAACTGACACCAGATTCAGTAGTCGTAGGAGCAGCTCGTAAAAGAGCCAACTCGCATACATCAGGCGACGCACCACCTCCGGACAAGGAGAGCCTCAAGTTTGATGCAGCTGGGAAAAGGGTTGCAGCACAAGCTGCAAATCAGTGGCGCATCGCCAACTCGCAAGCACTCCTAGCGCGATACGACAGGGCCCATTGGGACGAGATGCAGCATCTCATCGAGCACCTCCCCAAAGAATTCTAGAAACGAGCACAACAAGTGGTTGAAGAGGGACAAAATATCTCCAACAACCAGATACGTTCTTCTATGGATGCAGCAGATACAGCTGCAAGAACAATAAATACTGCTGTGACGATAAGGAGGCACGCATGGCTGCGCACATCTGGCTTCAAACCTGCGATACAACAGGCAGTGCTCAGTATGCCGTTTAATGAACAGCAATTGTTTGGGCCGGAAGTGGACACTGCAATTGAAAAATTAAAGAAGGACACAGACACAGCCAAAGCCATGGGCGCACTCTATACCCCGCAGGGCAGAGGCACATTTGGCACATTTCGCAAAACAACTTTCAGAGGAGGGTTTCGAGGTCAAGCCACAGAAACCAGCACCTCACAAACCAAACCACCTACCTACCAGGGACAATATCAAAGGGGAGGCTTTCGGGGCCAATACAGAGGGGGCCAATTCCCCAGAAACAGGGGAAAATTTCAAGGTCCCAAAACCCCTCAAAATAAACAGTGACTCACAAGTCACACAACCCCTTCACACAACACCAGTGGGGGGAAGACTAAGCCAGTTCTACAAATCTTGGGAGGAAATAACAACAGGCACTTGGGTCTTAGCAATTATCCAACATGGTTATTGCATAGAATTTCTCCAACTCCCTCCAAACGTCCCACCGAAAACACACAGTATGTCAAAACAGCATATAGACCTTCTAGGACTAGAAGTTCAAGCATTACTGCAAAAAGACGCAATAGAATTAGTACCAAGTCCACAAAAGAACACAGGAGTTTACTCACTGTACTTTCTAATACCAAAAAAGGACAAAAGTCTGAGACCAATATTAGATCTCAGAACACTAAACACCTACATCAAATCAGACCACTTTCACATGGTCGCGTTACAAGACGTAATACCACTGCTGAAACAGCAAGACTACATGACAACGTTCGATCTAAAAGACGCGTATTTCCATATACCGATACATCCCTCGCACAGGAAATACCTAAGGTTCGTATTCGAAGGAATACATTACCAATTCAAAGTGTTGCCATTCGGAATAACAACGCCAAGAGTCTTTACAAAATGTCTAGCAGTAGTAGCTGCACATATCGGGAGGCAGCAAATACACGTGTTCCCGTACCTAGACGATTGGTTAATCAAGACCAATTCGCTAACAGTGTTCACACCACACAGATTATGTTATACAAACCCTTTACAAGCTGGGTTTCTCCATCAACTATGCAAAGTCACACCTTTTGCCGTGTCAAACACAGCAATACTTAGGAGCGACAATCAACACAACAGAAGGGATAGCCACTCCAAGTCCACAAAGGGTTCAAAATTTTCACAAGGTGATACAAGCCATGTATCCAACACAAAAGATACATGCAAAGATGGTATTAAAACTCCTAGGCATGATGTCCTCATGCATAGCCATTGTCCCAAACGCAAGATTGCACATGCGGCCCTTACAACAGTGCCTAGCATCACAATGGTCACATGCACAGGGTCAACTTCTAGATCTGGTGTTGATAGACCGCCAAACATACATCTCGCTTCTATGGTGGAACAGTACAAATTTAAACAAAGGGCGGCCTTTCCAAGACCCAGTGCCACAATACGTGATAACAACAGATGCTTCCATGACAGGCTGGGGAGCACACCTCAATCAACACAGCATCCAAGGACAATGGGACGTACATCAAAGAAAGTTTCATATAAATCACCTAGAACTGTTAGCAGTATTTCTAGCGTTGAAAGCATTCCAACCCATGATAACCCACAAATACATTCTTGTCAAGACAGACAACATGACAATGTATTATTTAAACAAACAGGGGGGACACATTCGACACAGTTGTGTCTCCTAACACAAAAAATATGGCATTGGGCAATTCACAACCACATTCGCCTAATAGCACAGTTTATTCCAGGGATCCAGAACCAGCTAGCAGACAATCTCTCTCGGGATCACCAACCGGTCCACAAATGGGAAATTCACCCCCAAATCCTAAACACTTACTTCCAAATTTGGGGAACACCTCAAATAGATCTATTTGCAACAAAAGAAAACGCAAAATGACAAAACTTCGCATCCAGGTACCCACACCGGCAATCACAAGGCAATGCTCTATGGATGAATTGGTCAGGGATATTTGCGTATGCTTTTCCCCCTCTCCTTCCATATCTAGTAAACAGATTGAGTCAAAACAAACTCAAACTCATACTAATAGCACCAACATGGGCAAGACAACCTTGGTACACAACACTACTAGCCCTGTCAGTAGTACCTCATGTCAAACTACCCAACAGGCCAGATCTGTTAACACAACACAAACAGATCAGGCATCCAAACCCTGCATCGCTGAATCTAGCAATTTGGCTCCTGAAATCCTAGAATTTGGACACTTAGGCCTCACTCAAGAGTGTATGGAGGTCATAAAACAAGCTAGAAAACCTTCCACTAGACACTGCTTTGCAAGTAAATGGAAAAGATTTGTTTGTTACTGTCATAATAATCAAATTCAACCATTGCATGCATCTCCGAAAGATGTAGTAGGATATTTACTACATTTACAAAAATCAAATCTAGCTTTCACCTCCATAAAAATACATCTCGCAGCAATATCTGCTTACCTGCAGATTACTCATTCAACTTCCCTATTTAGAATACCTGTCAAAGCGTTTATGGAGGGCCTAAAGAGAATTATACCACCAAGGACACCACCTGTTCCTTCATGGAACCTCAACATTGTCTTAACAAGGCTCATGGGTCCACCTTTCGAACCCATGCATTCTTGTGAAATGCAAATCTTAACGTGGAAAGTTGCATTTCTCATTGCCATTACATCTCTAAGAAGAGTAAGTGAAATACAAGCGTTTACCATACAAGAACCATTTATTCAAATACACAAAAATAAGGTCGTTCTAAGAACAAATCCAAAATTCTTACCAAAGGTTATCTCACCGTTCCACTTAAACCAAACAGTGGAATTACCAGTGTTCTTCCCACAGCCAGATTCAATAGCTGAAAGAGCACTACATACATTAGACATCAAGAGAGCGCTAATGTACTACATTGACAGGACAAAAGAAATTAGGAAGACAAAACAACTATTTATTGCCTTCCAAAAACCTCATACAGGAAATCCAATTTCAAAACAAGGTATTGCCAGATGGATAGTAAGATGCATCCAAACCTGCTATCTTAAAGCTAAAAGAGAACTGCCTATTACACCAAAGGCACACTCAACCAGAAAGAAAGGTGCTCCTATGGCCTTTCTAGGAAATATTCCAATGAACGAAATATGTAAGGCAGCAACATGGTCTACGCCTCAGACATTTACTAAACACTACTGTGTAGATGTGTTATCTGCACAACAGGCCACAGTAGGTCAAGCCGTACTAAGAACTTTATTTCAAACTACTTCCACTCCTACAGGCTGAACCACCGCTTTTGGGGAGATAACTGCTTACTAGTCTATGCACAGCATGTGTATCTGCAGCTACACATGCCACCGAACGGAAAATGTCACTTACCCAGTGTACATCTGTTCGTGGCATTAGTCGCTGCTGATTCACATGCGCCCACCCTCCTCCCCGGGAGCCTGTAGCCGTTTGGAAGTAGATCTTGAACATTTGTAAATATATTACTTTAAACCTTCATTTTGTACATACGTATTTATTCCATTGCATGGGCACTATTATTAGCATACACAACTCCTACCTCACCCTCTGCGGGGAAAACAATCTAAGATGGAGTCGACGCCCATGCGCAATGGAACTGAAGTGGGAGGAGTCCCTCGGTCTCGTGACTTGAAAAGACTTCTTCGAAGAAAAACAACTTGTAACACTCCGAGCCCAACACCAGACGGCGGACTATGCACAGCACGTGAATCTGCAGCGACTAATGCCACGAACAGATGTACACTGGGTAAGTGACATTTTCCTTCTCTGTCACCATAGTGACAATGGCACCTGTATCCCTCAGGCCCTCTACACTTGTCCCATTAATTAAGAGCTGCTGCCTGTATTTTTGCATGTTAGGGGGCCAGGCAGCCAGTGTGGCTAAATCCACCCCACCCTCAGACTAATGTAGCTTCAGTGTGACACCTGATTTGCTCTGGGCACACTGTTGATCCCACTTGGAGACTGGCCATTCCAGTTTTAGCTGGAGTGGAGTTAGAAGTGGTATTTTTCTGGGGAGAGGCCTTGTCTCCAGTTTGGTGTCCAGGCTGATTACAGCCACGACACCAGGCCTTTTTGGGATCAAAGTTTTTACCCTTGTACCCAAAATTGGTTTGTGAAGAGGCTCTGGGCCCACCCTCCTGTGCAGGTTTTTGGGGGCCTGTAGAAGACTCTTTACTATTTTTGTTTTTGGCTGTCTCACCACCCTTCCCCTGGGGAGGTTTTGTGACCCCTTTCTTTTGGTCACCCCCTGTGGAAGTTTTGGACACCCTAGTCTTGACCCAATGGTCCGCCTTCTTTCCCAATTCTTGGGGAGAAATTGGTCCTAGGTCTACCAGATGCTGATGCAGTTTATCATTGAAACAATTACTTAACAGGTGTTCTTTCACAAATAAATTGTACACCACTGCCTTGAATCCAACCATCTAGTGTTTTTACTGAGTAGTCTACAAAGTCAACCCAGGTCTGGCTCGAGGATTTTTGAGCCCCCCTGAATCTAATCCTATACTCCTCAGTGGAGAATCCAAAGCCCTCAATCAGGGTACCCTTCATGAGGTCATAAGATTCTGCATCTTTTCCAGAGAGTGTGATGAGTCTATCCCTACACTTTCCTGTGAACATTTCCCAAAGGAGATCACCCCAGTGAGATTGGTTCACTTTTCTGGTTTCACAAGCCCTCTCAAAAGCTGTGAACCATTTGGTGATGTCATCACCATCTTCATATTTAGTTACAATCCCTTTAGGGATTTTCAACATGTCAGGAGAATCTCTGACCCTATTTATGTTGCTGCCACCATTGATGGGTCCTAGGCCCATCTCTTGTCTTTCCCTTTCTATGGCTAGGATCTGTCTTTCCAAAGCCAATCTTTTGGCCATCCTGGCTAACTGGATGTCCTCTTCACTGGAGTTATCCTCAGTGATTTCAGAGAGGTTGGTCCCTCCTGTGAGGGAGCCAGCATCTCTGACTATTATGCTTGGAGTCAGGGCTTGAGAGGCCCTGTCTTCCCTAGATAGGACTGGTAGGGGGGAATCATCCTCCAAGTCACTATCATCATCCTCTGAGTTGCCATCCTCAGAGGGGTTGGCCTTTTCAAACTCTGCCAACAGCTCCTGGAGCTGTAGTTTGGAAGGTCTGGGGCCCATTACTATTTTCTTTATTTTACAGAGTGACCTTAGCTCCCTCATCTTAAGATGGAGGTAAGGTGTGGTGTCGAGTTCCACCACATTCATCTCTGCACTAGACATTATGCTTCTAAAAGTTGGAATACTTTTTAAGAATCTAAAAACTGATTCTAGAATCTAATTCAAACTTTTAACAAACTTTTAAACTCTAAAAGAAATGCTAAACAGGATCTAACACAAGGCCCTAGCAGGTCTTTTAAGAATTTAGAAAAAATAGTTCACATTGCAAAAACAATTTCTAATGACAATTTTTGGAATTTGTCGTGTGATCAGGTATTGGCTGAGTAGTCCAGCAAATGCAAAGTCTTGTACCCCACCGCTGATCCACCAATGTAGGAAGTTGGCTCTGTATGCACTATTTCAAAGTAAGGAATAGTATGCACAGAGTCCAAGGGTTCCCCTTAGAGGGAAGATAGTGGCAAAAAGAGATAATACTAATGCTCTATTTTGTGGTAGTGTGGTCGAGCAGTAGGCTTATCAAAGGAGTAGTGTTAAGCATTTGTTGTACATACACACAGGCAATAAATGAGGAACACACACTCAGAGACAAATCCAGCCAATAGGTTTTGTTATAGAAAAATATCTTTTCTTAGTTTATTTTAAGAACCACAGGTTCAAATTCTACATGTAATATCTCATTTGAAAGGTATTGCAGGTAAGTACTTTTGGAACTTTGAATAATTACAATAGCATATATACTTTTCACATAAAACACAAATAGCTGTTTTAAAAGTGGACACTTAGTGCAATTTTCACAGTTCCTGGGGGAGGTAAGTTATTGTTAGTTTTATCAGGTAAGTAAATCACTTACAAGTCTCAGGTTTGGGTCCAAGGTAGCCCACCGTTGGGGGTTCAGAGCAACCCCAAAGTTACCACACCAGCAGCTCAGGGCCGGTCAGGTGCAGAGTTTAAATTGGTGCCCAAAACGCATAGGCTTCAATGGAGAGAAGGGGGTGCCCCGGTTCCAGTCTGCCAGCAGGTAAGTACCCGCGTCTTCGGAGGGCAGACCAGGGGGGTTTTGTAGGGCACCAGGGGGGACAAAAGTCCACACAAAAAGTACACCCTCAGCAGCGCGGGGGCGGCCGGGTGCAGTGTGCCATCAAGCGTCTGGTTCGCAATAGGATTCAATGGGAGACCAAGGGGTCTCTTCAGCGGTGCAGGCAGGCAAGGGGGGGGCTCCTCAGGGTAGCCACCACCTGGGCAAGGGAGAGGGCCTCCTGGGGGTCACTCCTGCACTGAAGTTCCGATCCTTCAGGTGCTGGGGGCTGCGGGTGCAGGGTCTTTTCCAGCCGTCGGGATTTTAGAGTCAGGCAGTCGCGGTCAGGGGGTGCCTCGGGATTCTCTCTGCAGGCGTCGCTGTGGGGGCTCAGGGGGGACAACTTTGGTTACTCACAGTCTCGGAGTCGCCGGAGGGTCCTCCCTGAGGTGTTGTTTCTCCACCAGTCGAGTCGGGGTCGCCGGGTGCAGTGTTGCAAGTCTCACGCTTCTTGCGGGGATTGCAGGGGTCTTTAAATCTGCTCCTCTGTAACAAAGTTGCAGTCTTTTTGGAGCAGGGCCGCTGTCCTCGGGAGTTTCTTGTTCCTCTTGAAGCAGGGCAGTCCTCTGAGGATTCAGAGTTCGCTGGTCCTGGAGAAAGCGTCGCTGGAGCAGGGTTCTTTAGAAGGCAGGAGACAGGCCGGTAGGACTGGGGCCAAAGCAGTTGGTGTCTTCTTTCTTCTTCTGCAGGGGTTTTCAGCTCAGCAGTCTTCTTCTTTAAGTTGCAGGAATCTAAATTCTTAGGTTCAGGGAAGCCCTTAAATTCTAAATTTAAGGGCGTGTTTAGGTCTGGGGGGGTTAGTAGCCAATGGCTACTAGCCCTGAGGGTGGGTACACCCTCTTTGTGCCTCCTCCCAAGGGGAGGGGGTCACATTCCTATCCCTATTGGGGGAATCCTCCATCTGCAAGATGGAGGATTTCTAAAAGTTAGTCACTTCAGCTCAGGACACCTTAGGGGCTGTCCTGACTGGCCAGTGACTCCTCCTTGTTATTCTCATTATCTCCTCCGGCCTTGCCGCCAAAAGTGGGGCCGTGACCGGAGGGGGCGGGCAACTCCACTAGCTGGAGTGCCCTGTGGTGCTGGAACAAAGGGGGTAAGCCTTTGAGGCTCACCGCCAGGTGTTACAGCTCCTGCCTGGGGGGGGTGTTAGCATCTCCACCCAGAGCAGCCTTTGTTACAGGCCACAGAGTGACAAAGGCACTCTCCCCATGTGGCCTGCAACATGTCTCGAGTGTGGCAGGCTGCTAGATCCAGTCAGCCTACACGGGTAGTTGGATTAGGTTTTAGGGGGCACCTCTAAGGTGCCCTCTGGGGTGTATTTTAGAATAGAATGTACACTGGCATCAGTGTGCATTTATTGTGCTGAGAAGTTTGATACCAAACTTCCCAGTTTTCAGTGTAGCCATTATGGTGCTGTGGAGTCCGTGTTTGACAGACTCCCAGACCATATACTCTTATGGCTACCCTGCACTTACAATGTCTAAGGTTTGGCTTAGACACTGTAGGGGCACAGTGCTCATGCACTGGTGCCCTCACCTATGGTATAGTGCACCCTGCCTTAGGGCTGTAACGCCTACTAGAGGGGTGACTTATCTATACTGCATAGGCAGTGTGAGGTTTACAAGGCACCCTGAGGGGAGTGCCATGTCGACTTACTCGTTTTGTTCTCACCAGCACACACAAGCTGGCAAGCAGTGTGTCTGTGCTGAGTGAGGGGTCCCCAGGGTGGCATAAGATATGCTGCAGCCCTTAGAGACCTTGCCTGGCATCAGGGCCCTTGGTACCAGGGTTACCAGTTACAAGGGACTTACCTGGATGCCAGGGTGTGCCAATTGTGGAATCAAAAGTACAGATTAGGGAAAGAACACTGGTGCTGGGGCCTGGTTAGCAGGCCTCAGCACACTTTCAATTCAAAACATAGCATCAGCAAAGGCAAAAAGTCAGGGGGTAACCATGCCAAGGAGGCATTTCCTTACAATAGCTATATGTGATTTATAGGAAAACTGTGTATGCTATTTTGATTATTCAAAGTTCCCAAAGTACCTACCTGCAATACCTTTCATTTAAAGTATTACATGTAAATCTTGAACCTGTGGTTCTTAAAATAAACTAAGAAAATATATTTTTCTATACAAAAACCTATTGGCCTGGAATTGTCTGAGTGTGTGTTCCTCATTTATTGCTTGACACTACTCCTTTGATAAGCCTGCTGATCGACCACACTACCACAAAATAGAGCATTAGTATTATCTCTTTTTGCCACTATCTTACCTCTAAGGGGAACCCTTGGACTCTGTGCATACTATTCCTTACTTTGAAATAGTGCATACAGAGCCAACTTCCTACATAGTTCGTCATAGGTACTGTGATGCCAAGAAATTTCTAAACGGTGCAGAAAAGGACAGTTTAGTACTGGATCAACCACTGCATAAATACCTTCTACGCTTTGGCTAAGAAGGACCCTCTGGAAGGGTCGGAGGCCATTCCATTGGGGCCATAGCTACCACTTGCACTTTTGCAAGTGAAGTACCAATTGTAGATATATGCAGAACAGCTGTGTGGGCATTTCTGCACACATTTGCCAAGCATTACTGTCTGTATTCCGGAGTGAATAAAGATAATCACTTTGCCAGACCAGTCTTGCAGGATTTCCTGGTGTAACTATCACCCCTCTTCCTAGATGGGTTATAACTCTGTAATCCATTCTCCAGGTGAGAAATCTGCAGGTAGAAGTACCCATCAGAAAAAAAATCCCTACCTATGGTACTTAACTTTCAGGTGGATCCTCTATATACCTGCCAATTCCTTACTAACCTTCTACCTCCTTGTTTGATGGATTGTAATAGGGAAAGTTAATAAGATTCCCAAATGTGTTTTGGCCCTGCACTACTGTTTATGTTCCTCCACACGCCTCGACAGCTGTGAAGAAATGGGTGGACACTTACTTTACGCCAGGTGTGGGCTGTATGGCTTTGGTGATGTCACAAGTCCATTTCCAGTGTTAATATGAAGCCCGCACACTCTACCAGTGACGGAGCTTCGAAATTATGAGATCCTGTCTGTGTGTGAATATTTTACAGGTTAGAAACCTGCAGGTATATAGAGAATCTACCATAAAGATTGTTTCCACTGGTAAGTAACTTTTTCACATCTTACTTTATTTATCACCTTACATGTATGAAATACTGCCTGCCTTACCTGTGATTTTGTCAGCTGAAAACGATCTGATCCATTCTCTTGGATATACTTTGCTTATCTATATTTCGTTTCTTGGAAATTTTTGTTTTGTAAACTAAAGAAAGCCTAGACATTAAAGTTAAGTGTTGAAGTTATTTTAAAGTACCCATATTACTCCTGTAGTAAACCTTCACTCTGAACTTGGCTGTCTTGAAAGAGTTCAATGGTAAGAGTGCTTGAACATTCTGTTTAAGTACATTTTTCCCTCATGCCATCAGTAATTAACAAACATTTATTGACCAGTCTCTCTCCCTTCCATAGAACCTGGAGAATAGGTCTTGGCACTCATTGGCAGTTCTGCAGCATATTTGGGTAAAGCCCAAAGGCTTGCAAGTCCTATTGTGCTAGTCAGTCTCAACTCTTTTTTTCTCTTCCCCTATTCTTGTGGCATATTTGCTTGTTTGATCTTTGTTATCCTATGTCATACTATTGTTTTATGATCTCCAATGTTGTCACAATCTCCTCTTACTCTGGTCTATTACTTGTGCCTTTTGCAGCAAGTGGTCGTGCTGTTTACCCTCCCCGCTCGCCGAAGTTGTCGACTCCTTCTGTATCATCACAGGATTCCCCAGTTGGGTCATCTCTCACTTCTGAACGGTCTTCTCCTCCTGAATCCAGAACTTCCTTGGAATGTTGTGCATCCCTTAATCCATCTTCTCCCAATATTGTCACTCCTGCAGCACCTTCTGACGTGGATGGTAAGTGGTCAGTGCTTATAGGGATGTGTGCGTAAAATTGATGAAGGAGGTGTTTTTATAAAGACAAACCTTTTTTTCGTAGGTAAAGACGTTTTGGTGTGTGCGACAAATGAGGAAGGTCTTATAGTTGAAGTGGCGGTGCCATCAGAGCTTATGAAAACGCCCTGTAAAGGTCTGTCCTTGAACTTTCTCCTGGACATGCTCCAATGACGCTGTGAAAAGCTTTCTTTCCATTTGTCATTGCATCTCTTTTATTTTGTCTGCTTATAAGCTGTCTTGGCTTACTTCTGGTTATCCTTAGTCTCCCAATCATTGGTATTCTCGAATTGCCATTATTATTGTACGAGGTGGACTCAGTTTATGGTGTACACCTATGGTGTGTAACCCTGTACTGAGTTCAAGGCAAGCCTTAGTTGTTGGTGCAGCGGTATGATAGGACACTTGCATTACCTTATCACTTGGTCAGCAGAGACTTCTCATAGGGGAGATCTTTACTAACTATTGTTTACATACTACACTAGTATCTGCAGGAAGTCCTAAACGTTTGCCTGGGTAGTCAGGGGTTTAGCATAGCCCTTTCTCCAAGCCTTTAAAAAAGTTTAGAAACTTAGTGTAGGAAATTGGCTCTTTATATACTATCCCAAAGTGAGAGATAGTGTGCACAGAGTCCAAGGGTTCCCCTTAGAGGTTGATAGTAGCAAAATTAGATAATACTAATGCTCTGTTTTGTGGTAGTGTCGTCAAGCAGTTAGGCTTATCAGAGGGTAGTGTTAAACATTTACTCCAGTATTGGAACTTTCATAGATTAACATGCTTGAATCATTCCCCGTCGTCGAGATGGGAGCCCCCGGTATAATTTACACAAGCAGTGTTAAGATATATTAACAAAGAAAGGCCCTAGGCCTCTTCAATTTAAGTCTATCAGTCATTTTGTGAAAAGGACAAAACTTGAGCATCCACCAATCAGGCGACAGCACCCTCTAGAATCCTCCTGAGAGAAGCTCCAGCACCTCAGATTTTCTACCGCACATCGTGCTAGGGAGCCTCCTCAGAGCTCTGCTCTTTCTTCACACCTTTTCAACAATTTCTTTCAGGGAAACTTATCTAACTTGATTTGTCAACTATTTTCCAACTATGTCTGACAAGAAGAAGAGGGGTCTTTTCAGAGACTGCAAAACTTGTGGAAAGAAAAGGCTTCATTCTGAAGACCCTCACCAGGACTGCATTTACTGCCTCTACCAGACCATTCAGCTAAAGACTGTTATATTTGTCGTACCTTTTCCTCTAAGACTTTAAAGGATAGGGAAGGCAAATTATTGACATGGCTGCAGAAACTAAAACACAGAAAAAATCCAGTTTCTGACTCTGAGAGTGATGACTCCAACACCCAAAAGATCATCCAAGAGGGCGAGATCAGGACCAAGATCTCCCCCCAACTCTCGGAAAGCCCACAAAAAGACTGCTTCAGGGTCTTATAAGGGCTGCAGACCATCTTCCTCTCCTAAGAAAGCTTCCAGGAAAGAGGGGAGAGGTCATTCTAGCAGTTCAGAGAGGCACAGAAAATCTTCCTCTGTGCCTTTTAAGAAGCCATCCTCTGTTACTGCGAAAAAAGCACCGTCGATGACTGATTCATCGTTGACGGTACCGTCGGTGAGTACTTTTCCGATGACATCCAGTTCTGCGCTTCTACCGTCGACTGCTCCGTCGATGAGGACAGGTACCCCACTGTCAACGAGAACTGCAGCTACGACATCAGCGTCGACGACCGTCTACACATCGTCATAGTCGAAGGCGCTTATGTCAGTGTCAGCCCTACCATCGTCGACTGTAGACTCGTCGGCGAGGCTTTCTTCTATTATCTCGGTGCGCCCAGCGTCTACGACACCGCCCACGACGAAGTCTATTTATGTGCCGTCGACGACACCGTCGACGAGAGAGAAATATAAAAAAAAGGGTGAAAAAACTGATGCCAACACATACATCACCTAGTAAGGTGTCATCCCTTGTTCCAGTGCACCATTTAGAGTGAGATGAAGACTCTGAGGAGGGGCCATTTGGAGCAGCCCATAGTCCATCCCAATTAAACGTAAAGTATCAGGAACAGGAGGAGTATGAGGAAGCCTATGACCCCCAATTTTATATAGAACAGCAGCAATACCAACAGGGAGTATATATTCCATCCTCCCTATTGAGTGACCTCAGAGCGATGTTGGCTGATTACAGCAGGCGCTTTCCCCCTCAAGGGGAACAACCTCCCCCATCGCCCGTCTCTGGGGTTACCACTCCACATCAGAGGAGAACTTCTTTACCTCTCGCGAATGTGCTACTCCTGATATGACACTTCCTCAGGATAAGGACATTTCAGAGGGAGATCAGGAAGAAGGGGAGCTCCTGGACACTCAGAGTGGGACGAATACATCATCCCTGCTCCTCCTTCTCAATCTAAGGTGGAATCCCCACCAGAAGACTTAGGAGGGTTTCACAATCTTCTCGAAAGAGCTGCCAAACGTTTTGCTTTACCAATGCCAACCAAGCAAACAGACGGTTTCCTGTACAAGCCTTTCCAGAAATCCGGGCGCTCTATCCAGATGGTTAACTACCTGTGGGAAGAGGGTCTAAAAGTCATGCATAATCCGGCCACAGTTACTGCAGTACTGCCTCTTCTAGATAAGAAGTACAAAGCACCGGACGATGCACCAACATGTCTAACTGGACACCCTCCTCCAGATTCAGTGGTAGCTCAGGCAGCACAAAGAAGATTAAGAACCCTTCTGCCCCAATTTCCGCACCCCCAGACAAAGGGTAGACGGCTAGATAATATAGGCAAAATAATTTCCTCTATGGCTAGCCTAGTGGTAAGAGCTGCCAACTCTTTGGCTGTATTGGCTAGATTTGATAGGCAACTTTGGGCGGACATTGCACCTTATATTAGCCAGTTGCCAGAACAATGAAGATCAGAGGCAAACCAAACTGTACAGGAGGGTCAACGCACGTCTGCAGAACTTATCGATTGTGCAATGGACATAGCAACCACTGCTTTTCGTCAGCTCGCCGGTGCAGCGGTACTTAGAAGGCAAGGATGGCTTAAAGCTACCTCTTTCCGTCCAGAGGTGCAAAATAAGATCTTGGACTTAACTTTTGATGGCCAGGCGTTATTTGGGAAACACATTGACGCCTTACAATCTATTAAATCGTACACCGAGACAGCAAGGTCACTAGGGACCCTGCAATATCGAAAGTCTTCCTTTCGACCTAGAGGACGTGGCCAACTCTCATACAGAGGAGGGTATCAACAACACAGATTTTTCACCTATCCTTCTTCCCAACAAGATCGCCAGTACTACCCGCAGAGGCAGCCGCCGCAACCAGCCTATGGTAGACCTGGAGGTTGTGGACGCTCAACCCACCTGGCCAAAGATTCGTCTCGTAGAGCCTGATGCATCCAAGGCTCCGGCTACATCCAATTCTCCTTTCAGTCTGGGCGGGAGGATATCCCTATTCCTTAAAAAATGGCAAGCCATCACATCAGACAAGTGGGTCCTCCAATTAGTGAAACGGGGACTTTAGAATTTACCCAGAATATTTACCAAATGTCTAGGACCAATCGCAGCCTTTCTCAGAAGGAGAAAACACCAAATTTTTCCATACTTAGATGATTGGCTGATAAAGGCAAAGACCTACGCAGGAGCGCACAGATCAACAAAAAAGTGCGTTTCCTTACTAACCAACCTCGGACTCACCATCAACTGGGAGAAATCCAAGCCTTTACCAGCACGCAATATTACCTTTCTAGGGGCAAAACTGACACACAATCCACCATGGCATGTCCCACATTAGAGAGGCAACAAAAGTTACTGACTCTAACAAGTTCCATACAGAAAAGAAGCAAGGTTACTGTCCGTCTGTTCAAGTCTCTGTTGGGCATGAGGTCTTCATGCATACCTCTAGTTCCTCTATGCCGTTTAAAGATGCACCCCTTACAGGAGCAACTGAATCGTCAATGGCTCCAGGTGTCAGGCAGTTTCGAGGATCAGATTCACATAACTCCAACAATGCTCAGGGCACCAAGATGTGTGTCTCTAAGGCATCATCTTTCAACCGGCCTTTCGTTTCTACAGCAGCCGGCTCCGTGGACCATAACTAAGGATGCATCCTGGGAAGGCTGGGGAGCTGTGCCACAGGATCTGCAAGTAAGTGGCAAATGGCCACCGCATCTGGCATCAATGCATATCAATTGTCTGGAGCTCAGAGCAGTGTACCTTGCCTTACAGGCGTTTCTTCCCAAGATCTCAGGATCGCAAGTGGTAATAAGGACAGACAATACCACAGTGATGCATTACCTCAACAAACAAGGAGGCACAAGATCTCTCACTCTCTCCAGAGAAGCCCAAACAATTTGGAATTGGGCCTCGCAGCAAGGCATCACACTATCAGCGGTACACTTGCCGGGAATAAACAACAAGGCAGCAGATGCACTCAGCAGGCAGAAGTCAAGCTGCCACGAGTGGGAGCTAGACCAGTCAATAGTGGACCACATTTTTTCCCATTGGGGAACACCAGCAGTAGACCTGTTTGCAAACAAGCACACCAAATGCCAGTTCTTCGCAAGTTGGCATCACCAGAAGGGATCTTGGGGGAATGCGTTTTCAATAGTCTGGTCAGACATCTTTGCTTACGCCTTTCCTCCAATTCCGTTGATCCCACAGGTCCTCACGAAGATGAAAGCAGAGCTGTGCACTCTGATATTAATAGCTCCGTATTGGCTGCGTCAGTATTGGTTCGCGGAACTTCTTCTGTCAATCAAGCCTCACATTCCGCTGGAGCCGTTAGCCCAATTGTTAACAGTGAACAAAGGGCAGGCTTGGCCCCCGGATCCGAAGTCGATGCGTTTATCAGCATGGCTCCTGACCACAGGGAGTTCGCACATTTGAATATCCCACAGGAGTGTAGAGATATTTTGTCAAAAGCCAAAGCGGATAGCACCAATAAAACTTATTATTGTAAATGGAAACGATTCTGTGTCTGGTGTCATCAGTGGCAGAGTGATCCATTAGTCTCACCACCAGAGGAAATATTACCGTACCTATTGCAGCTAGCTCAAGCTGGCCTGGCACATTCTTCCATTAAAGTTCACCTAGCAGCGATAGCTGCATACAGACGTTCGGATGCTTCACCCTCACTCTACTACTCATCTCATTAAGAGGTTCTTGAAGGGGCTTTTCAGAGTTTTCCCTCCTTTCAGACCACCATCTCCTTCGTGGAACCTAAATATAGTCTTAGCACAACTGATGAAACATCCGTTTGAGCCGATCCATTGTGCTTCTCTCAAGTTCCTTTCCTGGAAGGTTGCTTTATTGGTATCTCTCACATCAGCTAGGCGAGTCAGCGATGTGCAAGCTCTCTCCATTCAAGAGCCATTTCTACAGCTTAAACACGACAGACTGCTAATGCGCACTAACCCGCATTTTATTCCAAAGGTTCCTTCAGACTTTAACATCAATGAACCTTTAGTCTTCAAATCCTATTTTCCTCATCCATCTACTCCGGCTTAGAGGGCCATTACACTCCTTTGACGTTAAAAGATGTGTTCAATTCTATTTGGACAGAACTAAATCTTTTCAACGCTCTAATCAGCTATTCGTAGCATACAGTGCTCCTAGAAAAGGACATCCACTCTCCAAGCAAAGTATTTCCAGATGGATCGCCTCAGCCATTCGCTTCTGCCATCAAGCAGCGGGCAAACCTCTGCACTCACCTGTACATGCTCACTCCACGAGGACAGCCTCCTAGTCAGCGGCGCTGTTCGCCGGAGTTTCACTACAAGACACTTGTAGGGCAGCAACATGGAGCTGTCATACATTCACAAAACACTACTGCTTGGAATCTATATCTCAGGGAGAGGTAGCTGTGGGTCAAACGGTTCTCCGGAATCTCTTCAGGCGAAGGTGAGCCATCTCTTCTCCATCCCTCCATCCTAGAACAGGTATGCACATTGTTTATATCCCTTACGTTCGCTTACACAGTGGAAAAAAAAAAAAAGAGTAAAGAACATTGTGACAGACAGATAAGTGGTCATTTTTAATGATAGTATTCATATTATATACGTGTTTTGGGAAACTTTTTGCTCTGTCGTTCTGGATATCTATATATGTATGTATATATAGATGGGTATGTGTGTATATATATATATATATATATCATGTGTATATATATATATATATATATATATATATATCATGTGTATATATATATATATATATATATATATATATCATGTGTATATATATATATATATATGTATATAGGTGTATGCCTTTATAGTTACATAGATTTATATACAGGAATATAATGTTTTATTTATCAAGGTGTTTTCTATCAATTATATTATAGTACAATGTGCGTAGCTACTGCTCTCTACACTGATTCAAGCATGTGAATCTATGAAAGTTCCAATACTGGAGTAAGAAAATAAGTTACTTACCTGTAACTGTAGTTCTCCAGTATTGGAATCTTTCATAGATTCACATGCGACCCACCCACCTCCCCAGAGAAGCTCACTCCACCTCTCTTTTCCTATCTTGTACGCACTTGTGCTTGGAAAATCTGAGGTGCTGGAGCTTCTCTCAGGAGGATTCTAGAGGGTGCTGTCGCCTGATTGGTGGATGCTCAAGTTTGGTCCTTTTCACAAAATGACTCTGATAGACTGTTAAATTGAAGCGGCCTAGGGACTTTTTTTCTTTGTTAATATATCTTGACACTACTTGTGTGAATTATACCGGGGACTCCTATCTCGACGACGGGGAATGATTCAAGCATGTGTATCTATGAAAGATTCCAATACTGGCGAACTACAGTTACAGGTAAGTAACTTATTTTCTTGTTGTACACACAAGCAATAAATGAGGAACACACACTCACTTCAGGGCAGTAGGTTTTTGTATAGAAATATCTTTTCTTAATTTATTTTAGAACCACAAGATTCAAGATTTGAGGTAAGTATATAAAATGCAAGGTACTTCACATAGGTAAGTATCTAACTTTGATTCAAAGCAGTAGTACACACAGTTTGTTAAAATGGCAATGAGCTATTTTAAAAGTGGACACTGCAAAAATCAGCAGTTCTCTGGGGGAGGTAAGTTTGGTTAGGTTTCTCAGGTAAGTAAAGCATTTACAAGTTCAGTCTCCTGGGCATAGGCAGCCCACTGTTGGGTGTTCAAGGCAACCCCCAAACCCACAGCACCAGCAACACAGGTGCAGAGGTCAAAGGAGGGCCAAAACATATAGAGGTAAGATAGTGGCAAAAAGAGATGATACTAATGCTCTATTTTGTGGTAGTGTGGTCGAGCAGTAGGCTTATCAGAGGGTAGTGTTAAGCATTTGTTGTACACACACAGGCAATAAATGAGGAACACACACTCAAAGACAATTCCAGGCCAATAGGTTTTTATTATATAGAAAAATCTTTTCTTAGTTTATTTTAAGAACCACAGGTTTATTTCACTTAGGAACTTTGAATTAGAAAAATAGCATATACAGTTTTCACACAAATGGCAATAAGCTATTTTAAAACTGGACACTTGGTGCAATTTTCAACAGTTCCTGGGGGAGCTAAGTATTAGTTTCACAGGTAAGTAAAGCACTTACAGGGTTCAAAGTTGGGTCCATGGTAACCCACCATTGGGGGTTCAGGGCAACCCCAAAGTTACCACACCAGCAGCTCAGGGCCGGTCAAGGGCAGAGGTCAAAGTGGTGCCCAAAACGCAAAGGCTTCAATGGACAAGGGGTTGCCCCGGTTCCAGTCTGCCAGCAGGTAAGTACCAGCGACTTCGGAGGGCAGACCGGGGGGGATACAAGTCAGCACAAAAAGTACACCCTCAGCGGCACAGGGGCGGCCGGGTGCAGAGTGCAAACAGGCGTCTGGTTTGCAATAGGTTTCAATGGGAGACCCAGGGGTCTCTTCAGCGATGCAGGCAAGGGGGGGGGCTCCTCGGGGTAGCCACCACCTGGGCAAGGGAGAGGGCCACCTGTGGGTCGCTCTGGTACTAGAGGTCGGATCTTTCAGGTCCTGGGGGCTGCAGATGCAGTGTGTTTCCCAGGCGTTGGGTTCTTTGAAGCAGGCAGTCGCGGTCAGGGGAGCCTCTGGATTCCCTCTGCAGGCGTCACTGGGGGGATTGGGGGGGCAGGGGGGTCAACTATGGCTACTCACAAGGTAGCAGTTGCCGGGGAGTCCTCCCTGTAGTGTTGGTTCTCCGCAGGTTGAGCTGGGGACGTCGGGTGCTGAGTGGAAAGTCTCACGCTTCCGGCGGTAAACGTGTGGTCTTTAAAATTTGCTTTTTTTGTTCCACAAAGACTGCAACTTTGCAACAGGGCCGCTGTCCTCGGGAGTTCTTGGTCCTTTTAGATGCAGGGTAGTCCTCTGAGGCTTCAGAGGTCGCTGGACCCTGGGGGACGCGTCGCTGTTGCAGTTTTTCTTGAAGTGGGGAGACAGGCCGGTAGGGCTGGGGCCAAAGCAGTTGGTGTCTGTCTTCTCTGCAGGCTTCAGGTCAGCAGTCCTCCTTCGTCTTCAGGTTGCAGGAATCTATCTTGCTTGGTTCTGGGGGCCCCTGAATACTCAATTTAGGGGTGTGTTTAGGTCTGGAAGGTTAGTGGCCAATGGCTACTAGCCCTGAGGGTGGCTACATCCTCTTTGTGCCTCCTCCCTAAGGGGAGGGGGCACATCCCTAATCCTATTGGGGTGAATCCTCCATCTGCAAGATGTAGGATTTCTAAAAGTCCGAGTCGCCTCAGGGCACCTTAAGGGTTGTCCTGACTGGCCAGTGACTCCTCCTTGTTTTTCTCGTTATCTCCTCTGGCCTTGCCGCCAAAAGTGGGGCCGTGGCTGGAGGGGGCGGGCAACTCCACTAGCTGGAGTGCCCTGGGGTGCTGTAACAAAGGGGGTGAGCATTTGAGGCTCACCGCCAGGTGTTACAGTTCCTGCAGGGGGAGGTGATAAGCATCTCCACCCAGTACAGGCTTTGTTACTAGCCACAGAGTGACAAAGGCACTCTCCCCATGTGGCCAGCAACATGTCTGGTGTGTGGCAGGCTGGCAAAACTAGTCAGCCCACACTGGAAGTCGGGTATGTTTTCAGGGGGCATCTCTAAGATGCCTTCTGGGTGTATGTTACAATAAAATGTACACTGGCATCAGTGTGCATTTATTGTGCTGAGAAGTTTGATACCAAACTTCCCAGTTTTCAGTGTAGCCATTATGGTGCTGTGGAGTTCATACATGACAGACTCCCAGACCATATACTCTTGTGGCTACCCTGCACTTACAATGTCTAAGGTTTTGCTTAGACACTGTAGGGGCATAGTACTCATGCACTGGTGCCCTCACCTGTGGTATAGTGCACCCTGCCTTAGGGCTGTAAGGCCTGTTATAGGGGTGACTTAACTATGCCACAGGCAGTGTGAGGTTGGCATGGCACCCTGAGGGGAGTGCCTTGTCGACTTAGTCGTTTTCTCCCCACCAGCACACACAAGCTGGCAAGCAGTGTGTATGTGCTGAGTGAGGGGTCCCTAGGGTGCATGAGACATGCTGCTGCCCTTAAGGACCTTCCCTGGAATCAGGGCCCTTGGTACCAGGGGTACCAGTTACAAGGGACTTACCTGGATGCCAGGGTGTGCCAATTGTGGAAACAAAAGTACAGGTTAGGGAAAGAACACTGGTGCTGGGGCCTGGTTAGCAGGGTCCCAGCACACTTTCAAATCATAACTTGGCATCAGCAAGGCAAAAAGTCAGGGGGTAACCATGCCAAGGAGGCATTTCCTTACAGCGGTGTAGGAAGTTGGCTCTGTATGTGCTATTTCAAAGTAAGGAATAGCATGCACAGAGTCCAAGGATTCCCCTTAGAGGTAAAATAGTGGTAAAAATAGATAATACTAATGCTCTATTTTGTGGTAGTGTGGTCGAGCAGTAGGCTTATCCAAGGAGTAGTGTTAAGCATTTGTTGTACATACACATAGACAATAAATGAGGTACACACACTCAGAGACAAATCCAGCCAATAGGTTTTTTATATAGAAAAATATCTTTTCTTAGTTTATTTTAAGAACCACAGGTTCAAATTCTACATGTAATATCTCATTCGAAAGGTATTGCAGGTAAGTACTTTAGGAACTTCAAATCATCAAAATTGCATGTATACTTTTCAAGTTATTGACAAATAGCTGTTTTAAAAGTGGACACTTAGTGCAATTTTCACAGTTCCTAGGGGAGGTAAGTTTTGATTAGTTTTACCAGGTAAGTAAGACACTTACAGGGTTCAGTTCTTGGTCCAAGGTAGCCCACCGTTGGGGGTTCAGAGCAACCCCAAAGTCACCACACCAGCAGCTCAGGGCCGGTCAGGTGCAGAGTTCAAAGTGGTGCCCAAAACACATAGGCTAGAATGGAGAGAAGGGGGTGCCCCGGTTCCGGTCTGCTTGCAGGTAAGTACCCGCGTCTTCGGAGGGCAGACCAGGGGGGTTTTGTAGGGCACCGGGGGGGACACAGGTCCACACAGAAATTTCACCCTCAGCGGCGCGGGGGCGGCCGGGTGCAGTGTAGAAACAAGCGTCGGGTTCGCAATGTTAGTCTATGAGAGATCTCGGGATCTCTTCAGCGCTGCAGGCAGGCAAGGGGGGGGTTCCTCGGGGAAACCTCCACTTGGGCAAGGGAGAGGGACTCCTGGGGGTCACTTCTCCAGTGAAAGTCCGGTCCTTCAAGTCCTGGGGGCTGCGGGTGCAGGGTCTCTCCCAGGCGTCGGGACTTTAGGTTCAAAGAGTCGCGGTCAGGGGAAGCCTCGGGATTCCCTCTGCAGGCGGCGCTGTGGGGGCTCAGGGGGGACAGGTTTTGGTACTCACAGTATCAGAGTAGTCTTGGGGTCCCTCCTGAGGTGTCGGGTCTCCACCAGCCGAGTCGGGGTCGCCGGGTGCAGTGTTGCAAGTCTCACGCTTCTTGCGGGGAGCTTGCAGGGTTCTTTAAAGCTGCTGGAAACAAAGTTGCAGCTTTTCTTGGAGCAGGTCCGCTGTCCTCGGGAGTTTCTTGTCTTTTCGAAGCAGGGGCAGTCCTCAGAGGATGTCGAGGTCGCTGGTCCCTTCGGAAGGCGTCGCTGGAGCAGGATCTTTGGAAGGCAGGAGACAGGCCGGTGAGTTTCTGGAGCCAAGGCAGTTGTCGTCTTCTGGTCTTCCGCTGCAGGGGTTTTCAGCTGGGCAGTCCTTCTTCTTGTTGCAGGAATCTCTCTTTCTAGGGTTCAGGGCAGCCCTTAAATACTAAATTTAAGGGCGTGTTTAGGTCTGGGGGGTTAGTAGCCAATGGCTACTAGCCCTGAGGGTGGGTACACCCTCTTTGTGCCTCCTCCCAAGGGGAGGGGGTCACAATCCTAACCCTATTGGGGGAATCCTCCATCTGCAAGATGGAGGATTTCTAAAAGTTAGTCACCTCAGCTCAGGACACCTTAGGGGCTGTCCTGACTGGCCAGTGACTCCTCCTTGTTTTTCTCATTATTTTCTCCGGCCTTGCCGCCAAAAGTGGGGCCTGGCCGGAGGGGGCGGGCAACTCCACTAGCTGGAGTGTCCTGCTGGGTTGGCACAAAGGAGGTGAGCTTTTGAGGCTCACCGCCAGGTGTGACAATTCCTGCCTGGGGGAGGTGTTAGCATCTCCACCCAGTGCAGGCTTTGTTACTGGCCTCAGAGTGACAAAGGCACTCTCCCCATGGGGCCAGCAACATGTCTCGGTTTGTGGCAGGCTGCTAGAACTAGTCAGCCTACACAGACAGTCGGTTAAGTTTCAGGGGGCACCTCTAAGGTGCCCTCTGTGGTGTATTTTACAATAAAATGTACACTGGCATCAGTGTGCATTTATTGTGCTGAGAAGTTTGATACCAAACTTCCCAGTTTTCAGTGTAGCCATTATGGTGCTGTGGAGTTCGTGTAAAACAGACTCCCAGACCATATACTCTTATGGCTACCCTGCACTTACAATGTCTAAGGTTTTGCTTAGACACTGTAGGGGCACAGTGCTCATGCACTGGTACCCTCACCTATGGTATAGTGCACCCTGCCTTAGGGCTGTAAGGCCTGCTAGAGGGGTGTCTTACCTATACTGCATAGGCAGTGAGAGGCTGGCATGGCACCCTGAGGGGAGTGCCATGTCGACTTACTCATTTTGTTCTCACCAGCACACACAGGCTTGTAAGCAGTGTGTCTGTGCTGAGTGAGGGGTCTCTAGGGTGGCATAATACATGCTACAGCTCTTAGAGACCTTCCCTGGCATCAGGGCCCTTGGTACCAGAGGTACCAGTTACAAGGGACTTATCTGGATGCCAGGGTGTGCCAATTGTGGAAACAATGGTACATTTTAGGTGAAAGAACACTGGTGCTGGGGCCTGGTTAGCAGGGTCCCAGCACACTTCTCAGTCAAGTCAGCATCAGTATCAGGCAAAAAGTGGGGGGTAACTGCAACAGGGAGCCATTTCTTTACAAGCGGGCATCTCCACTAGCTGGAGTACCTTGGGGCATTGTAACATGAAGCCTGAGCCTTTGAGGCGCACTGCTAGGTGTTGCAGTTCCTGCAGGGGGGAGGTGTTTAGCACCTCCACCCAGTGCAGGCTCAGTTTCTGGCCTCAGAGCACAAAACCTCTCGCCCAAGGGGGTCATAAACTTGTCTCAGTGGCGGGCTGGCACAGACCAGTCAGTTCTGCACTGAAGGATTGGGTACAATACAGGGGGCCTCTCCTAAGATGCCCTCGGTGTGCATTTTTTAGTAAATCCAGCACTGGCATCAGTGTGGGTTTATTATTCTGAGAAGTTTGGTACCAAACTTTTCAGTGTAGCCAGTGACTGGTGTATCTACAGCTACACATGCCATCGAAAACGGAAAATGTTAATTACTAGTAGACGTGTTGGTGGCATGTAGTGGTGTAGATTTACATGTGCTCTCGTCTCCCTGGGAGCCTGTAGCTGTTGCAGTACTATATATTGTTAATATGTATGTTCGATGGCATGTGTAGCTGCAGATACACATGCTTTGCACATCTCGCCATCTAGTGTTGGGCTCGGAGTGTTACAAGTTGTTTTTCTTCGAAGAAGTCTTTCCGAGTCACGAGAACGAGGGACTCCTCCCATTTCGGCTCCATTGCGCATGGGCGTCAATTCCATCTTAGATTGTTTTTTTTCCGCCATCGGGTTCGGACGTGTTCCTTTACGCTCCGCGTTTCGGTTCGGAAAGATAGTTAGAATCTCGGAAAATCCGACTGTATTGTTTGCGTTCGGTATCTGGTTAGTTACAACAGATCGACACCGAATTTTGAAGAGCTCCGGTGGCCCTTCAGGGTTTTCGATCCCCCGTCGGGGCCTGGTCGGCCCGACCACGTGTCTCTTAAAGGCTAATGGAACAGACCCCATTCCGCTTCTGCCCCAAATGTCACAACAAGTATCCTTATACAGATCAGCATCTGGTCTGTAACTTGTGTTTGTCTCCAGAACACAAAGAAGATACTTGTGAAGCCTGTCAAGCGTTTCGGTCAAAGAAGACACTAAGAGACCGAAGAGCGAGAAGACTACAGATGGCGTCGGTGCCGACAGGACAAAAACACTTGGAGGACGAAGAAGAAACCTTCTCCATCGAGGATTCGGACTCTGACGAGGTCGATCCCGAACAGACGCCGAAAACTGTGAGTAAGACGTCGAGACATAACTCACGGAAAGACCACTAAAGCCCAGGGGATGCCACCGCCAGCAGGCCATGGCTTAACCCGGAAAATAGGTGACCGAACATTGGCACCGAAAAAGGGCACGCATGTGTCGAAGGCATCCAACTCCGGTCGAGATACCGGCACAGAGCAGACTCGACCCGAGACAGCGGGTCAGAGCAAGTTCGGCACCGAGAGGACGGCACCGAAACGAGTCGGCACCGAGAGACGAACGCCAAAAATTAAAGTTTCATCGGAGCCGAAAAAGACTGCCAAAAAAGTTTCCATACTGAAACATCCGGCCTCGGAACCGAAAACCAGTTCCTATACAGAGGAACAGGGACTGTCCTCACAAATGCAAGGACATAGGTTCGGACAAGAACTAGAGTCAATGGAGCCAGATTACACTCCGAGAAGGCTCTACATCCAAACAGACACAGGGGAAGATAAGTACTCTTCCCCCAATTCGGATGAAAAGAAGACTTGCCTTCCAAGAAAAAGACAAGCAGCCACAGGCAAAGGTGGCAAGACAAGTAACCCTGCCACCATCTCCACCATGTTCAACACAGACCTCACCGGTAGCCACTTCACCACTGAAGCAGTCCCCAACTCATACTGGAATGAGTCAGGATAATCCCGACGCATGGGATCTTTATGATGCGCCAGTGTAGGAAGTTGGCTCTGTATGTGCTACTTCAAAGTAAGGAATAGCATGCACAGAGTCCAAGGGTTCCCCTTAGAGGTAAAATAGTGGTAAAAATAGATAATACTAATGCTCTATTTTGTGGTAGTGTGGTCGAGCAGTAGGCTTATCCAAGGAGTAGTGTTAAGCATTTGTTGTACATACACATAGACAATAAATGAGGTACACACACTCAGAGACAAATCCGGCCAATAGGTTTTTGTATAGAAAAATATCTTTTCTTAGTTTATTTTAAGAACCACAGGTTCAAATTCTACATGTAATATCTCATTCGAAAGGTATTGCAGGTAAGTACTTTAGGAACTTTAAATCATAAAAATTGCATGTATACTTTTCAAGTTATTGACAAATAGCTGTTTTGAAAGTGGACACTTAGTGCAATTTTCACAGTTCCTAGGGGAGGTAAGTTTTTGTTAGGTTTACCAGGTAAGTAAGACACTTACAGGGTTCAGTTCTTGGTCCAAGGTAGCCCACCGTTGGGGGTTCAGAGCAACCCCAAAGTCACCACACCAGCAGCTCAGGGCCGGTCAGGTGCAGAGTTCAAAGTGGTGCCCAAAACACATAGGCTAGAATGGAGAGAAGGGGGTGCCCCGGTTCCGGTCTGCTTGCAGGTAAGTACCTGCGTCTTCGGAGGGCAGACCAGGGGGGTTTTGTAGGGCACCGGGGGGGACACAAGCCCACACAGAAATTTCACCCTCAGCAGCACGGGGGCGGCCGGGTGCAGTGTAGAAACAAGCGTCGGGTTCGCAGTGTTAGTCTATGGGAGATCTCGGGGTCTCTCCAGCGCTGCAGGCAGGCAAGGGGGGGGTTCCTCGGGGAAACCTCCACTTGGGCAAGGGAGAGGGACTCCTGGGGGTCACTTCTCCAGTGAAAGTCCGGTCCTGGGGGCTGCGGGTGCAGGGTCTCTCCCAGGCGTCGGGACTTTGGATTCAAAGAGTCGCGGTCAGGGGAAGCCTCGGGATTCCCTCTGCAGGCGGCGCTGTGGGGGCTCAGGGGGGACAGGTTTTGGTACTCACAGTATCAGAGTAGTCCTGGGGTCCCTCCTGAGGTGTCTGATCTCCACCAGCCGAGTCGGGGTCGCCGGGTGCAGTGTTGCAAGTCTCGCGCTTCTTGCGGGGAGCTTGCAGGGTTCTTTCAAGGCTGCTGGAAACAAAGTTGCAGCCTTTCTTGGAGCAGGTCCGCTGTCCTCGGGAGTTTCTTGTCTTTTCGAAGCAGGGGCAGTCCTCCGAGGATGTCGAGGTCGCTGGTCCCTTTGGAAGGCGTTGCTGGAGCAGGATCTTTGGAAGGCATGAGACAGGCCGGTGAGTTTCTGGAGCCAAGGCAGTTGTCGTCTTCTGGTCTTCCTCTGCAGGGGTTTTCAGCTAGGCAGTCCTTCTTCTTGTAGTTGCAGGAATCTAATTTTCTAGGGTTCAGGGTAGCCCTTAAATACTAAATTTAAGGGCGTGTTTAGGTCTGGGGGGTTAGTAGCCAATGGCTACTAGCCCTGAGGGTGGGTACACCCTCTTTGTGCCTCCTCCCAAGGGGAGGGGGTCACAATCCTAACCCTATTGGGGGAATCCTCCATCTGCAAGATGGAGGATTTCTAAAAGTCAGTCACCTCAGCTCAGGACACCTTAGGGGCTGTCCTGACTGGCCAGTGACTCCTCCTTGTTGCTTTCTTTGTTCCCTCCAGCCTTGCCGCCAAAAGTGGGGGCCGTGGCCGGAGGGGGCGGGCAACTCCACTAAGCTGGAGTGCCCTGCTGGGCTGTGATAAAGGGGTGAGCCTTTGAGGCTCACCGCCAGGTGTTACAGCTCCTGCCGGGGGGAGGTGTTAGCATCTCCACCCAGTGCAGGCTTTGTTACTGGCCTCAGAGTGACAAAGGCACTCTCCCCATGGGGCCAGCAACATGTCTCTGGTGTGGCAGGCTGCTGGAACTAGTCAGCCTACACAGACAGTCGGTTAAGTTTCAGGGGGCACCTCTAAGGTGCCCTCTGTGGTGTATTTTACAATAAAATGTACACTGGCATCAGTGTGCATTTATTGTGCTGAGAAGTTTGATACCAAACTTCCCAGATTTCAGTGTAGCCATTATGGTGCTGTGGAGTTCGTGTTTGACAGGCTCCCAGACCATATACTCTTATGGCTACCCTGTACTTACAATGTCTAAGGTTTTGTTTAGACACTGTAGGGGTACCATGCTCATGCACTGGTACCCTCACCTATGGTATAGTGCACCCTGCCTTAGGGCTGTAAGGCCTGCTAGAGGGGTGTCTTACCTATACTGCATAGGCAGTGAGAGGCTGGCATGGCACCCTGAGGGGAGTGCCATGTCGACTTACTCGTTTTGTCCTCACTAGCACACACAAGCTGGCAAGCAGTGGGTCTGTGCTGAGTGAGAGGTCTCCAGGGTGGCATAAGACATGCTGCAGCCCTTAGAGACCTTCCTTGGTATCAGGGCCCTTGGTACTAGAAGTACCAGTTACAAGGGACTTATCTGGATGCCAGGGTCTGCCAATTGTGGATACAAAAGTACAGGTTAGGGAAAGAACACTGGTGCTGGGGCCTGGTTAGCAGTCCTCAGCACACTTTCAATTGTAAACATAGCATCAGTGTAAGGAAATGCCTCCTTGGCATGGTTGCCCCCTGACTTTTTGCCTTTGCTGATGCTATGTTTACAATTGAAAGTGTGCTGAGGCCTGCTAACCAGGCCCCAGCACCAGTGTTCTTTCCCTAACCTGTACTTTTGTATCCACAATTGGCAGACCCTGGCATCCAGATAAGTCCCTTGTAACTGGTACTTCTAGTACCAAGGGCCCTGATGCCAAGGAAGGTCTCTAAGGGCTGCAGCATGTCTTATGCCACCCTAGAGACCCCTCACTCAGCACAGACACACTGCTTACAAGCCTGTGTGTGCTAGTGAGGACAAAACGAGTAAGTCGACATGGCACTCCCCTCAGGGTGCCATGCCAGCCTCTCGCTGCCTATGCAGTATAGGTAAGACACCCCTCTAGCAGGCCTTACAGCCCTAAGGCAGGGTGCACTATACCATAGGTGAGGGTACCAGTGCATGAGCATGGTACCCCTACAGTGTCTAAACAAAACCTTAGACATTGTAAGTGCAGGGTAGCCATAAGAGTATATGGTCTGGGAGTTTGTCAAACACGAACTCCACAGCACCATAATGGCTACACTGAAAACTGGGAAGTTTGGTATCAAACTTCTCAGCACAATAAATGCACACTGATGCCAGTGTACATTTTATTGTAAAATACACCACAGAGGGCACCTTAGAGGTGCCCCCTGAAACTTAACCGACTATCTGTGTAGGCTGACTAGTTTTAGCAGCCTGCCACAAACCGAGACATGTTGCTGGCCCCATGGGGAGTGCCTTTGTCACTCTGAGGCCAGTAACAAAGCCTGCACTGGGTGGAGATGCTAACACCTCCCCCAGGCAGGAATTGTCACACCTGGCGGTGAGCCTCAAAGGCTCACCTCCTTTGTGCCAACCCAGCAGGACACTCCAGCTAGTGGAGTTGCCCGCCCCCTCCGGCCAGGCCCCACTTTTGGCGGCAAGGCCGGAGAAGATAATGAGAAAAACAAGGAGGAGTCACTGACCAGTCAGGACAGCCCCTAAGGTGTCCTGAGCTGAGGTGACTCTGACTTTTAGAAATCCTCCATCTTGCAGATGGAGGATTCCCCCAATAGGGTTAGGATTGTGACCCCCTCCCCTTGGGAGGAGGCACAAAGAGGGTGTACCCACCCTCAGGGCTAGTAGCCATTGGCTACTAACCCCCCAGACCTAAACACGCCCTTAAATTTAGTATTTAAGGGCTACCCTGAACCCTAGAAAATCAGATTCCTGCAACTACAAGAAGGACTGCCCAGCTGAAAACCCCTGCAGCGGAAGACCAGAAGACGACAACTGCCTTGGCTCCAGAAACTCACCGGCCTGTCTCCTGCCTTCCAAAGATCCTGCTCCAGCGACGCCTTCCAAAGGGACCAGCGACCTCGACATCCTCTGAGGACTGCCCCTACTTCGAAAAGACAAGAAACTCCCGAGGACAGCGGACCTGCTCCAAGAAAGGCTGCGACTCTGTTTCCAGCAGCTTTAAAGAACCCTGCAAGCTCCCCGCAAGAAGCGTGAGACTTGCAACACTGCACCCGGCGACCCCGACTCGGCTGGTGGAGATCCGACACCTCAGGCGGGACCCCAGGACTACTCTGATACTGTGAGTACCAAAACCTGTCCCCCCTGAGCCCCCACAGCGCCGCCTGCAGAGGGAATCCCGAGGCTTCCCCTGACCGCGACTCTTTGAACCTAAAGTCCCGACGCCTGGGAGAGACCCTGCACCCGCAGCCCCCAGGACCTGAAGGACCGGACTTTCACTGGAGAAGTGACCCCCAGGAGTCCCTCTCCCTTGCCCAAGTGGAGGTTTCCCCGAGGAATCCCCCCCCTTGCCTGCCTGCAGCGCTGAAGAGATCCCGAGATCTCTCATAGACTAACATTGCGACCCCGACGCTTGTTTCTACACTGCACCCGGCCGCCCCCGCGCCGCTGAGGGTGAAATTTCTGCGTGGACTTGTGTCCCCCCCGGTGCCCTACAAAACCCCCCTGGTCTGCCCTCCGAAGACGCGGGTACTTACCTGCAAGCAGACCGGAACCGGGGCACCCCCTTCTCTCCATTCTAGCCTATGCGTTTTGGGGCACCACTTTGAACTCTGCACCTGACCGGCCCTGAGCTGCTGGTGTGGTGACTTTGGGGTTGCTCTGAACCCCCAACGGTGGGCTACCTTGGACCAAGAACTGAGCCCTGTAAGTGTCTTACTTACCTGGTTAACCTAACAAATACTTACCTCCCCTAGGAACTGTGAAAATTGCACTAAGTGTCCACTTTTAAAACAGCTATTTGTGAATAACTTGAAAAGTATACATGCAATTTTGATGATTTGAAGTTCCTAAAGTACTTACCTGCAATACCTTTCGAATGAGATATTACATGTAGAATTTGAACCTGTGGTTCTTAAAATAAACTAAGAAAATATATTTTTCTATAACAAAACCTATTGGCTGGATTTGTCTCTGAGTGTGTGTACCTCATTTATTGTCTATGTGTATGTACAACAAATGCTTAACACTACTCCTTGGATAAGCCTACTGCTCGACCACACTACCACAAAATAGAGCATTAGTATTATCTCTTTTTGCCACTATCTTACCTCTAAGGGGAACCCTTGGACTCTGTGCATGCTATTCCTTACTTTGAAATAGCACATACAGAGCCAACTTCCTACAATCAGCAAAGGCAAAAAGTCAGGGGGCAACCATGCCAAGGAGGCATTTCCTTACAGCCAGTATCAGATAACAGCCCAGACTGTTATCAAGCGAGACTGTCACCACCTGAGGACAGTACAGCCTACACACAGGTGGTGTCAAGAGCAGCGGCGTTTCATAATGTCACCCTGCATGCAGAGCCTATTGAGGATGACTTTTAATTTAACACACTATCCTCCACACATAGCCAATACCAAAGTCTCCCTATGCTACCTGGAATGCTAAAACACTCCAAACAGGTGTTTCAGGAGCCTGTGAAGGGCAGGGCCATAATGCCAAGAGTGGAGAAGAATTACAAGCCGCCACCAACAGACCCTGTATACATAACGCAGCAATTATCACCAGACTCTGTGGTAGTAGGGGCAGCTCGCAAGAGAGCGCACTCACACACCTCAGGAGACGCACCACCTCCAGACAAGGAGAGTCGCAAGTTCGCTGCGGGGAAAAGGGTTGCAGCACAAGCGGCCAACCAATGGCGCATTGCCAACTCACAGGCATTGCTGGCGAGATATGATAGGGCTCATTGGGACAAAATGCAACATTTCATTGAACACTTGCCCAAAGAGTTCCAAAAAAGGGCACAACAAGTGGTGGAGGAAGGACAAAGTATCTCGAACAAACAGATACGCTCGGCAATGGATGCAGCAGATACAGCTGCTAGGACAGTAAATACAGCAGTGACCATAAGGAGACACGCATGGCTGCGTACGTCAGGATTCAAGCCGGAAATACAACAAGCCGTGCTGAATATGCCTTTTAACGGACAGCAGTTGTTTGGGCCGGAGGTGGACACTGCTATCAAAACTTAAAAAGGACACTGATACTGCCAAAGCCATGGGCGCACCATACTCCCCACAGAGCAGAGGCACATTTAGTAAAACAGTTTCGAGGGGGGTTTCGGGGACAAAGCACGGAACCCACAACCTCACAAACAAGGCCCACTTATCAGAGCCAATATCAGTGGGGACATTTTCGGGGACAATATAGAGGGGGCCAATTCCAAAAAAGTAGAAGAGTTCCAAAGTCCCAAAACTCCACAAAACAAGCAGTGACTTACACGTCACAAATCCCCAACACAACACCTGTGGGGGGGGAGACTAACCAAGTTCTACAAACAATGGGAGGAAATAACAGACACTGGGGTCCTAGCAATTATCCAGCATGGTTATTGCATAGAGTTTCTCAAATTCCCTCCAAATGTCCCACCGAAAACACACTATGTCAAAAGAACACATGGATCTTCTACAACTAGAGGTCCAAACGTTGTTACAAAAAGATGCAATAGAACTGGTACCAATTCATCAGAGAGGAACAGGAGTTTACTCGCTGTACTTTCTCATACCCAAAAAAGACAAAACTCTAAGACCTGTATTAGATCTCAGAACATTAAATATCTACATTCACATGGTGACATTACAGGACGTAATCCCATTGCTCAAACAACAAGACTACATGACAACACTAGACCTAAAGGATGCATACTTCCATATACCGATACATCCTTCACACAGAGTACTTAAGGTTTGTATTCCAAGGGGTACATTACCAATTCGAAGTGTTGCCATTCGGGATAACAACTGCGCCAAGAGGTTTTACAAAATGCCTGGCAGTAGTAGCTGCTCATATCAGAAGGCATCAAATACATGTGTTCCCGTACCTAGACGATTGGTTAATCAAAACCAACACGCAAGAACGGTGCTCACAAAGTATGTCATAGGAACCTTCCACAAACTAGGTTTCTCACTCAACTACACAGTCACACCTTCCGCCGTGTCAAATACAGCAGTACTTGGGGGCGACAATCAACACAACAAAAGGGATTGCCACTCCAAGTCCACAAAGGGTACAGGCATTTCACAATGTAATACACGCCATGTATCCAAAACAAAAGATACAAGTCAAGATGGTGATGAAACTACTAGGCATGATGATGTCCTCATGCATAGCCATTGTCCCAAACGCCAGATTACACATGCGGCCCTTACAGCAGTGCCTAGCATCACAATGGTCACAGGCACAGGATCAACTCCTAGATCTAGTGTTGATAGACCGCCAAACATACACCTCGCTTCAGTGGTGGAACAATATAAATTTAAATCAAGGGCGGCCTTTCCAAGACCCAGTGCCTCAATACGTAATAATGACAGATGCTTCCATGATAGGTTGGGGAGCACACCTCAATCAACACAGCATCCAAGGACAATGGGACACTCAGCAGAGACAGTTTCACATAAATCACTTAGAACTACTGGCAGTATTTCTAGCGTTGAAAGCATTTCAACCCATAATAAGCCACAAACATATTCTTGTCAAAACAGACAACATGACAACGATGTATTATCTGAGCAAACAGGGAGGAACACACTCGACACAGTTGTGTCTCCTGACACAGAAAATATGGTATTGGGCGATTCACAATCACATTCGCCTAATAGCACAGTTTATTCCAGGGATTCAGAATCAATTAGCAGACAATCTCTCTCGGGATCACCAACAGATCCACGAATGGGAAATTAACCCCCAAATACTAAACACTTACTTCCAAAGATGGGGAACACCACAAATAGATCTATTTGCAACAAAAGAAAACGCAAAATGCCTAAACTTCGCATCCAGGTACCCACAAGATCAGTCTCAGGGCAATGCGCTCTGGATGAGTTGGTCAGGGATATTTGCATACGCTTTTCCCCCTCTCCCACTCCTTCCGTATCTAGTAAACAAATTGAGTCAAAACAAACTCAGACTCATACTAATAGCACCAACCTGGGCAAGACAACCTTGGTACACAACACTAGACCTCTCAGTAGTGCCTCACGTCAAGCTACCAAACCGACCAGATGTGTTAACTCAACACAAACAACAGATCAGACATCCAAATCCAGCATCACTGAATCTAGCAATTTGGTTCCTGAAGTCTTAGAATTCGGACATCTAGACCTTACACAGGAATGCATGGAAGTCATAAAGCAAGCAAGGAAACCAACCACACGACATTGCTATGCAAATAAGTGGAAAAGATGTGTTTATTATTGCCATAATAATCAAATTCAGCCATTAGACGCGTCTGCTAAAGACATCGTAAGCTACTTACTACATTTGCAAAAGTCAAAGCTAGATTTTTCATCCATTAAAATACATCTTACCGCAATTTCAGCTTATCTGCAAATTACGCACTCAACTTCATTATTTAGGATCCCATTCATAAAAGCATTTATGGAGGGCCTAAAGAGTTATTCCACCAAGAACACCACCAGTTCCTTCGTGGAACCTCAACATTGTCTTAACACGACTCATGGGTCCACCTTTTGTACCCATGCACTCATGTGAGATGCAATACTTAACATGGAAAGTAGCATTTCTAATTGCCATCACATCTCTAAGAAGAGTAAGTGAGATACAAACATTTAACATACAAGAACCCTTTATTCAGATACACAAGCATAAAGTAGTTTTATGAACAAATCCTAAATTCTTACCAAAAGTCATATCACCGTTCCACTTGAATCAAACAGTAGAACTACCAGTGTTCTTCGCAGAGCCAGATTCTGTAGCTAAAAGAGCACTACATACATTAGACATCAAAAGAGCGTTAATGTACTACATTGACAGAACAAAACAAATTCGGAAACCAAAACAATTGTTCGTTGCTTTCCAAAAACCTCATACAGGAAACCCAATATCCAAACAAGGCATTGCTGATGGATAATTAAATGCATTCAAACCTGTTATCTCAAAGCAAAAAGAGAACTGCCTATAACACCAAGGGCACACTCAACTAGAAAGAAAGGTGCTACCATGGCCTTTCTAGGAAACATTCCAATGACTGAAATATGTAAGGCAGCCACATGGTCTACGCCTCATACATTTACCAAGCACTACTGCGTGGATGTGTTAACAACACAAGCCACAGTAGGACAAGCAGTACTACGAACTTTGTTTCAAAGAACTTCAACTCCTACAGGCTGAACCACCGCTTCTGGGGAGATAACTGCTTACTAGTCTATGCAAAGCATGTGTATCTGCAGCTACACATGCCATCGAACGGAAAATGTCACTTACCCAGTGTACATCTGTTCGTGGCATGAGACGCTGCAGATTCACATGCGCCCGCCCGCCTCCCCGGGAGCCTGTAGCCGTTTGAAGTTGATCTTGAACATTTGTAAATATATTGCTTTAAACCACATTATGTACATACATATTTACTCCATTGCATGGGCACTATTAATATAATACACAACTCCTACCTCACCCTCTGCGGGGAAAACAATCTAAGATGGAGTCGACGCCTGTAGGAAGTTGCCTCTGTATGCACTATTTCAAAGTAAGGAATAGTATGCACAGAGTCCAAGGGTTCCCCTTAGAGGTAAGATAGTGGCAAAAAGAGATAATACTAATGCTCTATTTTGTGGTAGTGTGGTCGAGCAGTAGGCTTATCAAAGGAGTAGTGTTAAGCATTTGTTCTACATACACATAGCCAATAAATGAGAAACACACACTCAGAGACAAATCCAGGCCAATAGGTTTTGTTATAGAAAAATATATTTGTTTAGTTTATTTTAAGAACCACAGGTTCAAATTCTACATGTAATATCTCATTTGAAAGGTATTGCAGGTAAGTACTTTAGGAACTTTGAATAATCACAATAGCATATATACTTTTTGCATAAAACACAATAAGCTGTTTTAAAAGTGGACACTTAGTGCAATTTTCATAGTTCCTGGGGGAGGTAAAGTATTGTTAGTTCTTGCAGGTAAGTAAACCACCTACGGGGTTCAAATTGGGGGTCCAAGGTAGCCCACCGTTGGGGGTTCAGAGCAACCCCAAAGTCACCACACCAGCAGCTCAGTGCCGGTCAGGTGCAGAGTTCAAAGTGGTGCCCAAAACGCATAGGCTTCAATGGAGAGAAGGGGGTGCCCCGGTTCCAGTCTGCCAGCAGGTAAGTACCCGCGTCTTCGGGGGGCAGACCAGGGGGGTTTTGTAGGGCACCGGGGGGGGGGGGGGTGGGGGGGGGGGGACACAAGTCCACACAAAAAGTACACCCTCAGCAGCGCGGGGGCAGCCGGGTGCAGTGTGCAAACAAGCGTCGGGTTCGCAATGTAAATCAATGGGAGACCAAGGGGTCTCTTCAGCGGTGCAGGCAAGTGGGGGGGGGGGCTCCTCTGGGTAGCCACCACCTGGGCAAGGGAGAGGGCCTCCTGGGGGTCACTCCTGCACTGAAGTTCCGATCCTTGAGGTGCTGGGGGCTGCGGGTGCAGGGTCTTTTCCAGCCGTTGGGTTTTTAGAGTCAGGCAGTCGCGGTCAGGGGGAGCCTCGGGATTCCCTCTGCAGACGTCGCTGTGGGGGCTCAGGGGGGACAACTTTGGTTACTCACAGTCTCGGAGTCGCCGGAGGGTCCTCCCTGAGGTGTTGGTTCTCCACCAGTCGAGTCAGGGTCGCCGGGTGCAGTGTTGCAAGTCTCACGCTTCTTGCGGGGATTGCAGGGGTCTTTAAATCTGCTCCTCTGGATACAAAGTTGCAGTCTTTGTTGAACAGGGCCGCTGTTCTCGGGAGTTTCTTGTTCTCTTGGAAGCAGGGCAGTCCTCTGAGGATTCAGAGGTCGCTGGTCCTGGAGAAAGCGTCGCTGGAGCAGGTTTCTTTAGAAGGCAGGAGACAGGCCGGTAGGACTGGGGCCAAAGCAGTTGGTGTCTTCTTTCTTCTTCTGCAGGGGTTTTCAGCTCAGCAGTCTTCTTCTTCTGTAAGTTGCAGGAATCTAAATTCTTAGGTTCAGGGAAGCCCTTAAATACTAAATTTAAGGGCGTGTTTAGGTCTGGCGGGTTAGTAGCCAATGGCTACTAGCCCTGAGGGTGGGTACACCCTCTTTGCCCCTCCTCCCAAGGGGAGGGGGTCACATTCTTATCCGTATTGGGGGAATCCTCCATCTGCAAGATGGAGGATTTCTAAAAGTTAGTCTCTTCAGCTCAGGACACCTTAGGGGCTGTCCTGACTGGCCAGTGACTCCTCCTTGTTTTTCTCATTATCTCCTCCGGCCTTGCCGCCAAAAGTGGGGCCGTGACCGGAGGGGGCGGGCAACTCCACTAGCCTTTGAGGCTCACCGCCAGGTGTTACAGCTCCTGCCTGGGGGAGGTGTTAGCATCTCCACCCAGTGCAGGCTTTGTTACTGGCCTCAGAGTGACAAAGGCACTCTCCCCATGGGGCCAGCAACATGTCTCTGGTGTGGCAGGCTGCTGGAACTAGTCAGCCTACACAGACAGTCGGTTAAGTTTCAGGGGGCACCTCTAAGGTGCCCTCTGTGGTGTATTTTACAATAAAATGTACACTGGCATCAGTGTGCATTTATTGTGCTGAGAAGTTTGATACCAAACTTCCCAGTTTTCAGTGTAGCCATTATGGTGCTGTGGAGTCCGTGCTTGACAGACTCCCAGACCATATACTCTTATGGCTACCCTGCACTTACAATGTCTAAGGTTTGGCTTAGACACTGTAGGGGCACAGTGCTCATGCACTGGTGCCCTCACCTATGGTATAGTGCACCCTGCCTTAGGGCTGTAAGGCCTACTAGAGGGGTGACTTATCTATACTGCATAGGCAGTGTGAGGTTGGCATGGCACCCTGAGGGGAGTGCCATGTCGACTTACTCGTTTTGTTCTCACCAGCACACACAAGCTGGTAAGCAGTGTGTCTGTGCTGAGTGAGGGGTCCCCAGGGTGGCATAAGATATGCTGCAGCCCTTAGAGACCTTCCCTGGCATCAGGGCTCTTGGTACCAGGGGTACCAGTTACAAGGGACTTACCTGGATGCCAGGGTGTGCCAATTGTGGAATCAAAAGTACAGGTTAGGGAAAGAACACTGGTGCTGGGGCCTGGTTAGCAGGCCTCAGCACACTTTCAATTCAAAACGTAGCATCAGCAAAGGCAAAAAGTCACGGGGTAACCATGCCAAGGAGGCATTTCCTTACGACGCCCATGCGCAATGGAGCCGAAATGGGAGGAGTCCCTTGGTCTCGTGACTCGAAAAGACTTCTTCAAAGAAAAACAACTTGTAACACTCCGAGCCCAACACTAGATAGCGGGATGTGCAAAGCATATGAATCTGCAGCGTCTCATGCCACAAACAGATGTACACTGGGTAAGTGACATTTTCCATACATTGCATGGATATCTAATTTCTTATATATGTACACATGAACACACTCTTTACTTCACAAGCCTACGGGAAAACAATCTAACAAAGGACTTAATGCCCATGCGTAGTATCGCAGAGGAATCAGTCTCGTGACTCAAACCTTCGAAGAAGAACAAGTTATAACACTCATAGTCCAACACTAGATGACGTTTTTATACAAAGAATGTGATTCTACAGCACTACCTGCCACAACCAGATGTCTGTTGGGCAAGTAACACTTTCCTTAAGCACTTTGACAATAGGCTTTGTGTTTTTGCAATATTTACAAAAGGTACTATTTTATGAGTGTTTCAAAATAGTATGCTGGACTTTACTCTGTCTACAAGGAAGACTTTCAAAGCACAGCACCCTTAGGAAGCACTGTTGAAGATGCTCTCTCTTGATTATGTAATTCTTTCCTATGTCATTAGGTTAGCTGATAGTCTCCTTTACTTCCTCTTACAGGGTTGCAAATTGACCAAAAGAGGAACCAGCTAGAGGAGCTGAGGAAGTTTGGAGCAGATTTCAGGGTAAGTTGTGCCTCAGTTTATTTGTGTTCTTGATTGTACCTTGGCTCATAAATTATTTTCAAATTAAAGTCGCAGTGTGCTGTAGATTTGGTAATCTATCCACAGGAAGAGATTTAGTGATTGGTGAGTAATGAAAATGTATGAGGGTCAAACTAAGGGAACCCCGTAATGTACACCTAATTTTACAACCTGTAAGGAAATGCCTCCTTGGCATGGTTGCCCCCTGACTTTTTGCCTTTGCTGATGCTATGTTTACAATTGAAAGTGTGCTGAGGCCTGCTAACCAGGCCCCAGCACCAGTGTTCTTTCCCTAACCTGTACTTTTGTATCCACAATTGGCAGACCCTGGCATCCAGATAAGTCCCTTGTAACTGGTACTTCTAGTACCAAGGGCCCTGATGCCAAGGAAGGTCTCCAAGGGCTGCAGCATGTCTTGTGCCACCCTGGAGACCTCTCACTCAGCACAGACACACTGCTTGCCAGCTTGTGTGTGCTAGTGAGGACAAAACGAGTAAGTCGACATGGCACTCCCCTCAGGGTGCCATGCCAGCCTCTCACTGCCTATGCAGTATAGGTAAGACACCCCTCTAGCAGGCCTTACAGCCCTAAGGCAGGGTGCACTATACCATAGGTGAGGGTACCAGTGCATGAGCATGGTACCCCTACAGTGTCTAAATAAAACCTTAGACATTGTAAGTGCAGGGTAGCCATAAGAGTATATGGTCTGGGAGTCTGTCAAACACGAACTCCACAGCACCATAAAGGCTACACTGAAAACTGGGAAGTTTGGTATCAAACTTCTCAGCACAATAAATGCACACTGATGCCAGTGTACATTTTATTGTAAAATACACCACAGAGGGCACCTTAGAGGTGCCCCCTGAAACTTAACCGACTATCTGTGTAGGCTGACTAGTTTTAGCAGCCTGCCACAAACCGAGACATGTTGCTGGCCCCATGGGGAGAGTGCCTTTGTCACTCTGAGGCCAGTAACAAAGCCTGCACTGGGTGGAGATGCTAACACCTCTCCCAGGCAGGAATTGTCACACCTGGCGGTGAGCCTCAAAGGCTCGCCTCCTTTGTGCCAACCCAGCAGGACACTCCAGCTAGTGGAGTTGCCCGCCCCCTCCGGCCAGGCCCCACTTTTGGCGGCAAGGCCGGAGAAAATAATGAGAATAACAAGGAGGAGTCACTGGCCAGTCAGGACAGCCCCTAAGGTGTCCTGAGCTGAGGTGACTCTAACTTTTAGAAATCCTCCATCTTGCAGATGGAGGATTCCCCCAATAGGGTTAGGATTGTGACCCCCTCCCCTTGGGAGGAGGCACAAAGAGGGTGTACCCACCCTCAGGGCTAGTAGCCATTGGCTACTAACCCCCCAGACCTAAACACGCCCTTAAATTTAGTATTTAAGGGCTACCCTGAACCCTAGAAAATTAGATTCCTGCAACTACAAGAAGAAGGACTGCCTAGCTGAAAACCCCTGCAGCGGAAGACCAGAAGACGACAACTGCCTTGGCTCCAGAAACTCACCGGCCTGTCTCCTGCCTTCCAAAGATCCTGCTCCAGCGACGCCTTCCAAAGGGACCAGCGACCTCGACATCCTCTGAGGACTGCCCCTGCTTCGAAAAGACAAGAAACTCCCGAGGACAGCGGACCTGCTCCAAGAAAAGCTGCAACTTCGTTTCCAGCAGCTTTAAAGAACCCTGCAAGCTCCCCGCAAGAAGCGTGGGACTTGCAACACTGCACCCGGCGACCCCGACTCGGCTGGTGGCGATCCAACACCTCAGGAGGGACCCCAGGACTACTCTGATACTGTGAGTACCAAAACCTGTCCCCCCTGAGCCCCCCACAGTGCCGCCTGCAGAGGGAATCCCGAGGCTTCCCCTGACCGCGACTCTTTGAACCTAAAGTCCCGACGCCTGGGAGAGACCCTGCACCCGCAGCCCCCAGGACCTGAAGGACCGGACTTTCACTGGAGAAGTGACCCCCAGGAGTCCCTCTCCCTTGCCCAAGTGGAGGTTTCCCCGAGGAATCCCCCCCTTGCCTGCCTGCAGCGCTGAAGAGATCCCGAGATCTCTCATAGACTAACATTGAAAACCCGACGCTTGTTTCTACACTGCACCCGGCCGCCCCCGCGCTGCTGAGGGTGAAATTTCTGTGTGGACTTGTGTCCCCCCCGGTGCCCTACAAAACCCCTCTGGTCTGCCCTCCGAAGACGCGGGTACTTACCTGCAAGCAGACCGGAACCGGGGCACCCCCTTCTCTCCATTCTAGCCTATGTGTTTTGGGCACCACTTTGAACTCTGCACCTGACCGGCCCTGAGCTGCTGGTGTGGTGACTTTGGGGTTGCTCTGAACCCCCAACGGTGGGCTACCTTGGACCAAGAACTGAACCCTGTAAGTGTCCTACTTACCTGGTAAAACTAACAAAAACTTACCTCCCCCAGGAACTGTGAAAATTGCACTAAGTGTCCACTTTTAAAACAGCTATTTGTCAATAACTCGAAAAGTATACATGCAATTTTTATGATTTGAAGTTCCTAAAGTACTTACCTGCAATACCTTTCGAACAAGATATTACATGTTAAATTTGAACCTGTGGTTCTTAAAATAAACTAAGAAAAGATATTTTTCTATACACAAACCTATTGGCTGGATTTGTCTCTGAGTGTGTGTACCTCATTTATTGTCTATGTGTATGTACAACAAATGCTTAACACTACTCCTTGGATAAGCCTACTGCTCGACCACACTACCACAAAATAGAGCATTAGTATTATCTCTTTTTACCACTATTTTACCTCTAAGGGGAACCCTTGGACTCTGTGCATGCTATTCCTTACTTTGAAATAGCACATACAGAGCCAACTTCCTACACAACCTTTTCCAGGTTGTGTTTTTTTTTTTCCCTTTGTTAATTGATCAGAGTCCTATGAAAAATGTAGTGGTAGTGTGGCCGAGCAGTAGGCTTATCAAAGGAGTAGTGTTAAGCATTTGTTGTACACACACAAGCAATAAATGAGGAACACACACTCAGAGACAATTACAGGCCAATAGGTTTTTGTATAGAAAAATATTTTTTCTTTAGTTTAAGAACCACAGGTTCAAGATTTACATGTAATACTTCAAATGAAAGGTATTTCAGGTAGGCACTTCAGGAACTTTGAATTAGCAAAATAGCATATACAGTTTACACATAAATCACATATAGCTATTTTAAAACTAGACACAGTGCAATTTTCAACAGTTCCTGGGGAGAGTAAGAATTAGTTTTTGCAGGTAAGTAAACCACCTACGGGGTCCAAGTTTGGGTGCAAGGTAGCCCACCGTTGGGGGTTCAGAGCAACCCCAAAGTTACCACACCAGCAGCTCAGGGCCAGTCAGGTGCAGAGGTCATAGTGGTGCCCAAAACGCATAGGCTTCAATGGAGAAGGGGGTGCCCCGGTTCCAGTCTGCCAGCAGCTAAGTACCCGTGTGTTCGGAGAGCAGACCAGGGGGGTTTTGTAGGGCACCGGGGGGGGACACAAGTCAGCACAAAGTACACCCTCAGCGGCACGGGGCGGCCGGGTGCAGTGTGCAAACAAGCGTCTGGTTTGTAATAGAAAGCAATGGGAGACCAAGGGGTCTCTTCAGCGATGCAGGCAATGGGGGGCTCCTCTGGGTAGCCACCACCTGGGCATGGAGAAGGCCACCTGGGTGTCACTCCTGCACTGGAGTTTGGATCCTTCAGGTCCTGGGGGCTGCGGGTGCAGTGTCCCTACCAGGCATCGGGTTCTTAGAAGAAGGCAGTCGCGGTCAGGGGGAGCCTCGATTCCCTCGGCAGGCGTCGCTGTGGGGGCTCACGGTCTCGCAGTCGCCGGGGAGTCCTCCCTGAAGTGATTGTTCTCCACAAGTCGAGCCTGGGGCGTTGGGTGCAGAGTGGCAAGTCTCACGCTTCCAGCGGGAAACACGAGTTGTTTCAAAGTTGCTTCTTTGTTGCAAAGTTGCAGTCTTTGGTGAACAGAGCCGCTGTCCTCGGGAGTTCTTGGTCCTTCTAGATGCAGGGCAGTCCTCTGAGGCTTCAGAGGTCGCTGGTCCCTGGGGAAAGCGTCGCTGGAGCAGTGTCTTTAGAAGTGGGGAAACAGGCCGGTAAAGCTGGGGCCAAAGCAGTTGGTGTCTCCGTCTTCTCTGCAGGGTTTTTCAGCTTAGTAGTCCTCCTCTTCGTAGGTTGCAGGAATCTGAGTTCCTAGGTTCTGGGGAGCCCTTAAATACTAAATTTAAGGGTGTGTTTAGGTCTGGGGGGTTAGTAGCCAATGGCTTCTAGCCCTGAGGGTGGCTACACCCTCTTTGTGCCTCCTCCCGAGGGAGGGGGGCACATTCCTATCCCTGTTGGGGGAATCCTCCATCTGCAAGATGGAGGATTTCTAAAAGTCAGTCACCTCAGCTCAGGACACCTTAGGGGCTGTCCTGACTGGCCAGTGACTCCTCTTTGTTTTTCTCATTATCTCCTCCGGCCTTGCTGCCAAAAGTGGGGGCGGGCAACTCTACTAGCTGGAGTGCCCTGGGGTGCTGTAACAAAGGGGGTGAGCCTTTGAGGCTCACCACCAGGTGTTACAGTTCCTGCAGGGGGAGGTGATAAGCATCTCCACCCAGTACAGGCTTTGGAACTAGCCACAGAGTGACAAAGGCACTCTCCCCATGTGGCCAGCAACATGTCTGGTGTGTGGCAGGCTGCTAAAACCAGTCAGCCTACACGGGTAGTCGGTTAAGGTTTCAGGGGGCACCTCTAAGGTGCCCTCTGGGGTGTATGTTACAATAGAATGTACACTGGCAGCAGTGTGCATTTATTGTGCTGAGATGTTTGATACCAAACTTCACAGTTTTCAGTGTAGCCATTATGGTGCTGTGGAGTTCGTGCATGACAGACTCCCAGACTATATAGTCTTTTGGCTACCCTGCACTTACAATGCTTAAGGTTTTGCTTAGACACTGTAGGGGCATAGTGCTCATGCACTTATTCCCTCACCTATGGTATAGTGCACCCTGCCTTAAGGCTGTAAGGCCTGCTAGAGGGGGGTGACTTATCTATACCTGTAGGCAGTGTGAGCTTGGCATGGCACCCTGAGGGGAGTGCCATGTTGACTTGGTCTTTTTGTTCTCACCAGCACACACAAGCTGGCAAGCAGTGTGTCTGTGCTGAGTGAGGGGTCCCCAGGGTGGCATAAGATATGCTGCAGCCCTTAGAGACCTTGCTTGGCATCAGGGCCCTTGGTACCAGGGGTACCAGTTACAAGGGACTTACCTGGATGCCAGGGTGTGCCAATTGTGGAACCAAAAGTACAGGTTAGGGAAAGAACACTGGTGCTGGGGCCTGGTTAGCAGGCCTCAGCACACTTTCAAATCATAACTTGGCATCAGCAAAGGCAAAAAGTCAGGGGGTAACCATGCCAAGGAGGCATTTCCTTACACTGATGGCTCCAGATCATTTCCTAGCAGACATTCTACTGGAATTGCAGAGGAGTCCACCACCTGTTTCAGGCCAGTGACCCTTCCACATTCTAAAGTTACCATTGCCATGGGATGGACTTTAGTCTGATTGTCAGCATTGATGACTTAATGTCTGTCCAGCCAGATATTGTCCTGGGAAAACCAGTTTCTCTCGTAGGGGATTTCCATGTATAGTCAGAAGCGTTGAATATTCCCTTCCTGCCTGCAGGTACCCCGGAGCACTTTTTCCAATATAACTTCTTAAGTGTCCTTGCTCGCTGTAGGAAGTTGGCTCTGTATGTGCTATTTCAAAGTAAGGAATAGCATGCACAGAGTCCAAGGGTTCCCCTTAGAGCATTAGTATTATCTCTTTTTACCACTATTTTACCTCTATTTTGTGGTAGTGTGGTCGAGCAGTAGGCTTATCCGAGGAGTAGTGTTAAGCATTTGTTGTACATACACATAGACAATAAATGAGGTACACACACTCAGAGACAAATCCAGCCAATAGGTTTTGTTATAGAAAAATATATTTTCTTAGTTTATTTTAAGAACCACAGGTTCAAATTTAACATGTAATATCTTGTTTGAAAGGTATTGCAGGTAAGTACATTAGGAACTTTGAATCATTTCAATTGCATGTATACTTTTCAAGTTATTCACAAATAGCTACTTTAAAAGTGGACACTTAGTGCAATTTTCACAGTTCCTGGGGGAGGTAAGTTTTTGTTAGTTTTACCAGGTAAGTAAGACACTTACAGGGTTCGGTTCTTGGTCCAAGGTAGCCCACCGTTGGGGGTTCAGAGCAACCCCAAAGTCACCACACCAGCAGCTCAGGGCCGGTCAGGTGCAGAGTTCAAAGTGGTGCCCAAAACGCATAGGCTAGAAGGGAGAGATGGGGGTGCCCCGGTTCCGGTCTGCTTGCAGGTAAGTACCCGCGTCTTCGGAGGGCAGACCAGGGGGGTTTTGTAGGGCACCGGGGGGGACACAAGCCCACACAGAAATTTCACCCTCAGCGGCGCGGGGGCGGCCGGGTGCAGTGTAGAAACAAGCGTCGGGTTTTCAATGTTAGTCTATGAGAGATCAAGGGATCTCTTCAGCGCTGCAGGCAGGCAAGGGGGGGCTTCCTCGGGGAAACGTCCACTTGGGCAAGGGAGAGGGACTCCTGGGGGTCACTTCTCCAGTGAAAGTCCGGTCCTTCAGGTCCTGGGGGCTGCGGGTGCAGGGTCTTTTCCAGGCGTCGGGACTTAGGTTTCAGAGAGTCGCGGTCAGGGGAAGCCTCGGGATTCCCTCTGCAGGCGGCGCTGTGGGGGCTCAGGGGGGACAGGTTTTGGTACTCACAGTCGTAGAGTAGTCCGGGGGTCCTCCCTGAGGTGTTGGTTCTCCACCAGCCGAGTCGGGGTCGCCGGGTGCAGTGTTGCAAGTCTCACGCTTCTTGCGGGGAGTTGCAGGGTTCTTTAAAGCTGCTTCTTGAAACAAAGTTGCAGTCTTTTTGGAGCAGGTCCGCTGTCCTCGGGAGTTTCTTGTCGTCGTCGATGCAGGGCAGTCCTCAGAGGATTCAGAGGTCGCTGGTCCCTTTGGAAGGCGTCGCTGGAGCAGAGTTCTTTGGAAGGCAGGAGACAGGCCGGTGAGTTTCTGGAGCCAAGGCAGTTGTTGTCTTCTGGTCTTCCTCTGCAGGGGTTTTCAGCTGGGCAGTCCTTCTTGTTGTTGCAGGAATCTAATTTTCTAGGGTTCAGGGTAGCCCTTAAATACTAAATTTAAGGGCGTGTTTAGGTCTGGGGGGTTAGTAGCCAATGGCTACTAGCCCTGAGGGTGGGTACACCCTCTTTGTGCCTCCTCCCAAGGGGAGGGGGTCACAATCCTAACCCTATTGGGGGAATCCTCCATCTGCAAGATGGAGGATTTCTAAAAGTTAGTCACCTCAGCTCAGGACACCTTAGGGGCTGTCCTGACTGGCCAGTGACTCCTCCTTGTTGCTTTCTTTGTTCCCTCCAGCCTTGCCGCCAAAAGTGGGGGGCGTGGCCGGAGGGGGCGGGCAACTCCACTAAGCTGGAGTGCCCTGCTGGGCTGTGACAAAGGGGTGAGCCTTTGAGGCTCACCGCCAGGTGTTACAGCTCCTGCCTGGGGGAGGTGTTAGCATCTCCACCCAGTGCAGGCTTTGTTACTGGCCTCAGAGTGACAAAGGCACTCTCCCCATGGGGCCAGCAACATGTCTCTAGTGTGGCAGGCTGGTGGAACTAGTCAGCCTACACAGACAGTCGGTTAAGTTTCAGGGGGCACCTCTAAGGTGTCCTCTGGGGTGTATTTTACAATAAAATGTACACTGGCATCAGTGTGCATTTATTGTGCTGAGAAGTTTGATACCAAACTTCCCAGTTTTCAGTGTAGCCATTATGGTGCTGTGGAGTTCGTGTTTGACAAACTCCCAGACCATATACTCTTATGGCTACCCTGCACTTACAATGTCTAAGGTTTTGTTTAGACACTGTAGGGGTACCATGCTCATGCACTGGTACCCTCACCTATGGTATAGTGCACCCTGCCTTAGGGCTGTAAGGCCTGCTAGAGGGGTGACTGACCTATACTTGCATAGGCAGTGAGAGGCTGGCATGGCACCCTGAGGGGAGTGCCATGTCGACTTACTCGTTTTGTTCTCACTAGCACACACAAGCTGGCAAGCAGTGTGTCTGTGCTGAGTGAGAGGTCTCCAGGGTGGCATAAGACATGCTGCAGCCCTTAGAGACCTTCCTTGGCATCAGGGCCCTTGGTACTAGAAGTACCAGTTACAAGGGACTTATCTGGATGCCAGGGTCTGCCAATTGTGGATACAAAAGTACAGGTTAGGGAAAGAACACTGGTGCTGGGGCCTGGTTAGCAGGCCTCAGCACACTTTCAATTGTAAACATAGCATCAGCAAAGGCAAAAAGTCAGGGGGCAACCATGCCAAGGAGGCATTTCCTTACACTCGCCTTATGTCAGAAAGGCCTGCCAAATCACTTAAGAATGTTCCTATGCAGCCTATTGGAAAGGCTACAGTGTTCAAACTTCATCCAGCTTATTTTGGAGATAAATGCATTTAAATGCCTGAACAAATGAATATTTTTCCAGAAACATTCCTTCACAAACCTTTATTATATTAGAAAACCCCTATGAAGGAGTGCAGAGCAGTGTAGTCCATAGGCTGCCATTAGTAATGAAGAAAAAGGAGACCATGCCTTTAAGAGCAGCCAGTCCTCCAGTATCCCATCATGCCTAGAGACAGGCAGTTATCTCAGTTCTTTTTTCCGGCTCCTGCTGACAGGACCATGGAGCATTGAGCTTGAACTATTTAGGTTATTTTCTTCAAAAATAGAGAAAAACTTTGAGTAAAAAACAACTTTACTTGACGTCTTTTGACTTTCTCTCTTGGATTTTGAATTTTTCTGACAAGAATTGCAGCATTTTTACACAAAAAATGCCTTCATTATTCGACAAATGTCCAAAATGTAGCAGAAAAAAGGCCAGAACAGACCGTCACGAGGTCTGCATCATTTGTCTGCTGTCTTCACGCATACCTGCCTCCTGTAACATCTGCAAGACATTTTCTAGGGGCACACTGCGTGACAGAAGATTTGCCTTCAAGGGAGAGCAGAGAGAGGACGCCATGGAGCCAGTGGGGCTTCTGAGTGAGGGGGAAGGTCAGTCTTCCACCAGAGCTCATACCTCAGCCTCCAGTGGACGTGGAAGGTCTGAGAGGTGTTCCTCAGGTAGAAAACTCTTTCGGTCCCGGTTGACGTCGAGAGGCGGTACGGTGCCGACATGCTCACCGTCTAAGTCCGGCTCGACGTCGTATAGGCGTCGCCGTTCGACGTCAAGGCACCGGGGGGGGAGCATCACCAATTGCCTGGTAGAGTGGCAAAGAATTACAACAGACGCTTGGGTCTTAAACATTGTACAGAATGGATATTGTCTCAGGTTTTCCACACCGCCTCCAACCATTCCGCCAAAACCCTCCACTGCACACCCTGACATCTTAAAGGCAGAAATTTCCATCCTCCTCGAAAAGAGAGCAGTGGAATCGGTTCCCTTCAACCAACGGAGGAAGGGCATTTACTCCAAATACTTTCTCATCCCAACTCTGGCTACTCACAGGGTCGCAGTGGCCGGGGAGTCCTCCCTGTAGTGTTGGTTCTCCGCAGGTCTAGCCGGAGGCGTCGGGTGCAGAGTGGAAAGTCTTGCGCTTCTGGCGGGAAACGTGTGGTCTTTCAAAGTTGCTTCTTTGTCGCAAAGTTGCAGTTTCGTTGGAACTGGGCCGCTGTCCATGGGAGTTCTTAGTCCTTTTAGATGCAGGGTAGTCCTCTGATGCTTCAGAGGTCGCTGGACCCCGGGGGACGTGTTGCTGTTGCAGTTTTTCTTGAAGTGGGGAGACAGGCCGGTAGGGCTGGGGCAAAAGCAGTTGGTGTCTCCAACTCTGCAGGGCTTCAGGTCAGCAGTCCTCCTTCGTCTTCAGGTTGCAGGAATCTATCTTGCTTGGTTCTGGGGGCCCCTAAATACTAAATTTAGGGTTGTGTTTAGGTCTGGGGGGTTAGTAGCCAATGGCTACTAGCCCTGATGGTGGCTACACCCTCTTTGTGCCTCCTCCCTGAGGGGAGGGGGGCACATCCCTAATCCTATTGGGGGAATCCTCCATCTGCAAGATGGATGATTTCTAAAAGTCAGTCACCTCAGCTCAGGACACCTTAGGGGTTGTCCTGACTGGCCAGTGACTCCTCCTTGTTTTTCTCATTATCTCCTCTGGCCTTGCCGCCAAAAGTGGGGGCAGTGGCCGGAGGGGCGGGCATCTCCACTAGCTGGGATGCCATCTGGCGCTGTAACAAAGGGGGTGAGCCTTTGAGGCTCACTGCCAGGTGTTACAGTTCCTGCAGGGGGGGGGGTGAGAAGCACCTCCACCCAGTACAGGCTTTGTTCCTGGGCACAGAGTGACAAAGGCACTCTCCCCATGTGGCCAGCAACATGTCTGGTGTGTGGCAGGCTGGCAAAACTAGTCAGACCACACTGGAAGTCATGTATGTTTTCAGGGGGCATCTCTAAGATGCCCTCTGGGTGTATTTTACAATAAAGTGCACACCGGCATCAGTGTGCATTTATTGTGCTGAGAAGTTTGATACCAAACTTCCCAGTTTTCAGTGTAGCTATTATGGTGCTGTGGAGTTAGTGTTTGACAGACCCCCAGACCATATACTCTTTATGGCTACCCTGCACTTACAATGTCTAAGGTTTTGCTTAGACACTGTAGGGGCATAGTGCTCATGCAGATATGCCCTCGCCTGTGGTATAGTGCACCCTGCCTTAGGGCTGTAAGGCCTGCTAGAAGGGTGACTTACTTATGCCACAGGCAGTGTGAGGTGGGCATGACACTCTGAGGGGAGTGCCATGTCGACTTAGTCATTTTCTCCCCACCGGCACACACAAGCTGTGAGGCAGTGTGCATGTGCTGAGTGAGGGGTCCCCAGGGTGTCATAATACATGCTGCAGCCCTAAGAGCTTCCCTGTCCACAGGGCCCTTCGTAACAGGTATACCATTTACAAGGGACTGATATTACTGCCAGGGCTGTGCTAATTTTGGGAACGAAGGTACAGATTAGGGAAAGAACACTGGTGCTGGTGCCTGGTAAGCAGGGTCCCAGCACGCTTTCAATCATAACTAGCGTCAACAAAAAGCAAAAGGTTAGGGGGCAACCATGACACCAGTGGCATTTTCTTACAGGGGTCCACCCGAATGCCAGTTGTAGGATGTATGAAGTATCAGAACAACTATATTTGGAGGCAAGAGCACAATTACTGGGGTCTTGGTCTGCAGAATCCCAGTGAAAACAATCTAAGGACACTGACATCATGCAAAAGTGGAGGTAACCCTGCCATGAAGAGTGGAGTTTGCTACAGCCCCCTCGACTGCATCGCTTACACAACTTCCTTGATCTTCTTCACTGTCCTTTCACGTGCATCAGGACCACTTCCTTATGAACCCACAGCAAAGGATAAACATGCTTAAAACTGAGTGACTGCTTCACCTGTGAAGTAACTGTTTCTGAGGATCTTGATGATCTCCCTGTCTGGCTCCCTTTTGGAGTTGGTCTCCCCAAGTAACTTTAATATACTACAGTACAAGTAGACAAACGTTTTTTTGGTTCGAAAGTTTGTAAGTGCCAAATTTGCTCAGTTAGCCAGTGCTTGTTCCTGGTTAAGTAAAAAGTGCATAATTGCAGTACCTCGTTAAAACCTATAGCTCAGGAATCCTCTTGTCGACCTTTTTCTTTGTGTCTGAAAGTACATAAAAATGCAGTCTGCTTGGTGTTGCTGTTTTTTTTTATTTTATTTTTTTAACTATCAGTTATTTTTTCTTAGAATGTTTTGTTGAAATACTTTATACGTGTTCCTTTGATTAAGCCTTGCTACTTAAAGCAACAGCTATCCAAAATTGAGCTAAGGGGTTTGACAAGCGAAACCTACGTGTTTTTAAGGCGATATGTAAGTGTATTGTGAGGTTGCACCACCATACCAATTAATTTACCCCATTGTTTTCATATGACACATGGCCTAAAACTGAGGTGTTCCTGTGTCAAAGGCAACAATAGCAGATGGATGGGGCATGGATTTTAAACGCATTAGGCAGTGTGGTGGTGTCCTTCAATCGGAAATTGACGGTGCATCCAAGGCACAAGAAAAAAAAAACATGGACTTTTGGCCACTAGGTATAATGTATTCATGGCAAGCAACATGGCCATTAGTGCATTCATTCACATACAAAAAAAATCAGCTACATGGCTACTCATTTAAAGAGGGAAATGCAAGTGAGACAAAGTTCTAAAACATTTAATTGCTACTGCTGACCCTTCACCGTTGTGTAGAAATTGGTTTCTGCTCCATATTCAATGCAAAGTATGTGAATCTAGAAGAGAATCTACTTCAAGAGAAACAATTTAGTTGCCTATAGCAATAGATTCAACATGTGATGTTCCCACCTCTCTGCTGAAGAAACTAATTTACAAATATACATTTCAAGATGTGTAATAGCAGCAGCAAAAACAGTCTAAAGATAGAAAATAGATATTTTGGCATTATCAGCCAAAGTTTGATGGCATAATGTTGCTGCATGACTTCTTTACTTACCATTCAAGAAAAGGAATAAAAATGATAACATTTGAAGCCTAACTATTAGACGGTGGAATAATGCACAAAATGTAAATCAAGATGAGATTTATCCTCCACAACTATCATTGTAGATGGGTAACCTGTTTCTTCAGTTTTTGAGTCGATTTGTCAGATAGCCGCCTGATATTTATTGCATTTCTCCTCCCATCAGTATTTTCCCCGATAAGCAGCATGCAGGATGGTCGCAATTTGAAGGGAAGCGCTTGAAAGTTTTCTGTTCTGATGTGCAGTATCTTTATTGAGCCTCCTTTATAAATTGATAAAGTAATGCTTCTTATAATGTATCTGCATGAGTGAATGTATTTCTTTCTACAAATTACGTACGTTTCGTAATGTTAAATTTGTTTGGTTTGATAACTTACACAGATTCCTTAAGTCATCCTCGATTCCCTGTTGGGGCTGGTCTTGGTGTTAGTAGGATACTTTTTATTGGTTCCTCTCGTTTTTCTGTTGGAATGCTGAGTAAGTGTTGGAGTGCGGTGTTAACAGCTGTAGTAGTGCTAATCATAAGTTCTTCTTGATTAAAACGCAGTATTTCCAGTCTCAGCGTTTAATTAGTGGCTTTGCAACATCACCTGGTGCTGGTGAAGTAGTGCTGCTGTGAAGGAAATCTGCCTTTAGTGTCTAAGTACATGGTTCATATCCTGTTTAATTTAAAAATTGTTATTGAAGGTAAGTAAGTTGTTGCTTACTCCAAGTTGTTATATATTCAAATAAGACCCTGCTGTTTCCATGGAGGAGGATAGTACAAAATTCGTAGGTCAGTTTTCTTAGGCTTTGCTTAATACTGTGAGGGATAATACTATCTGAAGATGGCCTTATATTTGGGACATGTTTGGATTAGGAGGATATCTTCATGTTACTTTGACCCGGCCACCAGTCAACCCCCTGTTTTTATTTGTAAATTAAATGTATTGTAGTCTAAGCTTAATTACTATATGGCAAAAATATGACAAGTAATTGACTTTAGGATTTCTCCAAGCCGCAAAACAGTTGTATATAAGAACTATGGCTTATATCTACAGCTCCATTCCAGCAGTGCTTCGGAGGCTGACATTCAAACCTTCGTGCCCAAGGTCCAGGATAGCATGGAGATTAAAGTACAGCCTGCAGACAGCACACGCTGTGAGGCTGTAGTGGAACCAGAACATGCTGAGGTGCAAAGTAGCAGTGCCAGCATCGAGATCATTTCCATCCCAAAAGAGGACAAGGGAATGTGCCAGGAATCAGAGTGTCTGACCCAGACAAGCAGTCCTCCGAGGAAAGCGGAGTCTGAAATCAAGGATGATGAACCACCCATGGAGTAAGTATGAACTTCAGTAGTGGGACTAGTCAGGGTAGTTATCTTTGACCAGCATCTCCCAGAGCTGGACTCAGTCTGATTAAACAAAGATAGTTATTTACGGAGAACATAACTAGTCGTACAGTTGACAAATTATTGACATAGATTCGGAGGGTTATTCTAGGGTCATAATCTGCCTAAGCTCTCGTGTTCCTCATCAATGGAGGAAGAATGTTAAGGCGGCTAGCGGCAGTTTCAATGCTGGCATGTTTTTGTACGCTTACAGGAGTTTGCATGGGGTGCTGTATGTAAAGGGGAGGGAGCACAAACTGAACATTCTTACCTGCAAACTGTAGTTTCTTCAGCTGTTTGCTTAATTTTTTAAAGAAGTGTCTTTTCTTTGTTTAAGTTCTGTGAAGAAGTTTACTCTGAACCCTAACGCAAAGGAATTCAACCCCTCAAAACCTCTCTTGACTGTGGTGAGCATTCCTAGCAGATTTGTGTGTGCTCTAATTCTTCGGCCCTTTTATTTATTGTTGTTCATGATTTGTGCTTGTGATTACATTTTTCAATGTGCATGAGCAACTTAGCACTCAGCTGCATTCTCTTTTCACATAGGAATAATGTCTGTGACTGTGACTTTGTATCCATTTGGCCTCTTTCAGCCTCTTTAATGGGCTGTTTTGCTGTCCCAGCAGGCTCTTTATCCGATATTTATATTTTTTCAGAACAAAGCAACAAGCACGCCGACCTCCCCTGGTCCCCGGAGTCACTCAGCTACTATCCCTGTGTTGCCAACTGGGCAGGGTGCAATGTACAGCCCCTATATTTCTTACCTGCCACCTCTCCATATGAGCCAAGCTGTACAGGTAAGACTGCAGCCTGTTTTCTTACTCTCTAGTAGAAATAATGCCCCTGAATTCCCTTCTTAACTCTGTCTTCACGTTGCTATGATCTGTCTCTTTGCATAATCTCGCCAGAACCTCCTTCCACCTTTCTTAACTGCTCCATGGTACTCCAACCCTAGACTGTTGAGCACTTTCTCAAACACACTACTTCCTACACACTTACCACATAGAGCTTTACGTTCAGATTTGTGTAGGAAGTTGTCTCTGAGATAGTATATACAAAGTGAGAGATAGTGTGCACAGTCCAAGGGTTCCCCTTAGAGGTTGATAGTGGCAGTAGGCTTATCAGAGGGTAGTGTTAAGCATTTGTTGTACACACACAGGCAATAAATGAACACACACTCAGAATTACTCCAGACCAATAGTTTTTCTGTGTAGAAAAATATATTTTCTTAATTTATTTTGGAACCACAAGATTTGAGGTAAGTACATAAAAGGCAAGGTACTTCACACAGGTAAGTATAGAACTTTGATTTAAAACAGTAGTGCACACAATTTTGGTTAAAATGGCAATAAGTTATTTTAAAAGTTTGGCTAGGTTTCTCAGGTAAGTAAAGCACTCACACAGTCAGTCTTCTTGGCGCATAGGCAGCCCACCGTTGGGGGTTCAAGGCAACCTTAGTCACGCACCAGCAACACAGGGTCGGTCAGGTGCAGAGCGCAAAGTAGGGCCCAGAACACACAGGTGTGCCTATGGAGAACAGGGGTGCTCTGGTCTTAGTCTGCTTACAGGGAAGTACCTGCGTCTTCGGGGAGCAGACCATGGGGGTTTTGTAGAGGTTGGGGGGTGGGGGGGGGTTGGGGGTTGGGGAGGGGGTGGGGGAGGGGAGGAAGGGGCACAAGCCCACAAAACACCCTCAGTGGCACAGGGCGGCCGGGTGCTGTAGGCTAAGTAGCTGTTGGGATTTGCTATTGAAAGCAATGGAGGGACCCGGGGGCCACTTAGGCGATGCAGGCAGGGCACAGGGGGGCTTCTTGGGCCAGCCACCGACTGGGCTAGGAAGTGGGCGGTCAGGGGGAACCTTTGGCTCCTCTCTGCAGGTGTCGCTGTGGTCGTGCACAGGGTTCGAATCTGGGTACCCACGTCATCTCAGTCACCTGGAAGTCCTCTCTGCAGTGTTGGTTCTCTGGAGCTCGAGCCAGGGGCGTCAAGTGCAGAGTGAGAAGTCTCACGTTTCCGGCGGGAAGAAAGTTCTTTGAAAGTTGTCTTTGTTGCAAAGTTGTTGCCGATTTTGAACAGTGACGCTGTTTTTGAGTTTCTTGGTCCTTCGGGTTCAGGGCAGTCCTCTGTGTCCTCAGAGGTCACTGGTCCTTGTCGGATGTGTCGCTTTGCAGGTTCTTTGAGTCTGGAGACAGGCTGGTATGGCTGGGGCCAAGTCAGTTGGTGTCTCCTTCATCGTCTGCGGGGCTTTCAGGTCAGCAGTCCTTATTGTTGTAGGTTGCAGGAATCTGATTTCCTGGGTTCTGCGTCTCCCCTAAATACTGAATTTAGGGGTGTGTTTAGGTCAGGAGGGCAGTAGCCAATGGCTACTGTCCTGGAGAGTGGCTACACCCTCCTTGTGCCTCCTCCCTGAGGGGAGTGGGGCACATCCCTATTCCTATTTCAGGAATCCTCCAAACTCAATATGGAGGATTTCTAAATGCAGGGGTCACCTCAGCTCAGGGCACCTTAGGGGCTGTCCTGACTGGTCGGTGGTGACTCCTTGTTTTCCTCATTATCCTCACCTGCCTTGCCGCCAAAAGTGGGGCAGTGGCCGGAGGGGCGGGCTTCTCCACTAGCTGGGATTCCCTTTGGCGCTGTAACAAACGGGGTGAGTCTTTGAGGCTCACCGCCAGGTGTTAAAGTTCCTGCAGGGGGAGGTGAGAAGCACCTCCACCCAGTACAGGCTTTGTTCCTAGGCACAGATTGATAAAGGCACTCACCCCATGTGGCCAGAAACTTGTCTGGTTGTGGCAGGCTGGCAGAACCTGGTCAACCTAGGACTAGGAGTCGGACTGGTATTCAGGGGGCACCTTTAAGATGCCCTCTGGGTGTATTTTACAATAAATCTCACACTGGCATCAGTGATCATTTATTGTGCTGAGAAGTTTGATGCCAAACTTTCCAGATTTCAGTGTAGCCATTATGGAACTGTGGAGTTCGTGTTTGACAAACTCCTAGACCATATACTCTTATGACTACCCTGCACTTATAATGTCTAAGGTTTTGCTTAGACACTGTAGGGGCATAGTGCTCATGCACATATGCACTCACCTGTGGTATAGTGCACCCTGCCTTAGGGCTGTAAGGCCTGCTAGAGGGGTGACTTATCTATGCCATAGGCAGTGTGAGGTGGGCATGGCACTCTGACGGGAGTGCCATGTCGACTGTCATTTTCTCCCCACCAGCACACACAAGCTGTGAGGCAGTGTGCATATGCTGAGTGAGGGGTCCCTAGGGTGGCCTAAGACATGCTGCAGCCCTTAGAGACCTTCCCTGGCCACAGGGCCTTGGGGCCAGGGTACCATTTACAAGGAACATATCTGTGTGCCAGAGCTGTGCCAGTTGTGGGAGCAAAGATACATTTAGAAAAAACACTGGTGCTGGGGCCTGGTTAGCAGTGTCCCAGCACACTTTCTATCATAACTGGCATCAACAAAAGGCAGTGTCGGGGGTAACCATGCCAAGTAAGGCATTTCCTTAATCTCTGTAGTTTTTCTCCCTTCCTCTTTCCCAGCTTTAAGTGGGACGTGCTGCCTTTCCTTCCAGCCTGATGGTATGCCTTCTGCCATGCTTTACATTTTTGTGATTCAAAACCTGTACTTTCCTGTGGCTCCACTTGAGTCCAGAGCCATGGGCGTTAATTGTCATCTCTGCCCACTTGAGGTTCTAGCTCACAATGATTTTTTTTTCCACACTAAACTCCCTGTGCATGCTATATTCTAACACACTAACATGCCAGAACCTGATTAACCTTAGCTTTTTATCATTACAGGCGCCACAGATGTACCAGTACCCAGTGTCTAACTCTGTTCCTGGACAGCAAGGAAAGTACCGTGGTACAAAAGGTAAGAAGTTCTTCTGTGGAAGTGGACTGGTATTTAGAGGACAAAGAACTAGAAAATATCCAGGATAGAATCTATAGTGCAAAGGTGGTGCTGATAAAAGCTCAACTATTGAAGCTGTAAGTTGGGGCATGCAGATCAGGTCCTGGGTATAATGTTGAGCTTGGTAGAGGCAGCTTTCCTTAAACCCAGGCTACACACACACACACACACACACACACACACACACACACACAAGATGTTCCAGACCCCGCTTTAAATAACACTAGTATTACCCTAGATGAATTTGTGCATGAGCAGGTCGGAATCTGAATATATTTGTAAAGGAAATGATTATTAATGATAGCTTGTTGGGATTTTCATTGCCAGGTCCTCTCCCACCTCAGAGAGCAGAGCAGCATCAACCCAATTCTGCACCACCAATATTGCAAGCAGCAGCAGCCGCAGGACCTCCATTGGTGGCAGCTACTCCTTATTCCTCATACATCTACAACCCACAGCAATTCACTGGACAACCAACGCTTATGCAGCCAATGGCCCACTACTCCTCGCAGGTAAGAATTTAGTTGTGTTTTTGTTCTTTCAAGTCTTTACTGAGGAAGCACTTTTTCTTAATTTGGTACTGCACAGTCTGAAATTCAGAAAATCTTACCTGTTCAAGGATTTGGTCCTTTTGGAGAGAAGTTATGGATGTAGTGTGTGTGAATATAGGTTTGTATAATAAACATGTGTAGCATGTATTGGCTGCAGATACACCAGCTGTGGACTTAACATGGTACGAATATATGCTTACAAGGTAAGTAACAATACTCCATATTGGAGGAGTTCAGCTGAAAAAAATACAGAATCCTTTGAGCTTGACTGCTGCCACCAGGATGACCCAGATTCTAAAGACTGGGTTGGACCTAGTGAAAGCCCCATCTAAGGGGCTCCTTGAACTCCAAGCTCCCCCTCCCAAAAACCACCCCCCTCAAAAAAAGCTGTACTCCGAGCCATAAAAAAAAAAGCACTAAAGCCTCTTTCTGCGAAGAGATCGATCACCCCATAAGGGCTTCGTGTTAAGATACCGTGTGAGGGCCTCAAAGAAAGCAGAAGAAGCTGTTTATACATCTGGACATTTGCAAAATGACTTCCGGACCCCCTCAGTTCAAGACTTACTCTGATCATAAAGAAGCTAAGGCTGGCCTTTAAATACTAACCTGGCCTTGACCCCTGCCACCTAACCCCAGAAGGGTCCAGGACTAAGCCAATAGTCCGCCACTGGTCTTACCCTTACCTACAACACTTCCACAACCACTGCTACCCTCACAGCTGTCCAGCGTCCCCTTTAACAGGCATGCCTTGCTCAGTGTATGCTTTAGCTCCTCGTTAATGTCCGTTTTGATGGTGAGTAACCCAAACCAAGAAATCAAAAAGAACAGACATTGCAAAATCCATGTGTCATCTACAGTTCCCCGACTCCTAGGTCTGTCTATACAGACAGCACGCATGGGGTGTGTAGGAAGCTGGCTATCTATGCAGTGTACCAAATGTTGGGGTACACTATGTAGATAGTACAGGAGGCCCTTATTGGTTTACAGGGATAAAAGTAGTAATCCCAACAGCTCTTTTGTGGCAGCATGGGCAATCAGTTAGGCTTTTCAGAGGTTAGTGCTAAGCATTTGTTGAAACCAGAGTCAATAATTGAGAGACACACTGGTAGGAGGCTGGCTCAGTTTATGGTGTACACTTATTCTCTGGCACCCTATACTGAGTCAGGCAACCCCTAGGGGTAGTGTTTAGGTCTCCAGATAGTAAAGGCTCTCTAAGAGTAGCTTTGAGCAGCTAAAGCTTATCTAGAAGGAGTGTTAAGTTAATGTAATCCTACAGGTGCCCGGATGCAGGGTTATCATCGACCGGGTGTCTCATAGGCTAACACAGGACCATCATGGTTGGACTTTTATAGATTCAGGACCCTTCTTAGTGGACCCCAAGGAAACCAGTTGGCACTAAAGTTTGGAGAGTGCCCTCACCTGTGGATACCCAGAAGACTGGAGTGTTGGACATTGACTCTGTATATACGATCTCAAATTTAGAGATAGTGTGCATAGATTCCAAGGGTTCCCCTTAGAGGTTGATAGTGGCAAAATTAGATAATACTAATGCTCTATTTTGTGGTAGTGTGGTCGAGCAGTAGGCTTATCAGAGGGTAGTGTTAAGCATTTGTTGTACACATACAGGCAATAAATGAGGAACACACACTCAAAGACTTACTCCAGGCCACTAGTTTTTATATAGAAAAATCTTTTCTTAATTTTAGAACCACAAGATTCGAGATTTGAAGTAAATACATAAAATGCAAGGTGTGGGGGGGGTGGTGGTGGGGGGGGGGGGTTGTGGTGGTTTGGGGAGGGGGGGGTGTTCTTGGTCCAGCCACTGACTGGGCTAGGAAGAGGTCTGTCTGCTGGTCACTACTGCACTGGAAGGTGGTTCCTCTCGGTTCTGGGGGCTGCGGGTACAGTGCTTGGTCCAGGCATCGAGTTCCTTGGTTCCAGGCGGTTGCGGTCAGGGGGGAGCCTCTGGATCATCTTGCAGGTGTCGCTGTGGGAGTGAGTGAGTGAGGGGGGGGGTCGACTCAGGTTACTCACTTCATCGTACTTGCCTGGGAGTCCTCTCTGTGGGAGGTGTTAATTCCCTGGAGCTCGAGCCGGGGGCGTCGGGTGCAGAGTGAGAAGTCTCACTCTTTTGATGGGAAGAGGGAGTTCTTTGGAAGTTGCTAAAAAGTTGCAAAGTTGTTGCTGTTTTTGAACAGTGCTGCTGTTCTCGGCAGTTTCTTGGTCCTTCGGGTTCAGGGCAGTCCTCTGAGTCCTCAGAGGTCGCTGGCCACATGGGCAGAGTGCCTTTGTCACTCTGTGGCCAGGAACAAATCCTGTACTGGGTGGAGGTGCTTTTCACCTCCCCCTGTAGGAACTGTAACACCTGACGGTGAGCCTCAAAGGCTCACCCCCTTTGTTACAGTGCCCCAGGGCATCCCAACTAGTGGAGATGCCTGCCCCTCAGGCCACTGCCCCCACTTTTGGTGGCAAGGCTGGAGGAGATAATGAGAAAAACAAGGAGTCACCCACCAGTCAGGACAGCCCCTAAGGTGTCCTGAGGTGTGACCCCTACCTTTAGAAATCCTCCAACTTGAGTTTGGAGGATTCCCCCAATAGGAATAGGGATGTGCCCCCCCTCCCCACATTGAGGAGGCACAAAGCAAGTGTAGCCACCCTCCAGGATAGTAGCCTTTGGCTACTGCCCTCCCAGGCCTAAACACACCCCTAAATTTAGTATTTAGGCGCACCCAAGAACCCAGGAAATCAGATTCCTGCAACATGAACTAAAAAGGACTGCTGACCTACAAGCCTGCAGAGACAACAGAAGACAACTGCTTTGGCCCCAGCCCTACCAGCCGGTCTCCTGACTTGAAAACCAGCAACAGGGACCAGAAACCTTTGAAGCCTCAGCGGACTACCATGAACCCCAGGAACTAGAAACTCCCGTGAGCAGTGGCTCTGCTCAACAACCAACAACAAACCTGCAACTTTTCTAGAAATTCAAAGACCTCACTCGCCCCGCCAGAAGCGAGAAACTTCACACTCTGCACCCGATGCCCCCAGCTCGAGATCCAGAGAACCAACACCACAGGGAGGACTCCCGGGCGACTAAGACCCCGTGTGTAGCCTGAGACGATCCCCCTGGACCTCCACAGCAATGACTGCAGAGAATCCAGTCTCTTCCCCTGATCGCGACTGCCTGTAACAAGGGAACAGACGCCTGGACCAAGCACTGCACCCGCAGCCCCCAGGACCAGAAGGAACGAATTTCAGTGCAGGAGTGACCCCCAAGTGACCCTCTGCCTAGCCCAGGTGGTGGCTGGCCCGAGAAGCCCCCCTGTGCCCTGCCTGCACTACTAGTGCCCCCCCACCCCACCCCCCCCAGGTCCCTCCTATTGAAACCAATACAAGACCAGACACCTACTTTGCACACTGCACCTGGCCACCCCTGTGCCGCTGAGGGCGTGTTTTGTGTGCCTACTTGTCTCCCCATCCTCCCGCAGTACTCTACAAAACCCCCATGGTCTACCCCTGAGGACGCAGGTACTTACCTGCTGGCAGACTGGAACTGGAGCACCCCTGTTCGCCATAGTTGCCTATGTGTTTTGGGCACCTCTTTGACCTCTGCAGCTGACCGGCCCTGAGCTGCTGGTGTGGTAACTTTGGGGTTGCCTTGAACCACCAACAGTGGGCTTCCTATGCCCAGGAACTGGGACTTGCAAGTGCCTTACTTACCTCACAATCTAATACTTACCTCCCCCAGGAACTGTTGATTTTTTGCACGGTCCACTTTTAAAATATTAATTGCCATTTTAACAAAAACTGTGTTATTGCTCTAATTCAAAGTTCCTAACTTAACTGTGTGGATTACCTTGCATTTTATGTATTATCTTGAACTTGTGGTTCTAAAAATAAATTAAGAAAATATATTTTTCTACATAAAAACTATTGGCCTGGAGTAAGTCTTTCAGTGTGTTCCTCATTTATTGCCTGTGTGTGTACAACAAATGCTTAACACTACCCTCTGATAAGCCTACTGCTCGACCGCACTACCACAAAATAAAACATTAGAATTATCTAATTTTGATTATCTTATCTCCAAGGGGAACCCTTGGACTATGTGCACACTGTCTCTTACTTTGAGATAGTACATACAGAGCCAACTTACTACAACTGGCATTACCAAAAGGCAAAACGTTAGGGGTAACTATGCCATGGAAGGCCTTTCCCTACTACAAGGATCCTAGGACCATAGACAATACAGACTATAGCAGGAGTCGGTGTACCTCATGACTCAAGACTTCTAAAAAGAAAACAACTTGAAACATCGAAGCCCAACTCTAAATGGTAGCAATAGGATAAGAATATGCATCTATAGCACTACACGCTACAAATAGATGCTTCCAGGCTAAGTAACATTAATTTTCTTTGTCAACCACGAAAAAGAAAGATGGGACAGTTACAGAATCAAATCTCCACATGGTGGAATAATGCACAGTATGTAAATCCAAAATGGCTTCAGGCTGAAAGTTATTGCAAGTAATTAACATTTTTTGAGGAGGGAACTAATTTATATATGCACGGAGTGACATTATGGTACGTCACGGAACAAATATTGAGTATAGTCTTGTGGGTGTAATAGAAGTGCAGGGGACTCCAACATTAACAAACCCAGCTTCCCCACCAAATTCCCCCCCATACATAGAGTACATACTGCACACATACATACTACATACACTTTCTGTAGTTAACATGCATATATGAAGGTCAAGAACTCCATATTAGGACGAACTTAACTGGGCACTTTACAGGGAACTTGAAGAGTTAGAGGTATAAGGTCAGTGCTTCTGAATATGTACACGCTGCCACATTTACTCCCTAAGCTACTTTGGTAAGGAGTGCTGTGCTAAAAGGTCGGCTCCTAGGATTGCGGAGTTCCTTGGAAGAAAATTAGTAACAGTTCTGTAGGAATTGTATAACGGTAGAGCTTAGCAGCTTTGTGGAGCCATGCATTTTGGGCAGTGATCATATGCCAAAGCTTCCTCAGTGACATTTGTTATAATCTTTGCGTCGATTCTTGGAATATTACTCAATAGTGGCTCACTTGCAATCTTGCATTGCCTTAATCATGGAGTGCACATAAGTAGTACATTGACTTTACTCCAGTATTGGAACTTTCATAGATTCACATGCTTGAATCATTCCCCGTCGTCGAGATGGGAGGGCCCGGTACAATTACACAAGTATTGTTGAAATATATTAACACAAGGGCCCTAGGCCTCTTCAATTTAGTAGTCTATCATAGTCCTTTTAAGAAAAAGGACCAAACTTGAGCATCCACCAATCAGACACCACCCTCTAGAATCCTCCTGAGAGAAGCTCCAGCACCTCATATTTTCTACCACACGTCGTGCTAGGGAGTCTCCTCCGAGCTCTGCTCTTTATTCACACCTTTGGATTAGCTTGAAGCTATTTTTTCTCTGCTAAAACTTGTTTTGACTGATTGGGGTTACCACCTACAACATGTCTGACAAGGAGAAGAAGGGTTTATTCAGAAATTGCAAAACTTGTGGTAAGAAAAGACTACATTCTGAATACCCTCATCAGGATTGTATATTCCGCCTCTGTAGGAAGTTGGCTCTGTATATACTATTCAAAGTAAGAAATAGTGTGCACAGAGTCCAAGGATTCCCCTTAGAGGTAAGATAGTAGCAAAAGTAGATAATTCTAATGCTCTATTTTGTGGTAGTGTGGTCGAGCAGTAGGCTTATCAGAGGGTAGTGTTAAGCATTTGTTGTACATACACAGGCAATAAATGAGGAACACACACTCAGACAAATTCCAGGCCAATAGGTTTTTATGTTGAGAAATAACTTTTCTTAGTTTATTTTAAGAACCACAGGTTCAAGATGTACATCAAACACTTTAAATGTAAAGTACTTCACTTAGATACTTTAGGAACTTTTAAAACAATATCATGTACAGTCTTTGTAAAAATGGCAATAAGGTATTTTCAAAGTGGACACAGTGCAAAAATCAACAGTTCCTGGGGGAGGTAAGTAAAGGTTAGATTAGGAGGTAAGTAAAACACTTACAAGTCTCAGTTCTGTGACATAGGCAGCCCACCGTTTGGGGTTCAAAGCAACCCCAAAGTTACCACACCAGCAGCTCTGGGTCGGTCAGGTGCAGAGGTCAGAGGTGCCCAAAAGACATTGAAACCGGAGCACCCATGTTCTCCATAGGCGCCTGTCTGCCAGCAGGTAAGTACCTGCGTCCTCTGGGGGCAGAACAGGGGGGTTTTGTAGAGCACAGGGGGCACAAGTAGGCACGCGAAACACACCCTCAGCGGCACAGGGGCGGCCGGGTGCAGTGTGCAAAGCAGGTGTCTGGTTTTGCATAGGATTCAATGGACGGACCCAGGGGTCACTAGTGGTGCAGGCATGGGGTGGGGGGGAGGGGAGATTCTCGGGACAGCCACCACCTGGGCAAGGCAGAGGGTCTCCTGGGGGTCACTCCTTGTAAGGAAATGCCTCCTTGGCATGGTTGCCCCCTGACTTTTTGCCTTTGCTGATGCTATGTTTACAATTGAAAGTGTGCTGAGGCCTGCTAACCAGGCCCCAGCACCAGTGTTCTTTCCCTAACCTGTACTTTTGTATCCACAATTGGCAGACCCTGGCATCCAGATAAGTCCCTTGTAACTGGTACTTCTAGTACCAAGGGCCCTGATGCCAAGGAAGGTCTCTAAGGGCTGCAGCATGTCTTATGCCACCCTGGAGACCTCTCACTCGGCACAGACACACTGCTTACCAGCTTGTGTGTGCTAGTGAGGACCAAACGAGTAAGTCGACATGGCACTCCCCTCAGGGTGCCATGCCAGCCTCTCACTGCCTATGCAGTATAGGTAAGACACCCCTCTAGCAGGCCTTACAGCCCTAAGGCAGGGTGCACTATACCATAGGTGAGGGTACCAGTGCATGAGCATGGTACCCCTACAGTGTCTAAACAAAACCTTAGACATTGTAAGTGCAGGGTAGCCATAAGAGTATATGGTCTGGGAGTCTGTCAAACACAAACTCCACAGCACCATAATGGCTACACTGAAAACTGGGAAGTTTGGTATCAAACTTCTCAGTACAATAAATGCACACTGATGCCAGTGTACATTTTATTGTAAAATACACCACAGAGGGCACCTTAGAGGTGCCCCCTGAAACTTAACCGACTATCTGTGTAGGCTGACTAGTTTTAGCAGCCTGCCACAAACCGAGACATGTTGCTGGCCCCATGGGGAGAGTGCCTTTGTCACTCTGAGGCCAGTAACAAAGCCTGCACTGGGTGGAGATGCTAACACCTCTCCCAGGCAGGAATTGTCACACCTGGCGGTGAGCCTCAAAGGCTCACCTCCTTTGTGCCAACCCAGCAGGACACTCCAGCTAGTGGAGTTGCCCGCCCCCTCCGGCCAGGCCCCACTTTTGGCGGCAAGGCCGGAGAAAATAATGAGAATAACAAGGAGGAGTCACTGGCCAGTCAGGACAGCCCCTAAGGTGTCCTGAGCTGAGGTGACTCTAACTGTTAGAAATCCTCCATCTTGCAGATGGAGGATTCCCCCAATAGGGTTAGGATTGTGACCCCCTCCCCTTGGGAGGAGGCACAAAGAGGGTGTACCCACCCTCAGGGCTAGTAGCCATTGGCTACTAACCCCCCAGACCTAAACACGCCCTTAAATTTAGTATTTAAGGGCTACCCTGGACCCTAGAAAATTAGATTCCTGCAACTACAAGAAGAAGGACTGCCTAGCTGAAAACCCCTGCAGCGGAAGACCAGAAGACGACAACTGCCTTGGCTCCAGAAACTCACCGGCCTGTCTCCTGCCTTCCAAAGATCCTGCTCCAGCGACGCCTTCCAAAGGGACCAGCGACCTCGACATCCTCTGAGGACTGCCCCTGCTTCGAAAAGACAAGAAACTCCCGAGGACAGCGGACCTGCTCCAAGAAAAGCTGCAACTTTGTTTCCAGCAACTTTAAAGAACCCTGCAAGCTCCCCGCAAGAAGCGTGAGACTTGCAACACTGCACCCGGCGACCCCGACTCGGCTGGTGGCGATCCAACACCTCAGGAGGGACCCCAGGACTACTCTGATACTGTGAGTACCAAAACCTGTCCCCCCTGAGCCCCCACAGCGCCGCCTGCAGAGGGAATCCCGAGGCTTCCCCTGACCGCGACTCTTTGAACCTAAAGTCCCGACGCCTGGGAGAGACCCTGCACCCGCAGCCCCCAGGACCTGAAGGACCGGACTTTCACTGGAGGAGTGACCCCCAGGAGTCCCTCTCCCTCGCCCAAGTGGAGGTTTCCCCGAGGAATCCCCCCCTTGCCTGCCTGCAGCGCTGAAGAGATCCCGAGATCTCTCATAGACTAACATTGAAAACCCGACGCTTGTTTCTACACTGCACCCGGCCGCCCCCGCGCCGCTGAGGGTGAAATTTCTGTGTGGGCTTGTGTCCCCCCCGGTGCCCTACAAAACCCCCCTGGTCTGCCCTCCGAAGACGCGGGTACTTACCTGCAAGCAGACCGGAACCGGGGCACCCCCTTCTCTCCATTCTAGCCTATGTGTTTTGGGCACCACTTGGAACTCTGCACCTGACCGGCCCTGAGCTGCTGGTGTGGTGACTTTGGGGTTGCTCTGAACCCCCAACGGTGGGCTACCTTGGACCAAGAACTGAACCCTGTAAGTGTCTTACTTACCTGGTAAAACTAACAAATACTTACCTCCCCTAGGAACTGTGAAAATTGCACTAAGTGTCCACTTTTAAAACAGCTATTTGTCAATAACTTGAAAAGTATACATGCAATTTTGATGATTTGAAGTTCCTAAAGTACTTACCTGCAATACCTTTCGAATGAGATATTACATGTAGAATTTGAACCTGTGGTTCTTAAAATAAACTAAGAAAAGATATTTTTCTATATAAAAACCTATTGGCTGGATTTGTCTCTGAGTGTGTGTACCTCATTTATTGTCTATGTGTATGTACAACAAATGCTTAACACTACTCCTTAGATAAGCCTACTGCTCGACCACACTACCACAAAATAGAGCATTAGTATTATCTATTTTTACCACTATTTTACCTCTAAGGGGAACCCTTGGACTCTGTGCATGCTATTCCTTACTTTGAAATAGCACATACAGAGCCAACTTCCTACATTGGTGGATCAGCGGTGGGGTACAAGACTTTGCATTTGCTGGACTACTCAGCCAATACCTGATCACACGACAAATTCCAAAATTGTCATTAGAAATTGATTTTTGCAATTTGAAAAGTTTTCTAAATTCTTAAAAGACCTGCTAGGGCCTTGTGTTAGATCCTGTTTAGCATTTCTTTTAGAGTTTAAAAGTTTGTAAAAGTTTGAATTAGATTCTAGAACCAGTTTTAGATTCTTAAAAAGTATTCCAACTTTTAGAAGCAAAATGTCTAGCACAGATGTGACTGTGGTGGAACTCGACACCACACCTTACCTCCATCTACAGATGAGAGAGCTAAGGTCACTCTGTAAACTAAAGAAAATAACCATAGGCCCCAAACCTACCAAAATACAGCTCCAGGAGCTTTTGGCAGAGTTTGAAAAGGCCAACCCCTCTGAGGGTGGCAACTCAGAGGAAGATGATAGTGAATTGGAGGAAGATTCCCCCCTACCAGTCCTATCTAGGGAGAACAGGGTCCCTCAAACCCTGACTCCAAAAATAATAGTCAGAGATGCTGGTTCCCTCACAGGAGAGACCAACACCTCTGAAATCACTGAGGATAGCCCCAGTGAAGAGGACATCCAGTTAGCCAGGATGGCCAAAAGATTGGCTTTGGAAAGACAGATCCTAGCCATAGAGAGGGAAAGACAAGAGATGGGCCTAGGACCCATCAATGGTGGCAGCAACATAAATAGGGTCAGAGATTCTCCTGACATGTTGAAAATCCCCAAAGGGATTGTAACTAAATATGAAGATGGTGATGACATCACCAAATGGTTCACAGCTTTTGAGAGGGCTTGTGTAACCAGAAAAGTGAACAGATCTCACTGGGGTGCTCTCCTTTGGGAAATGTTCACAGGAAAGTGTAGGGATAGACTCCTCACACTCTCTGGACAAGATGCAGAATCTTATGACCTCATGAAGGGTACCCTGATTGAGGGCTTTGGATTCTCCACTGAGGAGTACAGGATTAGGTTCAGGGGGGCTCAAAAATCCTCGAGCCAGACCTGGGTTGACTTTGTTGACTACTCAGTGAAAACACTAGATGGTTGGATTCAAGGCAGTGGTGTAAGTAATTATGATGGGCTGTACAATTTATTTGTGAAAGAACACCTGTTAAGTAATTGTTTCAATGATAAACTGCATCAGCATCTGGTAGACCTAGGACCAATTTCTCCCCAAGAATTGGGAAAGAAGGCGGACCATTGGGTCAAGACAAGGGTGTCCAAGACTTCAACAGGGGGTGACCAAAAGAAAGGGGTCACAAAGACTCCCCAGCAGAAGGGTGATGAGACAACCAAAACTAAAAATAGTAAAGAGTCTTCTACAGGCCCCCAAAAACCTGCACAGGAGGGTGGGCCCAGAGCCTCTTCACAAAACAATGGGTACAAGGGTAAAAACTTTGATCCCAAAAAGGCCTGGTGTCATAGCTGTAAACAGCATGGACACCAAACTGGAGACAAGGCCTGTCCCAAGAAAGGTTCCACTCCAAACTCCCATCCAGGTAACACTGGTATGGCTAGTCTCCAAGTGGGATCAACAGTGTGCCCAGAGCAAATCAGGGTCCACACTGAAGCTACTCTAGTTTCTGAGGGTGGGGTGGATTTAGCCACACTAGCTGTCTGGCCGCCTAACATGCAAAAATACAGACAGCAACTCTTAATTAATGGGACTAGAATAGAGGGCCTGAGGGATACAGGTGCCAGTGTCACCATGGTGACAGAGAAACTGGTTTCCCCTGGCCAATACCTGACTGGAAAAACTTACACAGTCACCAACGCTGACAATCAGAGAAAAGTACATCCCATGGCAATGGTTACTTTAGAATGGGGAGGGGTCAATGGCCTGAAACAGGTGGTGGTCTCCTCAAATATCCCAGTGGACTGTCTGCTTGGAAATGACCTGGAGTCCTCAGCATGGGCTGAGGTAGAGCTAAAAACCCATGCAGCAATGCTGGGTATCCCTGAACTGGTGTGTGTGAAAACAAGAGCACAATGCAAGGCACAGGGTGAAAAAGTAGAGCTGGAGTCTGGAAAAATGGCCCAGCCTACCAAGAGAACAGGAAAGTCAGTTGGGAAACCAACTGCAACACAGCAAAAGAAAGGGAACCTCTCTTCTCAGGAAGAAGTTCTGCCCTCTGAGGGAACTGAGCCTTTGGAGCTTGAACCTTATCAGGTTGAGCTCTTAGGCCCAGGGGGACCCTCCAGGGAAGAGCTGTGTAAGGGACAAGAAACCTGTCCCTCTCTTGAAGGCCTTAGGCAGCAAGCTGCTGAAGAGTCCAAAGGCAAGAAAAATGGAACACATAGGGTCTATTGGGAAGATGGGCTCCTGTACACTGAGGCCAGAGACCCCAAACCTGGTGCCACTAGGAGAGTGGTAGTGCCTCAGCTGTTCAGAGAGTTCATCCTAACATTGGCCCATGACATTCCCCTTGCTGGACCTTTGGGACAAACCAAGACGTGGGAGAGGTTAGTCAACCACTTCTACTGGCCCAATATGTCCAACATGGTTAAGGAGTTTTGCCTCTCCTGCCCCACCTGTCAAGCCAGTGGTAAGACAGGTGGGCATCCAAAGGCCCCCCTCATTCCACTTCCAGTGGTGGGGGTGCCCTTTGAAAGAGTGGGTGTGGACATAGTTGGTCCACTGGAACCTCCCACAGCCTCAGGAAATATGTATATCCTGGTAGTAGTGGATCATGCTACCAGGTATCCTGAAGCTATTCCCCTTAGGTCGACTACTGCCCCTGCAGTAGCCAAGGCCCTCATTGGTATCTTTACCAGAGTGGGTTTCCCTAAGGAGGTGGTGTCTGACAGAGGTACCAACTTCATGTCAGCATACCTAAAGCACATGTGGAATGAGTGTGGAGTGACTTATAAATTCACTACACCATACCATCCACAAACTAATGGCTTGGTTGAGAGATTCAACAAGACATTAAAGGGCATGATCATGGGGCTCCCAGAAAAACTCAAAAGGAGATGGGATGTCCTCCTGCCATGTCTGCTTTTCGCTTACAGGGAGGTACCACAGAAGGGAGTAGGGTTCTCACCCTTTGAACTTCTGTTTGGTCATCCTGTAAGGGGACCACTTGCCCTTGTTAAAGAAGGCTGGGAGAGACCTCTCCATGAGCCTAAACAGGACATAGTGGACTATGTACTTGGCCTTCGCTCTAGAATGGCAGAGTACATGGAAAAGGCAACCAAAAACCTTGAGGCCAGCCAACAGCTCCAGAAGTTTTGGTATGACCAAAAGGCTGCACTGGTTGAGTTCCAACCAGGGCAGAAGGTCTGGGTTCTGGAGCCTGTGGCTCCCAGGGCACTCCAGGAGAAATGGAGTGGCCCTTACCCAGTACTAGAGAGGAAGAGTCAGGTCACCTACTTGGTGGACCTGGGCACAAGCAGGAGCCCCAAAAGGGTGATCCATGTAAACCGCCTTAAGCTCTTCCACGACAGGGCTGATGTCAATCTGTTGATGGTAACAGATGAGGATCAGGAGGCAGAGAGTGAACCTCTCCCTGATCTTCTGTCATCAGACCCAAAAGATGGTACAGTAGATGGAGTGATCTACTCAGACACCCTCTCTGGCCAACAGCAAGCTGATTGTAGGAGAGTCCTACAACAGTTTCCTGAACTCTTCTCCTTAACCCCTGGTCAGACACACCTGTGTACCCATGATGTGGACACAGGAGACAGCATGCCTGTCAAGAACAAAATCTTTAGACAATCTGACCATGTTAAAGAAAGCATCAAGGTGGAAGTCCACAAGATGCTGGAATTGGGAGTCATTGAGCGCTCTGACAGCCCCTGGGCTAGCCCAGTGGTCTTAGTCCCCAAACCTCACACCAAAGATGGAAAGAAAGAGATGAGGTTTTGTGTGGACTACAGAGGGCTCAATTCTGTCACCAAGACAGATGCCCATCCAATTCCAAGAGCTGATGAGCTCATTGATAAATTAGGTGCTGCCAAATTTCTAAGTACCTTTGACTTGACAGCAGGGTACTGGCAAATAAAAATGGCACCTGGAGCAAAAGAAAAGACAGCATTCTCCACACCTGATGGGCATTATCAGTTTACTGTTATGCCCTTTGGTTTAAAGAATGCCCCTGCCACCTTCCAAAGGTTGGTGAATCAAGTCCTTGCTGGCTTGGAGTCCTTTAGCACAGCTTATCTTGATGATATTGCTGTCTTTAGCTCCACCTGGCAGGATCACCTGGTCCACCTGAGGAAGGTTTTGAAGGCTCTGCAATCTGCAGGCCTCTCTATCAAGGCATCCAAATGCCAGATAGGGCAGGGAACTGTGGTTTACTTGGGACACCTTGTAGGTGGAGGCCAAGTTCAGCCACTCCAACCCAAGATCCAGACTATTCTGGACTGGGTAGCTCCAAAAACCCAGACTCAAGTCAGGGCATTCCTTGGCTTGACTGGGTATTACAGGAGGTTTGTGAAGGGATATGGATCCATTGTGACAGCCCTCACTGAGCTCACCTCCAAGAAAATGCCCAAGAAAGTGAACTGGACTGTGGACTGCCAACAGGCCTTTGACACCCTGAAACAAGCAATGTGCTCAGCACCAGTTCTCAAAGCTCCAGATTATTCTAAGCAGTTCATTGTGCAGACTGATGCCTCTGAACATGGGATAGGGGCAGTTTTGTCCCAAACAAATGATGATGGCCTTGACCAGCCTGTTGCTTTCATTAGCAGGAGGTTACTCCCCAGGGAGCAGCGTTGGAGTGCCATTGAGAGGGAGGCCTTTGCTGTGGTCTGGTCCCTGAAGAAGCTGAGACCATACCTCTTTGGGACTCACTTCCTAGTTCAAACTGACCACAGACCTCTCAAATGGCTGATGCAAATGAAAGGTGAAAATCCTAAACTGTTGAGGTGGTCCATCTCCCTACAGGGAATGGACTTTATAGTGGAACACAGACCTGGGACTGCCCATGCCAATGCAGATGGCCTTTCCAGGTTCTTCCACTTAGAAAATGAAGACTCTCTTGGGAAAGGTTAGTCTCATCCTCTTTCGTTTGGGGGGGGGTTGTGTAAGGAAATGCCTCCTTGGCATGGTTGCCCCCTGACTTTTTGCCTTTGCTGATGCTATGTTTACAATTGAAAGTGTGCTGAGGCCTGCTAACCAGGCCCCAGCACCAGTGTTCTTTCCCTAACCTGTACTTTTGTATCCACAATTGGCAGACCCTGGCATCCAGATAAGTCCCTTGTAACTGGTACTTCTAGTACCAAGGGCCCTGATGCCAAGGAAGGTCTCTAAGGGCTGCAGCATGTCTTATGCCACCCTGGAGACCTCTCACTCGGCACAGACACACTGCTTACCAGCTTGTGTGTGCTAGTGAGGACCAAACGAGTAAGTCGACATGGCACTCCCCTCAGGGTGCCATGCCAGCCTCTCACTGCCTATGCAGTATAGGTAAAACACCCCTCTAGCAGGCCTTACAGCCCTAAGGCAGGGTGCACTATACCATAGGTGAGGGTACCAGTGCATGAACATGGTACCCCTACAGTGTCTAAACAAAACCTTAGACATTGTAAGTGCAGGGTAGCCATAAGAGTATATGGTCTGGGAGTTTGTCAAACACGAACTCCACAGCACCATAATGGCTACACTGAAAACTGGGAAGTTTGGTATCAAACTTCTCAGCACAATAAATGCACACTGATGCCAGTGTACATTTTATTGTAAAATACACCACAGAGGGCACCTTAGAGGTGCCCCCTGAAACTTAACCGACTATCTGTGTAGGCTGACTAGTTTTAGCAGCCTGCCACAAACCGAGACATGTTGCTGGCCCCATGGGGAGAGTGCCTTTGTCACTCTGAGGCCAGTAACAAAGCCTGCACTGGGTGGAGATGCTAACACCTCTCCCAGGCAGGAATTGTCACACCTGGCGGTGAGCCTCAAAGGCTCACCTCCTTTGTGCCAACCCAGCAGGACACTCCAGCTAGTGGAGTTGCCCGCCCCCTCCGGCCAGGCCCCACTTTTGGCGGCAAGGCCGGAGAAAATAATGAGAATAACAAGGAGGAGTCACTGGCCAGTCAGGACAGCCCCTAAGGTGTCCTGAGCTGAGGTGACTCTAACTGTTAGAAATCCTCCATCTTGCAGATGGAGGATTCCCCCAATAGGGTTAGGATTGTGACCCCCTCCCCTTGGGAGGAGGCACAAAGAGGGTGTACCCACCCTCAGGGCTAGTAGCCATTGGCTACTAACCCCCCAGACCTAAACACGCCCTTAAATTTAGTATTTAAGGGCTACCCTGGACCCTAGAAAATTAGATTCCTGCAACTACAAGAAGAAGGACTGCCTAGCTGAAAACCCCTGCAGCGGAAGACCAGAAGACGACAACTGCCTTGGCTCCAGAAACTCACCGGCCTGTCTCCTGCCTTCCAAAGATCCTGCTCCAGCGACGCCTTCCAAAGGGACCAGCGACCTCGACATCCTCTGAGGACTGCCCCTGCTTCGAAAAGACAAGAAACTCCCGAGGACAGCGGACCTGCTCCAAGAAAAGCTGCAACTTTGTTTCCAGCAACTTTAAAGAACCCTGCAAGCTCCCCGCAAGAAGCGTGAGACTTGCAACACTGCACCCGGCGACCCCGACTCGGCTGGTGGCGATCCAACACCTCAGGAGGGACCCCAGGACTACTCTGATACTGTGAGTACCAAAACCTGTCCCCCCTGAGCCCCCACAGCGCCGCCTGCAGAGGGAATCCCGAGGCTTCCCCTGACCGCGACTCTTTGAACCTAAAGTCCCGACGCCTGGGAGAGACCCTGCACCCGCAGCCCCCAGGACCTGAAGGACCGGACTTTCACTGGAGGAGTGACCCCCAGGAGTCCCTCTCCCTCGCCCAAGTGGAGGTTTCCCCGAGGAATCCCCCCCTTGCCTGCCTGCAGCGCTGAAGAGATCCCGAGATCTCTCATAGACTAACATTGAAAACCCGACGCTTGTTTCTACACTGCACCCGGCCGCCCCCGCGCCGCTGAGGGTGAAATTTCTGTGTGGGCTTGTGTCCCCCCCGGTGCCCTACAAAACCCCCCTGGTCTGCCCTCCGAAGACGCGGGTACTTACCTGCAAGCAGACCGGAACCGGGGCACCCCCTTCTCTCCATTCTAGCCTATGTGTTTTGGGCACCACTTGGAACTCTGCACCTGACCGGCCCTGAGCTGCTGGTGTGGTGACTTTGGGGTTGCTCTGAACCCCCAACGGTGGGCTACCTTGGACCAAGAACTGAACCCTGTAAGTGTCTTACTTACCTGGTAAAACTAACAAATACTTACCTCCCCTAGGAACTGTGAAAATTGCACTAAGTGTCCACTTTTAAAACAGCTATTTGTCAATAACTTGAAAAGTATACATGCAATTTTGATGATTTGAAGTTCCTAAAGTACTTACCTGCAATACCTTTCGAATGAGATATTACATGTAGAATTTGAACCTGTGGTTCTTAAAATAAACTAAGAAAAGATATTTTTCTATATAAAAACCTATTGGCTGGATTTGTCTCTGAGTGTGTGTACCTCATTTATTGTCTATGTGTATGTACAACAAATGCTTAACACTACTCCTTAGATAAGCCTACTGCTCGACCACACTACCACAAAATAGAGCATTAGTATTATCTATTTTTACCACTATTTTACCTCTAAGGGGAACCCTTGGACTCTGTGCATGCTATTCCTTACTTTGAAATAGCACATACAGAGCCAACTTCCTACACTCCTGCTTCGAAGTTCGGTTCCTTCAGGTCCTGGGGTCTGCGGGTGCAGTGTTGGTTCCAGGCGTCTGTTCCCTTGTTACAGGCAGTCGCGGTCAGGGGGATCCTCTGGAGTCTCTCTGCAGGCGTCGCTGTAGGGGCTCAGTGGGGTCGTCTCTGGTTACTCACGGGCTCGCCGTGGAGTCCTCCCTGAGGTGTTGGTTTTCTGCAGGTCGGGTGCAGAGTGTAGAGTCTCATGCTTCCGGCGGGAAACATGAAGTCCTTGGAAATTGCTTCTTTGGTGCAAAGATGTAGCTGGTTTTGAACGGGGCTGCTGTTCACGGGAGTTTCTTGGTCCTGTAGTCCAGATCTGTCCTCTGAGGCTTCAGAGGTCGCTGGTCCCTGTTGGATGCGTCTCTGGAGCAGGTTTTCGAAGTTGGAGACAGGCCGGTAGGGCTGGGACCAAAGCTGTTGTAGTCTTCCTCCTTCTCTGCAGGCTTGTAGGTCAGCAGTCCTCCTTCTTTCTTCAGGTTGCAGGAATCTGATTTCCTGCGATCTGGGGAGCCCCTAAATACTGAATTTAGGGTGTTTAGTTCTGGGAGGGCAGTAGCCAATGGCTACTGTCCTTGAGGGTGGCTACACCCTCTTTGTGCCTCCTCCGTGTGGGGAGGGGGCACATCCCTAATCGTATTGGGGGAATTCTCCAAACTCAAGATGGCGTATTTCTCAAGGCAGGGGTTACCTCATCTCGGGACACCTTAGGGGCTGTCCTGACTGGTGGGTGACTCCTCCTTGTTTTTCTTATTATCTCCTCCAGCCTTGCCACCAAAAGTGGGTGCAGTGGCCGGAGGGGTGGGCATCTCCACTAGCTGGGATGCCCTGTGGCGCTGTAACAAAGGGGGTGAGCCTTTGAGGCTCACCGCCAGGTGTTGCAGTTCCTGCAGGGGGCTGAGAAGCACCTTCATCCAGTACAGCCTTTGTTCCTGGCCACAGAGTGACGAAGGCACTCTCCCCATGTGGCCAGCAACATGTCTGGTGTGTGGCAGGCTGGCAGGAACTGGTCAGCCTACACTAGAGGTCGGGTAGGTATTCAGGGGGAATCTCTAAGATGCCCTCTGGGTGTATGTTAGAATAAATTGCACACTGGCATCAGTGTGCATTTTATTGTGCTGAGAAGTTTGATTCCAAACTTCCCAGTTTTCAGTGTAGCCATTATGGAACTGTGGAGTTCGTGTATGACAATCTTCCATACCATATACTCTTATGGCTACTCTGCACTTACAATGTCTAAGGTTTTGCTTAGACACTGTAGGGGCATAGGGCTCATGCACATATGCCCTCACCTGTGGTATAGTGCACCCTGCTTTAGGGCTGTAAGGCCTGCTAGAGGGGTGACTTATCTATGCCACAGGCAGTGTGAGGTTGGCATGGCACCCTGAGGGGAGTGCCATGTCGACTGTCATTTTCTCCCCACCAGCGCACACAAGCTGTGAGGCAGTGTGCATGTGCTGAGTGAGGGGTCCCCAGGGTGGCATAAGACCTGCTGCACCCCTTAGAGACCTTCCCTGGCATCATGGCCCTTGGTGCCAGTTACAAGGGACTTAACGGAGTGCCAGGGCTGTGCCAATTGTGGAGACAAAGGTACAGTTTTAGGGAAAGTTCACTGGTGCTTGGGCCTGGTTAGCAGGGTCCCAGCACACTTTCAAATCATAACTTAGTATCAGCAAAGGCAAAATGTTAGGGGGTAACCATGCCAAGGAGGCATTTCCTTACATATATGTATTGTATACCTAGGTGTTTTGTGATATACATGACTACAATGTTCCAATGTGCATAAGTACTGCTCGCTACTCTGATTCAAGCATGTGAATCTATGAAAGTTCCAATACTGGAGTAAGAAAATTAGTTACTTACCTGTAACTGTAGGTTCGATGGCATCTGTCGCTGTAGATACGCATGTTCTGCAATAGCTCGCCATCTGGTGTTGGGCCGGAGTGTTACAAGTTGTTTTTCTTCGAAGAAGTCTTTCGAGTCACGGGACCGAGTGACTCCTCCTTTTGTCTCCATTGCGCATGGGCGTCGACTCCATCCTCGATTGTTTTTTTTCCGCCATCGGGTTCGGACGTGTTCCTGTCGCTCCGAGTTTCGGAACAGAAAAAATAGTTAATTTCGGAAGATTTTCGTCGGTATTGTTGCGTTCGGGATCGGCATACTTACATTCAACACCGCATCGAAGATCGAAGAGCTCCGGTGCCCTTCGGGGTAATTTTTCGATCCTCCGTCGGGGCCTGGTCGGCCCGACCGCGTGCTGAAGAACGCCGATGGAACGGACCCCGTTCCGTTTCTGCCCCAAATGCCACAATAAATACCCCTACACAGACCAACACTTGGTCTGCAACCTGTGCCTGTCACCTGAGCACAGCGAAGACACCTGCGAGGCCTGTCGTGCGTTCCGGTCCCGAAAAACACTCCGAGACCGTCGAGCCAGAAGACTTCAAATGGCGTCCGCACCGACAGCCCGACGGGAGTTCGAGGAACAGGAAGAGGAAGGTACCTTCTCGATCCAAGACTCAGACTCCGAAGGATTCGACGATACACAAACCGTGAGTAAGACGTCGAAAACCACACAAAGAAACATTTACAAGGCCCAGGGGACGCCACTGCCACCAGGCCATGGCTCAACCCATAAAATCGGTGACCGACCGTCGGCACCGAAAAAGGCCCAAACAGTGCCGAGATCGTCCGACTCCGGTCGAGACACCGGCACGCAGCCTTCTCGGGACCGAGAAAGTGCTGGAGACAAGCCTCGACACCGAGATGCCGGTGTGGACACGGCTCGACGCCGAGACAGCGGCACCGAAACAGATCGACGCCGAGAGGTTTCGGCCCCGAAAAGGAAAAAAGTCACCTCGGAGCCGAAAAAACACGCAGACACAGTTTCGACGCCGAAACAAACTGCAAGCGACCCAGCTTCAGGCTCTTATACAGAAGAGCACTCGCTAACCTCCCAAATGCAGAAGCATAGGTTTGAGGAAGAGCTACAAGCAACTGATGCGGACCATACGCAAAAGCGTATCTTCATTCAGCAGGGGACAGGAAAAATAAGCACCCTTCCCCCCATTAGGAGAAAGAGAAGGTTGGAGTTCCACACGGAACAAGCACCACAACCAAAAGTGGTGAAAAGAGTTACACCACCACCCTCTCCTCCGCCCGTGATTAACGTTTCACCAGCACAAACGCCATCACACTCCCCAGCTCACACCACCATGAGCCAGGGTGACCAAGACCAGGACGCATGGGACCTATACGACGCCCCAGTGTCAGATAACAGCCCAGAGGCATACCCTACAAAACCATCTCCACCAGAAGACAGCACCGCGTACTCTCAGGTGGTGGCTAGAGCAGCACAATTTCACAACGTAAGCCTCCACTCAGAACAGGTCGAGGATGATTTCCTGTTCAACACACTCTCCTCCACCCACAGCTCCTACCAAAGCCTGCCTATGCTCCCTGGTATGCTCCGGCACGCAAAAGACATATTTAAGGACCCGGTCAAAAGTAGGGCAATCACACCAAGGGTGGAAAAAAAGTATAAGCCGCCTCCTACAGACCCGGCTTTCATCACAACACAGCTGCCACCAGACTCTGTTGTTGTAGGAGCAGCTAGGAAAAGGGCCAACTCTCACACATCTGGAGATGCACCACCCCCAGATAAAGAAAGCCGCAAGTTTGATGCAGCTGGTAAAAGAGTCGCAGCACAAGCTGCAAACCAGTGGCGCATCGCGAACTCCCAGGCACTACTTGCGCGCTATGACAGAGCCCACTGGGACGAGATGCAACATCTCATTGAACATCTGCCCAAAGACTTCCAAAATAGGGCAAAACAAGTGGTTGAGGAGGGACAGGCCATCTCCAACAACCAGATCCGCTCCTCCATGGACGCTGCAGATACAGCTGCACGGACAATTAATACATCTGTAACTATCAGAAGGCATGCATGGCTCCGAACGTCTGGATTTAAACCAGAGATTCAACAAGCAGTTCTCAATATGCCTTTTAATGAAAAAGAACTGTTCGGTCCAGAAGTGGACACAGCGATTGAGAAACTCAAAAAAGATACGGACACTGCCAAAGCCATGGGCGCACTCTACTCCCCGCAGAGCAGAGGGAATTACAGCTCATCCCGTAAAACGCCCTTTCGAGGGGGGTTTCGGGGTCAAAGCACACAAGCCAGCACCTCACAAGCCACACCGTCCAGTTACCAAGGACAGTATAGAGGAGGTTTTCGGGGACAATATAGAGGAGGGCAATTCCCTAGAAATAGAGGAAGATTCCAAAGCCCCAAAACCCCTACTACTAAACAGTGACTCACATGTCACTCACCCCCTCCACACAACACCAGTGGGGGGACGAATAGGTCATTATTACAGAGCATGGGAGAAAATCACTACAGACACTTGGGTTCTAGCAATTATCCAACATGGTTACTGCATAGAATTTCTACAGTTCCCTCCAAACATACCACCAAAAGCACAAAATTTAACAACACACCATTCCAATCTCCTAGAGATAGAAGTGCAGGCACTATTGCAAAAGAATGCAATCGAATTAGTGCCAGACACACAAATAAACACAGGAGTTTACTCACTGTACTTTCTGATACCAAAGAAGGACAAAACACTGAGACCAATCCTAGACCTCAGAGTAGTCAACACTTTCATCAAATCAGACCACTTCCACATGGTCACACTACAAGAAGTATTGCCATTGCTAAAGCTGCACGACTACATGGCAACTTTAGACCTCAAGGATGCTTATTTCCATATACCAATTCACCCATCGCACAGGAAATACCTAAGGTTTGTATTCAAAGGAATACATTACCAATTCAAGGTACTGCCTTTCGGATTAACAACCGCACCAAGAGTCTTTACCAAATGTCTAGCGGTAGTCGCTGCACACATCAGAAGGCAGCAAATACATGTGTTCCCATATCTAGACGACTGGCTAATCAAGGCCCATTCGTTAATAGAGTGCTCAAATCACACAAATCATATCATACAAACCCTCTTCAAACTAGGGTTCACCGTCAATTTCACAAAATCCAAAATTCGGCCACGCAAGGTACAACAATACCTGGGAGCCATAATAGACACATCAAAAGGAGTAGCCACTCCAAGTCCACAAAGAATTCAAAATTTCAACACCATCATACAACGCATGTATCCAACACAAAAGATACAAGCAAAGATGGTATTACAACTCCTAGGCATGATGTCATCATGCATAGCCATTGTCCCAAACGCAAGACTGCACATGAGGCCCTTACAACAATGCCTAGCATCACAGTGGTCTCAAGCACAGGGTCACCTTCTAGATCTGGTGTTAATAGACCGCCAAACTTACCTCTCGCTTCTGTGGTGGAACAACATAAATTTAAACAAGGGGCGGCCTTTCCAAGACCCAGTGCCACAATACGTAATAACAACAGATGCTTCCATGACAGGGTGGGGAGCACACCTCGATCAACACAGCATACAAGGACAATGGAACGTACATCAAACAAAACTGCATATCAATCACCTAGAACTTCTTGCAGTTTTTCAAGCACTAAAAGCTTTCCAACCAATAATAGTTCACAAATACATTCTCGTCAAAACAGACAACATGACAACAATGTATTATCTAAACAAGCAGGGAGGGACGCACTCCACGCAGTTAAGCATGTTAGCACAAAAAATTTGGCATTGGGCACTTCACAACCAAATTCGCCTAATTGCACAGTTTATACCAGGGATACAAAATCAACTCGCAGACAATCTCTCTCGAGATCACCAACAGGTCCACGAATGGGAAATTCACCCCCAAATACTGAACACTTATTTCAAACTCTGGGGAACACCTCAGATAGACTTGTTTGCGACAAGGGAGAACGCAAAATGCCAAAACTTCGCATCCAGATACCCACACAAACAATCCCAAGGCAATGCCCTATGGATGAACTGGTCAGGGATATTTGCTTACGCTTTTCCTCCTCTCCCTCTCCTTCCTTACCTGGTAAACAAACTCAGTCAAAGCAAACTCAAACTCATATTGATAGCACCAACTTGGGCAAGGCAACCCTGGTACACAACGCTGCTAGACCTATCAGTGGTACCCTGCATCAAATTGCCCAACAGGCCAGATCTGTTGACACAGCACAACCAAAGGATCAGACACCCAGATCCAGCATCGCTGAATCTAGCAATCTGGCTCCTGAAATCCTAGAATTCGGGCACTTACAACTTACCCAAGAATGTATGGAAGTCATAAAACAAGCAAGAAGGCCATCCACCAGGCACTGCTATGCAAGTAAATGGAAGAGGTTTGTTTGCTACTGCCATATTAATCAAATACAACCATTACACACAACTCCAGAACATGTAGTGGGTTACTTGCTTCACTTACAAAAATCTAACCTAGCTTTCTCTTCCATTAAGATTCACCTTGCAGCAATATCTGCATACCTGCAGACTACCTATTCAACTTCCCTATATAAAATACCAGTCATTAAAGCATTCATGGAGGGCCTTAGGAGAATTATACCACCAAGAACACTACCTGTTCCTTCATGGAACCTAAATGTTGTCCTAACTAGACTTATGGGTCCACCTTTTGAACCCATGCACTCCTGCGACATACAATTCCTAACCTGGAAGGTGGCATTTCTCATCGCCATTACTTCCCTGAGAAGAGTAAGCGAGATTCAGGCGTTTACTATACAGGAACCTTTTATACAACTACACAAAAATAAAGTCGTCCTAAGGACCAATCCTAAATTTTTGCCAAAGGTTATTTCACCGTTCCATCTAAATCAAACAGTGGAACTTCCGGTGTTCTTTCCACAGCCAGATACCGTAGCTGAAAGGGCACTACATACATTAGATGTCAAAAGAGCATTAATGTATTACATTGACAGAACAAAGAACATCAGAAAGACTAAACAACTCTTTATTGCATTTCAAAAACCTCATGCAGGAAACCCAATTTCAAAACAAGGTATAGCCAGATGGATAGTTAAATGCATCCAAATCTGCTACCTTAAAGCTAAACGACAGCTGCCCATTACACCAAGGGCACACTCAACCAGAAAGAAAGGTGCTACCATGGCCTTTCTAGGAAACATCCCAATGCAAGAAATATGTAAGGCAGCCACATGGTCTACGCCTCACACATTCACCAAGCACTACTGTGTAGACGTGTTATCCGCACAACAAGCCACAGTAGGTCAAGCTGTATTAAGGACATTATTTCAGACTACTTCCACTCCTACAGGCTGATCCACCGCTTTTGGGGAAATAACTGCTTACTAGTCTATTGCAGAACATGCGTATCTACAGCGACAGATGCCATCGAACTGAAAATGTCACTTACCCAGTGTACATCTGTTCGTGGCATCAGTCGCAGTAGATTCGCATGTGCCCACCCGCCTCCCCGGGAGCCTGTAGCAGTTTGGAAGTTACCTTCAATTATTTATATATGTATCATCTCAACCTTAAATAAGTGCATACTTAGTCACTCCATTGCATGGGCACTATTACTACAATTCAACTCCTACCTCACCCTCTGCGGGGAAAAACAATCGAGGATGGAGTCGACGCCCATGCGCAATGGAGACAAAAGGAGGAGTCACTCGGTCCCGTGACTCGAAAGACTTCTTCGAAGAAAAACAACTTGTAACACTCCGGCCCAACACCAGATGGCGAGCTATTGCAGAACATGCGAATCTACTGCGACTGATGCCACGAACAGATGTACACTGGGTAAGTGACATTTTCATTCTCCAGTATTGGAATCTTTCATAGATTCACATGTGACCCAACCCCTTCCCCGGAGAAGCTCACTTTCACCTCTATCTCTTTTTCTCTATTCCTATCCTTAATGCACTTGTGCTTGGAAAATCTGAGGTGCTGCAGCTTCTCTCAGGAGGATTCTAGAGGGTGATGTCATCTGATTGGTGGATGCTCAAGTTTGGTCCTTGTTCTTAAAATGACAGAGTATTAAATTGAAGAGGCCTAGGGCCCTTGTGTTAATATATTTCTACCGGGGATTCCCATCTCGATGATGGGGAATGATTCAAGCATGTGAATCTGTAGGAAGTTGGCTCTGTATGCACTATTTCAAAGTAAGGAATAGTACGCACAGAGTCAAAGGGTTCCCCTTAGAGGTAAGATAGTGGCAAAAAGAGATAATACTAATGCTCTATTTTGTGGTAGTGTGGTCGAGCAGTAGTCCACACAGAGAGTACACCCTCAGCGGCACGGGGGCGGCCGGGTGCAGTGTGCAAACAGGCGTCAGGTTTGTAATAGTAAGCAATGGGAGACCAAGGGGTCTCTTCATCGATGTAGGCAGGCAAGGGGGGGGGCTCCTCGGGGTAGCCACCACCTGGGCAAGGGAGAGGGCTACCTGGGGGTCGCTCCTGCACTGGAGGTTGGATCCTTCAGGTCCTGGGGGCTGCGGTTGCAGTGTCCCTACCAGGTGTCGGGTTCTTGGAAGCAGGCAGTCGCAGTCAGGGGGAGCCTTGGGATTCCCTCTGCAGGCGTCACTGTGGGGGCTCAGGGGGGTCAACTCTGGCTACTTGCGGTCTTGCAGTCGCCGGGGAGTCCTCCCTGAAGTGTTTGTTCTCCAAGTCGAGCCGGGGGCGTCGGTGCAGAGTAGCAAGTCTCACGCTTCCGGCAGGAAACAAGAGTTATTTCAAAGTTGCTTCTTTGGTGAACAGAGCCGCTGTCCTCGGGAGTTCTTGGTCCTTCTAGATGCAAGGCAGTCCTCTGACGCTTCAGAGGTCGCTGGTGTAAGGAAATGCCTCCTTGGCATGGTTACCCCCTGACTTTTTCCTTTGCTGATGCTATGTTTTGAATTGAAAGTGTGCTGAGGCCTGCTAACCTGGCCCCAGCACCAGTGTTCTTTCCCTAACCTGTACTTTTGATTCCACAATTGGCACACCCTGGCACCCAGATAAGTCCCTTGTAACTGGTACCTCTGGTACCAACGGCCCTGATGCCAGGGAAGGTCTCTAAGGGCTGCAGCAGGTAGTATGCCACCCTAGAGACCCCTCACCCAGCACAGACACACTGCTTACCAGCTTGTGTGTGCTAGTGAGAACAAAATGAGTAAGTCGACATGGCACTCCCCTCAGGGTGCCATGCCAGCCTCTCACTGCCTATGCAGTATAGGTAAGACACCCCTCTAGCAGGCCTTACAGCCCTAAGGCAGGGTGCACTATACCATAGGTGAGGGTACCAGTGCATGAGCACTGTGCCCCTACAGTGTCTAAGCAAAACCTTAGACATTGTAAGTGCAGGGTAGCCATAAGAGTATATGGTCTGGGAGTCTGTCATGCACAAACTCCACAGCACCATAATGGCTACACTGAAAACTGGGAAGTTTGGTATCAAACTTCTCAGCACAATAAATGCACACTGATGCCAGTGTACATTTTATTGTAAAATACACCACAGAGGGCACCTTAGATGTGCCCCCTGAAACTTAACCGACTATCTGTGTAGGCTGACTGGTTCCAGCAGCCTGCCACACTAGAGACATGTTGCTGGCCCCATGGGGAGAGTGCCTTTGTCACTCTGAGGCCAGTAACAAAGCCTGCACTGGGTGGAGATGCTAACACCTCCCCCAGGCAGGAGCTGTAACACCTGGCGGTGAGCCTCAAAGGCTCACCCCTTTGTCACAGCACCGCAGGACACTCCAGCTAGTGGAGTTGCCCGCCCCCTCCGGCCCCGGCCCCCACTTTTGGCGGCAAGGCCGGAGAAAATAATGAGAATAACAAGGAGGAGTCACTGGCCAGTCAGGACAGCCCCTAAGGTGTCCTGAGCTGAGGTGACTCTGACTTTTAGAAATCCTCCATCTTGCAGATGGAGGATTCCCCCAATAGGATTAGGGATGTGACCCCCTCCCCTTGGGAGGAGGCACAAAGAGGGTGTACTCACCCTCAGGGCTAGTAGCCATTGGCTACTAACCCCCCAGACCTAAACACGCCCTTAAATTTAGTATTTAAGGGCTTCCCTGAACCTAAAGATTTAGATTCCTGCAACAACAAGAAGGACTGCCTAGCTGAAAACCCCTGCAGAGGAAGACCAGAAGACAACAACTGCCTTGGCTCCAGAAACTCACTGGCCTGTCTCCTGCCTTCCAAAGAACTCTGCTCCAGCGACGCCTTCCAAAGGGACCAGCGACCTCTGAATCCTCTGAGGACTGCCCTGCTTCGACGACGACAAGAAACTGCCGAGGACAGCGGACCTGCTCCAAAAAGACTGCAACTTTATCCAAAGGAGCAGCTTTAAAGAACCCTGCAATCTCCCCGCAAGAAGCGTGAGACTTGCAACACTGCACCCGGCGACCCTGACTCGGCTGGTGGAGAACCAACACCTCAGGGAGGACCCCCGGACTACTCTACGACTGAGTACCAAAACCTGTCCCCCCTGAGCCCCCACAGCGCCGCCTGCAGAGGGAATCCCGAGGCTTCCCCTGACCGCGACTCTCTGAAACCTAAGTCCCGACGCCTGGAAAAGACCCTGCACCCGCAGCCCCCAGGACCTGAAGGACCGGACTTTCACTGCAGAAGTGACCCCCAGGAGTCCCTCTCCCTTGCCCAAGTGGAGGTTTCCCCGAGGAAGCCCCCCCTTGCCTGCCTGCAGCGCTGAAGAGATCCCTTGATCTCTCATTGACTTCCATTGCGAACCCGACGCTTGTTCTAACACTGCACCCGGCCGCCCCCGCGCCGCTGAGGGTGAAATTTCTGTGTGGGCTTGTGTCCCCCCCGGTGCCCTACAAAACCCCCCTGGTCTGCCCTCCGAAGACGCGGGTACTTACCTGCTGGCAGACTGGAACCGGGGCACCCCCTTTTCTCCATTGAAGCCTATGCGTTTTGGGCACCACTTTGAACTCTGCACCTGACCGGTCCTGAGCTGCTGGTGTGGTAACTTTGGGGTTGCTCTGAACCCCCAACGGTGGGCTACCTTGGACCAAGAACTGAACCCTGTAAGTGTCGTACTTACCTGGTAAAACTAACAAACTTACCTCCCCCAGGAACTGTGAAAATTGCACTGTGTCCACTTTTAAAATAGCTATTTGTGAATAACTTGAAAAGTATACATGCAATTGAAATGATTCAAAGTTCCTAATGTACTTACCTGCAATACCTTTCAAACAAGATATTACATGTTAAATTTGAACCTGTGGTTCTTAAAATAAACTAAGAAAAGATATTTTTCTATAACAAAACCTATTGGCTGGATTTGTCTGAGTGTGTGTACCTCATTTATTGTCTATGTACAACAAATGCTTAACACTACTCCTTGGATAAGCCTACTGCTCGACCACACTACCACAAAATAGTGCATTAGTATGCTCTTTTTACCACTATTTTACCTCTAAGGGGAACCCTTGGACTCTGTGCATGCTATTCTTTACTTTGAAATAGCACATACAGAGCCAACTTCCTACAGCTGGTCCCTGTGTAAGTGTCGCTGGAGCAATGTCTTTAGAAGTGGGGACACAGGCCGGTAGAGCTGGGGCCAAAGCAGTTGGTGTCTCAGTCTTCTCTGCAGGGTTTTTCAGCTTAGCAGTCCTCTTTTTCTGAGGTTGCAGGAATCTGAGTTCCTAGGTTCTGGGGAGCACCTAAATACTCGATTTAGGGGTGTGTTTAGGTCTGGGGGGGTTAGTAGCCAATGGCTACTAGCCCTGAGGGTGGCTACACCCTCTTTGTGCCTCCTCCCTGAGGGGAGGGGGGCACATCCCTAATCCTATTGGGGGAATCCTCCATCCGCAAGATGGAGGATTTCTAAAAGTCAGTCACCTCAGCTCAGGACACCTTAGGGGCTGTCCTGACTGGCCAGTGACTCCTCCTTGTTTTTCTCATTACCTCTCCTAGACTTGCTGCCAAAAGTGGGGGCTGTGTCCAGGGGGCAGGCATCTCCACTAGCTGGAGTGCCCTGGGGCATTGTAACACGAAGCCTGAGCCTTTGAGGCTCACTGCTAGGTGTTACAGTTCCTGCACGGGGGAGGTGTGAAGCACCTCCACCCAGAGCAGGCTTTTGTTTCTGTCCTCAGAGAGCACAAAGGCCCTCACCACATGGGGTCAGAAACTCATCTCTCAGCAGCAGGCTGGCACAGACCAGTCAGTCTTGCACTGAACAATTGGGTAAAATACAGGGGGCATCTCTAAGGTGCCCTCTGTGTGCATTTTTTAATAAATCCCAACACTGGCATCAGTGTGGGTTTATTATTCTGAGAAGTTTGATACCAAACTTCCCAGTATTCAGTGTAGCCATTATGGAACTGTGGAGTTCGTGCATGACAGACTCCCAGACCATATACTCTTATGGCTACCCTGCACTTAGAATGTCTAAGGTTTGACTTAGACACTGTAGGGGCACAGTGCTCATGCACTGGTGCTCTCACCTATGGTATAGTGCACCCTGCCTTAGGACTGTAAGGCCTACTAGAGGGGTGACTTATCTATACTGCATAGGCAGTGTGAGGTTGGCATGGCACCCTGAGGGGAGTGCCATGTCGACTTAGTCATCTTCTCCCCACCAGCACACACAAGCTGGCAAGCAGTGTCTCTGTGCTGAGTGAGGGGTCCCTAGGGTGGCATAAGACATGCTGCAGCCATTAGAAACCTTCCCTGGCATCAGGGCCCTTGGTACCAGGGGTACCAGTTACAAGGGACTTACCTGGGTGCCAGGGTTGTGCCAATTGTGCAGACAATGGTACATTTTAGGTGAAAGAACACTGGTGCTGGGGCCTGGTTAGCAGGGTCCCAGCACACTTCTCAGTCAAGTCAGCATCAGTATCAGGCAAAAAGTGGGGGGTAACTGCAACAGGGAGCCATTTCTTTACAGAATCTATGAAAGATTCCAATACTGGAGAACTACAGTTACAGGTAAGTAACTAACTCATTTTCATATTCGTGATTAATTTGATGCAAACAACCTGATTTTGTGTCTTCTCTATTTAGCCTGTATTTGCACCAATGCTTCAGAATAACCCACGAATACTCTCTGGGAGCCACCCACAAGCAATGGTGTCACCTACAGCACCACAGTATCCTCCTACGGACCAGCCAGCCCCACAGGCTCTTTATGGTGAGTTATTCTGCTCAATTATCCCTTTTGGCCAGTGTAATGGTTATATTATTACTTCATGATCTCTGTTGGAAAATGGCTCCTTGTTGCAGTTTGACCTCCCCTCCCCCTCCTCAACACACACTGTAGGAAGTTGGCTCTGTATGTACTATTTCAAAGTAAGAAATAGTATGCACAGAGTCCAAGGGTTCCCCTTAGAGGTAAGATAGTGGCATAAAGAGAATTCTAATGCTCTATTTTGTGATAGTGTGGTCGAGCAGTAGGCTTATCAGAGGGTAGTGTTGAGCATTTGTTGTACACACACAGGCAATAAATGAGGAACACACACTCGAAGACAATTCCAGGCCAATAGGTTTTTGTATAGAAAAATATATTTTCTTTTATTTCGTTTATTTTTATTTTAAGAACCACAGGTTCAAGATTTAGAAGTAATACTTCAAATGAAAGGTATTTCACTTAGGTAACTTAGGAACTTTGAATGAGCAAAATATCATATACAGTGTTCACACAAATGGCAGTAAGCTATTTTAAAACTAGACACTGCAATTTTCAACAGTTCCTGGGGGAGGTAAGTATTTGTTAGTTTTGCAGGTAAGTAAACCACCTACAGGGTTCAAAGTTGGGTCCAAGGTAGCCCACCGTTGGGGGTTCAGGACAACCCCAAAGTTACCACACCAGTAGCTCAGGGCCGGTCAGGTGCAGAGGTCAAAGTGGTGCCCAAAACACATAGGCTTCAATGGAGAAGGGGGTGCCCCGGTTCCAGTCTGCCAGCAGGTAAGTACCCGTGTCTTCGGAGGGCAGACCAGGGGGGGTTTTTTGGGCACCGGGGGGGACACAAGTCAGCACAAAAAGTACACCCTCAGCGGCTGGGTGCAGAGTGCAAACAGGCGTCTGGTTTGCAATAGGTTTCAATGGCAGACCCAGGGGTCTTTTCAGCGAAGCAGGCAGGAAAGGGGGGGCGCTCCTCGGGGTAGCCACCACCTGGTCAAGGGAGAGGGCCACCTGGGGGTCGCTTCTGCACTGGAGGTCGGATCCTTCAGTCCTGGGGGCTGCGGGTGCAGTGTCTTTACCAGGCGTCGGGTTCTTTGAAGCAGGCGTCAGAGGGAGCCTCTGGATTCCCTCTGCAGGCGTCGCTGGGGGTGGTTCATGGGGGTTGTAGGAAGTTGTCTCTGTATGTACTATTTCAAAGTAAGAAATAGCATGCACAGAGTCCAAGGGTTCCCCTTAGAGGTAAGATAGTGGCAAAAAGAGATAATACTAATGCTCTATTTTGTGGTAGTGTGGTCGAGCAGTAGGCTTATCAAAGGAGTAGTGTTAAGCATTTGTTGTACATACACACAGGCACTAAATGAGGAACACACACTCAGAGACAATTCTAGGCCAATCGGTTTTTGTATAGAAAAATATATTTTCTTAGTTTATTTTAAGAACCACAGGTTCAAATTTTACATGTAATACTTCAAATGAAAGGTATTGCAGGTAAGTACTTTAGGAACTTTGAATAATCACAATAGTATATATACTTTTCAAATAAATCACATATAGCTATTTTAAAACTAGACACTGCAATTTTCACAGTTCCTAGGGGAGGTAAGTAATGGTTAGTTCTCGCAGGTAAGTAAACCACCTACGGGGTTCAAGTTTGGGTCCAAAGTAGCCCACCGTTGGGGGTTCAGAGCAACCCCAAAGTTACCACACCAGCAGCTCAGGGCCAGTCAGGTGCAGGGGTCAAAGTGGTGCCCAAAACGCATAGGCTTCAATGGATAAGGGGGTGCCCCGTTTCCAGTCTGCCAGCAGGTAAGTACCCGCGTCTTCGGAGGGCAGACCAGGGGGGTTTTGTAGGGCACCGGGGGGGGGGGGGGGTGGCACACAAGTTAGCACACAAAGTACACCCTCAGCAGCACGGGGGCGGCCGGGTGCAGTGTGCAAACACGCGTCGGGTTTCCAATGTAAATCAATGGGAGACCAAGGGGTCTCTTCAGCGATGCAGGCAAGGGGGGGCTCCTCGGGGTAGCCACCACCTGGGCAAGGGAGAGGGCCTCCTGGGGGTCACTCCTGCACTGGAGTTACGATCTTTCAGGTCCTGGGGGCTGCGGGTGCAGAGTCTTTACCAGGCGTCGGGATCTGGGAGTCAGGCAGTCGCGGTCAGGGGGAGCCTCCGGATTCCCTCTGCAGGCGTCGCTGTGGGGGCTCAGGCTGGGCAACTCTGGCTACTCAGTGTCTTAGTCGCTGGGGAGTCCTCCCTGAAGTGTTGTTTCTCCACAAGTCGAGTTGGGGCCGTCGGGTGCAGAGTAGCAAGTCTCACGCTTCCGGCGGGAAACGCAGTTGTTTTAAAGTTGCTCCTTTGAAACAAAGTTGCAGTCTTGGATGAACAGAGCCGCTGTCCTCTGGAGTTTCTTGGTCCTTCTAGAGCAGGACAGTCCTCTGAGGATTCAGAGGTCGCTGGTCCCTGGGGAAAGCGTCTCTGGAGCAGTGTCTTTAGAAGTGGGGAGACAGGCCGGTAGAGCTGGGTCCAAAGCAGTTGGTGTCTCCGTCTTCTCTGCAGGGTTTTTCAGCTTAGCAGTCGTCTTCTTCTTAGGTTGCAGGAATCTAGTTTCCTAGGTTCTGGGGAGCCCCTAAATACTGAATTTAGGGGTGTGTTTAGGTCGGGGAGGGCAGTAGCCAATGGCTACTGTCCTTGAGGGTGGCTACACCCTTTTTGTGCCTCCTCCCTGAGGGTAGGGGGGCACATCCCTAATCCTATTGGGGGAACCTTCCATCTGCAAGATGGAGGATTTCTAAAAGTCAGTCACCTCAGCTCAGGACACCTTAGGGGCTGTCCTGACTGGCCAGTGACTCCTCCTTGTTTTTCTCATTATCTCTCCTGGACTTGCCGCCAAAAGTGGGGGCTGTGTCCAGGGGGCGGGCATCTCCACTAGCTGGAATGCCCTGGGGAATTGTAACACAAAGCCTGAGCCCTTGAGGCTCACTGCTAGGTGTTACAGTTCCTGCAGGGGGGGAGGTGTGAAGCACCTCCACCCAGAGCAGGCTTTAGTTTCTGTCCCCAGAGAGCACAAAGGCCCTCACCACATGGGGTCAGAAACTCGTCTCTCAGCAGCAGGCTGGCACAGACCAGTCAGTCCTGCACTGAACAATTGGGTAAAATACAGGGGGTATCTCTAAGATGCCCTCTGTGTGCATTTTTTTATGAATCCAACACTGGCATCAGTGTGGGTTTATTATTCTGAGAAGTTTGGTACTAAACTTCCCAGTATTCAGTGTAGCCATTATGGAGCTGCGGGGTTCGTTTTTGACAGACTCCCAGGCCATACACTCTTATGGCTACCCTGCACTTACAATGTCTAAGGTTTTGCTTAGTGTAGGAAGTTGGCTCTGTATGTGCTATTTCAAAGTAAGGAATAGCATGCACAGAGTCCAAGGGTTCCCCTTAGAGGTAAAATAGTGGTAAAAAGAGATAATACTAATGCTCTATTGTAGGAAGTTGGCTCTGTATGTGCTATTTCAAAGTAAGGAATAGCATGCACAGAGTCCAAGGGTTCCCCTTAGAGGTAAGATAGTGGCAAAAAGAGATAATACTAATGCTCTATTTTGTGGTAGTGTGGTCGAGCAGTAGGCTTATCCAAGGAGTAGTGTTAAGCATTTGTTGTACATACACAGACAATAAATGAGGTACACACACTCAGAGACAAATCCAGCCAATAGGTTTTGTATAGAAAAATATCTTTTCTTAGTTTATTTTAAGAACCACAGGTTCAAATTTAACATGTAATATCTTGTTTGAAAGGTATTGCAGGTAAGTACATTAGGAACTTTGAATCATTTCAATTGCATGTATACTTTTCAAGTTATTCACAAATAGCTATTTTAAAAGTGGACACTGCAATTTTCACAGTTCCTGGGGGAGGTAAGTTTTTGTTAGTTTTACCAGGTAAGTAAGACACTTACAGGGTTCAGTTCTTGGTCCAAGGTAGCCCACCGTTGGGGGTTCAGAGCAACCCCAAAGTTACCACACCAGCAGCTCAGGGCCGGTCAGGTGCAGAGTTCAAAGTGGTGCCCAAAACGCATAGGCTCCAATGGAGAGAAGGGGGGTGCCCCGGTTCCAGTCTGCCAGCAGGTAAGTACCCGCGTCTTCGGAGGGCAGACCAGGGGGGTTTTGTAGGGCACCGGGGGGGACACAAGCCCACACAGAAATTTCACCCTCAGCGGCGCGGGGGCGGCCGGGTGCAGTGTTAGAACAAGCGTCGGGTTCGCAATGGAAGTCAATGAGACATCAAGGGATCTCTTCAGCGCTGCAGGCAGGCAAGGGGGGCTTCCTCGGGGAAACCTCCACTTGGGCAAGGGAGAGGGACTCCTGGGGGTCACTTCTGCAGTGAAAGTCCGGTCCTTCAGGTCCTGGGGGCTGCGGGTGCAGGGTCTTTTCCAGGCGTCGGGACTTAGGTTTCAGAGAGTCGCGGTCAGCGGCGCTGTGGGGGCTCAGGGGGGACAGGTTTTGGTACTCAGTCGTAGAGTAGTCCGGGGGTCCTCCCTGAGGTGTTGGTTCTCCACCAGCCGAGTCGGGGTCGCCGGGTGCAGTGTTGCAAGTCTCACGCTTCTTGCGGGGAGATTGCAGGGGTCTTTAAAGCTGCTCCTTTGGATAAAGTTGCAGTCTTTTTGGAGCAGGTCCGCTGTCCTCGGGAGTTTCTTGTCGTCGTCTAAGCAGGGCAGTCCTCAGAGGATTCAGAGGTCGCTGGTCCCTTTGGAAGGCGTCGCTGGAGCAGAGTTCTTTGGAAGGCAGGAGACAGGCCGGTGAGTTTCTGGAGCCAAGGCAGTTGTTGTCTTCTGGTCTTCCTCTGCAGGGGTTTTCAGCTAGGCAGTCCTTCTTCTTGTAGTTGCAGGAATCTAGTTTCTAGGTTCAGGGAGAGCCCTTAAATACTAAATTTAAGGGCGTGTTTAGGTCTGGGGGGTTAGTAGCCAATGGCTACTAGCCCTAAGGGTGAGTACACCCTCTTTGTGCCTCCTCCCAAGGGGAGGGGGTCACATCCTGTAAAGAAATGGCTCCCTGTTGCAGTTACCCCCCACTTTTTGCCTGATACTGATGCTGACTTGACTGAGAAGTGTGCTGGGACCCTGCTAACCAGGCCCCAGCACCAGTGTTCTTACACCTAAAATGTACCATTGTTTCCACAATTGGCACAACCCTGGCACCTAGGTAAGTCCCTTGTAACTGGTACCCCTGGTACCAAGGGCCCTGATGCCAGGGAAGGTCTCTAAGGGCTGCAGCATGTCTTATGCCACCCTAGGGACCCCTCACTCAGCACAGACACACTGCTTGCCAGCTTGTGTGTGCTGATGGGAGAAAATGACTAAGTCGACATGGCACTCCCCTCAGGGTGCCATGCCAACCTCCCACTGCCTGTGGCATAGGTAAGTCACCCCTCTAGTAGGCCTTACAGCCCTAAGGCAGGGTGCACTATACCACAGGTGAGGGCATATGTGCATGAGCACTATGCCCCTACAGTGTCTAAGCAAAACCTTAGACATTGTAAGTGCAGGGTAGCCATAAGAGTATATGGGCTGGGAGTCTGTCAAAAACGAACTCCACAGCTCCATAATGGCTACACTGAATACTGGGAAGTTTAGTATCAAACTTCTCAGAATAATAAACCCACACTGATGCCAGTGTTGGATTTATTAAAAAATGCACACAGAGGGCATCTTAGAGATACCCCCTGTATTTTACCCAATTGTTCAGTGCAGGACTGACTGGTCTGTGCCAGCCTGCTGCTGAGAGACGAGTGTCTGACCTCATGCGGTGAGAGCCTTTGTGCTCTCTGAGGACAGAAACAAAGCCTGCTCTGAGTGGAGGTGCTTCACACCTCCCCCCTGCAGGAACTGTAACACCTAGCAGTGAGCTTCAAAGGCTCAAGCTTCGTGTTACAATGCCCCAGGGCACTCCAGCTAGTGGAGATGCCCGCCTCCTGGACCCAGCCCCCACTTTTGGCGGCAAGTCCAGGAGAGATAATGAGAAAAACAAGGAGGAGTCACTGGCCAGTCAGGACAGCCCCTAAGGTGTCCTGAGCTGAGGTGACTCTGACTTTTAGAAATCCTCCATCTTGTTGGAGGAGGATTCCCCCAATAGGGATAGGAATGTGACCCCCTCCCCTTGGGAGGAGGCACAAAGAGGGTGTACCCACCCTCAGGGCTAGTAGCCATTGGCTACTAACCCCCCAGACCTAAACACACCCTTAAATTTAGTATTTAAGGGCTCCCCTGAACCTAAGAAATTAGATTCCTGCAACAACAAGAAGGACTGCCTAGCTGAAAACCCCTGCAGAGGAAGACCAGAAGACAACAACTGCCTTGGCTCCAGAAACTCACCGGCCTGTCTCCTGCCTTCCAAAGAACTCTGCTCCAGCGACGCCTTCCAAAGGGACCAGCGACCTCTGCATCCTCTGAGGACTGCCCTGCTTCGACGACGACAAGAAACTCCCGCGGACCTGCTCCAAAAAGACTGCAACTTTATCCAAAGGAGCAGCTTTAAAGAACCCTGCAATCTCCCCGCAAGAAGCGTGAGACTTGCAACACTGCACCCGGCGACCCCGACTCGGCTGGTGGAGAACCAACACCTCAGGGAGGACCCCCGGACTACTCTACGACTGTGAGTACCAAAACCTGTCCCCCCTGAGCCCCCACAGCGCCGCCTGCAGAGGGAATCCCGAGGCTTCCCCTGACCGCAACTCTCTGAAACCTAAGTCCAAACGCCTGGAAAAGACCCTGCACCCGCAGCCCCCAGGACCTGAAGGACCGGACTTTCACTGCAGAAGTGACCCCCAGGAGTCCCTCTCCCTTGCCCAAGTGGAGGTTTCCCCGAGGAAGCCCCCCCTTGCCTGCCTGCAGCGCTGAAGAGATCCCTTGATCTCTCATTGACTTCCATTGCGAACCCGACGCTTGTTCTAACACTGCACCCGGCCGCCCCCGCGCCGCTGAGGGTGAAATTTCTGTGTGGGCTTGTGTCCCCCCCGGTGCCCTACAAAACCCCCCTGGTCTGCCCTCCGAAGACGCGGGTACTTACCTGTTGGCAGACTGGAACCGGGTCACCCCCTTCTCTCCATTGAAGCCTATGCGTTTTGGGCACCACTTTGAACTCTGCACCTGACCGGCCCTGAGCTGCTGGTGTGGTAACTTTGGGGTTGCTCTGAACCCCCAACGGTGGGCTACCTTGGACCAAGAACTGAACCCTGTAAGTGTCTTACTTACCTGGTAAAACTAACCAAAACTTACCTCCCCCAGGAACTGTGAAAATTGCACTAAGTGTCCACTTTTAAAATAGCTATTTGTGAATAACTTGAAAAGTATACATGCAATTGAAATGATTCAAAGTTCCTAATGTACTTACCTGCAATACCTTTCAAACAAGATATTACATGTTAAATTTGAACCTGTGGTTCTTAAAATAAACTAAGAAAATATATGTTCGATGGCATCTGTCGCTGTAGATACGCATGTTCTGCAATAGCTCGCCATCTGGTGTTGGGCCGGAGTGTTACAAGTTGTTTTTCTTCGAAGAAGTCTTTCGAGTCACGGGACCGAGTGACTCCTCCTTCTGTCTCCATTGCGCATGGGCGTCGACTCCATCTTCGATTGTTTTTTTTCCGCCATCGGATTCGGACGTGTTCCTGTCGCTCCGAGTTTCGGAACGGAAAATTAGCTAATTTCGGAAGATTTTCGTCGGTATTGTTGCGTTCGGGATCGGCGTACTTAGATTCCACACCGCATCGAAGATCGAAGAGCTCCGGTGCCCTTCGGGGTAGTTTTTCGATCCTCCGTCGGGGCCTGGTCGGCCCGACCGCGTGCTGAAGAACGCCGATGGAACGGACCCCGTTCCGTTTCTGCCCCAAATGCCACAATAAATACCCCTACACAGACCAACACTTGGTCTGCAACCTGTGCCTGTCACCTGAGCACAGCGAAGACACCTGCGAGGCCTGTCGTGCGTTCCGGTCCCGAAAAACACTCCGAGACCGTCGAGCCAGAAGACTTCAGATGGCGTCCGCACCGACAGCCCAACGAGAGTTCGAGGAACAGGAAGAGGAAGGTACCTTCTCGATCCAAGACTCAGACTCCGAAGGATTCGACGATACACAAACCGTGAGTAAGACGTCGAAATCCACTCAGAAGAACATTTACAAGGCCCAGGGGACGCCACTGCCACCAGGCCATGGCTCGACCCATAAATTCGGTGACCGACCGTCGGCACCGAAACAGGCCCAAACAGTGCCGAGATCGTCCGACTCCGGTTGAGACACCGGCACGCAGCCTTCTCGGGACCGAGAAAGTGCTGGAGACAAGCCTCGACACCGAGATGCCGGTGTGGACACGGCTCGACGCCGAGACAGCGGCACCGAAACAGATCGACGCCGAGAGGTTTCGGCCCCGAAAAAGAAAAGAATCACCTCGGAGCCGAAAAAACACGCAGACAGGGTTTCGATGCCGAAACAAACTGCAAGCGACCCAGCTTCAGGCTCTTATACAGAAGAGCACTCGCTAACCTCCCAAATGCAGAAGCAAAGGTTTGAGGAAGAGCTACAAGCAACTGATGTGGACCATACGCAAAAGCGTATCTTCATACAGCAGGGGACAGGAAAAATAAGCACCCTTCCCCCCATTAGGAGAAAGAGAAGGTTGGAGTTCCAGACGGAACAGACACCACAACCAAAAGTGGTGAAAAGAGTTACCCCACCACCCTCTCCTCCGCCCGTGATTAACGTCTCACCAGCACAAACTCCATCACACTCCCCAGCTCACACCACCATGAGCCAGGGTGACCAAGATCAGGACGCATGGGACCTATACGACGCCCCAGTGTCAGATAACAGTCCGGAGGCATACCCTACAAAGCCATCTCCACCAGAAGACAGCACCGCCTATTCTCAAGTGGTGGCTAGAGCAGCACAATTTCACAACGTAAGCCTCCACTCAGAACAGGTCGAGGATGATTTCTTATTCAACACACTCTCCTCCACCCACAGCTCCTACCAAAGCCTGCCTATGCCCCCTGGTATGCTCCGGCACGCAAAAGACATCTTTAAGGAGCCGGTCAAAAGTAGGGCAATCACACCAAGGGTGGAAAAAAAGTATAAGGCGCCTCCTACAGACCCGGCTTTCATCACTACACAGCTGCCACCAGACTCTGTCGTTGTAGGAGCAGCTAGGAAAAGGGCCAACTCTCACACATCTGGAGATGCACCACCCCCAGATAAAGAAAGCCGCAAGTTCGATGCAGCTGGTAAAAGAGTCGCAGCACAAGCTGCAAACCAGTGGCGCATCGCGAACTCCCAGGCACTACTTGCGCGCTATGACAGAGCCCACTGGGACGAGATGCAACATCTCATTGAACATCTGCCCAAGGACTTACAAAATAGGGGAAAACAAGTGGTTGAGGAGGGACAGACCATCTCCAACAACCAGATACGCTCCTCCATGGACGCTGCAGATACAGCTGCACGGACAATTAATACATCTGTAACTATCAGAAGGCATGCATGGCTCCGAACGTCTGGATTTAAACCAGAGATTCAACAAGCAGTTCTCAATATGCCTTTTAATGAAAAAGAACTGTTCGGTCCAGAAGTGGACACAGCGATTGAGAAACTCAAAAAAGATACGGACACTGCCAAAGCCATGGGCGCACTCTACTCCCCGCAGAGCAGAGGGAATTACAGCACATTCCGTAAAACGCCCTTTCGAGGGGGGTTTCGAGGTCAAAGCACACAAGCCAGCACCTCACAAGCCACACCGTCCAGTTACCAGGGACAGTATAGAGGAGGTTTTCGGGGACAATATAGAGGAGGGCAATTCCCTAGAAATAGAGGAAGATTTCAAAGCCCCAAAGCCCCTACTACTAAACAGTGACTCACAGGTCACTCACCCCCTCCACACAACACCAGTGGGGGGAAGAATAGGTCATTATTACAAAGCATGGGAGGAAATCACTACAGACACTTGGGTTCTAGCAATTATCCAACATGGTTATTGCATAGAATTTCTACAATTCCCTCCAAACATACCACCAAAAGCACAAAATTTAACAACACACCATTCCAATCTCCTGGAGATAGAAGTGCAGGCACTATTGCAAAAGAATGCAATCGAATTAGTGCCAAACACACAAATAAACACAGGAGTTTACTCACTGTACTTTCTGATACCAAAGAAGGACAAAACACTGAGACCAATCCTAGACCTCAGAGTAGTGAACACTTTCATCAAATCAGACCACTTCCACATGGTCACACTACAAGAAGTATTGCCATTGCTAAAACTACACGACTACATGGCAACTTTAGACCTCAAGGATGCTTATTTCCATATACCAATACACCCATCGCACAGGAAATACCTAAGGTTTGTATTCAAAGGAATACATTATCAATTCAAGGTACTGCCTTTCGGATTAACAACCGCACCAAGAGTCTTTACCAAATGTCTAGCGGTAGTCGCTGCACACATAAGAAGGCAGCAAATACATGTGTTCCCATATTTGGACGACTGGCTAATCAAGGCCCATTCGTTCATACAGTGCTCAAATCACACAAATCAGATCATACAAACCCTCTTCAAACTCGGGTTCACCGTCAACTTTACAAAATCCAACATTCTGCCGCGCAAGGTACAACAATACCTAGGAGCCATAATAGACACATCAAAGGGAGTAGCCACTCCAAGTCCACAAAGAATTCTAAATTTCAACACCATCATACAACGCATGTATCCAACACAAAAGATACAGGCAAAGATGGTATTACAACTCCTAGGCATGATGTCATCATGCATAGCCATTGTCCCAAACGCAAGACTGCACATGAGGCCCTTACAACAATGCCTAGCATCACAGTGGTCTCAAGCACAGGGTCACCTTCTAGATCTGGTGTTAATAGACCGCCAAACTTACCTCTCGCTTCTGTGGTGGAACAACATAAATTTAAACAAAGGGCGGCCTTTCCAAGACCCAGTGCCACAATACGTAATAACAACAGATGCTTCCATGACAGGGTGGGGAGCACACCTCGATCAACACAGCATACAAGGACAATGGAACGTACATCAAACAAAACTGCATATCAATCACCTAGAACTTCTAGCAGTTTTTCAAGCACTAAAAGCTTTCCAACCAATAATAGTTCACAAATACATTCTCGTCAAAACAGACAACATGACAACAATGTATTATCTAAACAAGCAGGGGGGGACGCACTCCACGCAGTTAAGCCTGCTAGCACAAAAAATTTGGCATTGGGCAATTCACAACCAAATTCGCCTAATTGCACAGTTTATACCAGGGATCCAAAATCAACTCGCAGACAATCTCTCTCGAGATCACCAACAGGTCCACGAATGGGAAATTCACCCCCAAATTCTGAACACTTATTTCAAACTCTGGGGAACACCTCAAATAGACTTGTTTGCGACAAGGGAGAACGCAAAATGCCAAAACTTCGCATCCAGATACCCACACAAACAATCCCAAGGCAATGCCCTATGGATGAACTGGTCAGGGATATTTGCTTACGCTTTTCCTCCTCTCCCTCTCCTTCCTTACCTGGTAAACAAACTCAGTCAAAGCAAACTCAAACTCATATTGATAGCACCAACTTGGGCAAGGCAACCCTGGTACACAACGCTGCTAGACCTATCAGTAGTACCCTGCATCAAATTGCCCAACAGGCCAGATCTGTTGACACAGCACAACCAAAAGATCAGACACCCAGATCCAGCATCGCTGAATCTAGCAATCTGGCTCCTGAAATCCTAGAATTCGGGCACTTACAACTTACCCAAGAATGTATGGAAGTCATAAAACAAGCCAGAAGGCCATCCACCAGGCACTGCTATGCAAGTAAATGGAAGAGGTTTGTTTGCTACTGCCATATTAATCAAATACAACCATTACACACAACTCCAGAACATGTAGTGGGTTACTTGCTTCACTTACAAAAATCTAACCTAGCTTTCTCTTCCATTAAGATTCACCTTGCAGCAATATCTGCATACCTGCAGACTACCTATTCAACTTCCCTATATAAGATACCAGTCATTAAAGCATTCATGGAGGGCCTTAGGAGAATTATACCACCAAGAACACTACCTGTTCCTTCATGGAACCTAAATGTTGTCCTAACTAGTCTTATGGGTCCACCTTTTGAACCCATGCACTCCTGCGACATACAGTTCCTAACCTGGAAGGTGGCATTTCTCATCACCATTACTTCCCTAAGAAGAGTAAGCGAGATTCAGGCGTTTACAATACAGGAACCTTTTATACAACTACACAAAAATAAAGTCGTCCTAAGGACCAATCCTAAATTTTTGCCAAAGGTTATTTCACCGTTCCATCTAAATCAAACAGTGGAACTTCCAGTGTTCTTTCCACAGCCAGATACCGTAGCTGAAAGGGCACTACATACATTAGATGTCAAAAGAGCATTGATGTATTACATTGACAGAACAAAAAACATCAGAAAGACTAAACAACTCTTTATTGCATTTCAAAAACCTCATGCAGGAAACCCAATTTCAAAACAAGGTATAGCCAGATGGATAGTTAAATGCATCCAAATCTGCTACCTTAAAGCTAAACGACAGCTGCCCATTACACCAAGGGCACACTCAACCAGAAAGAAAGGTGCTACCATGGCCTTTCTAGGAAACATCCCAATGCAAGAAATATGTAAGGCAGCCACATGGTCTACGCCTCACACATTCACCAAGCACTACTGTGTAGACGTGTTATCCGCACAACAAGCCACAGTAGGTCAAGCCGTATTAAGGACATTATTTCAGACTACTTCCACTCCTACAGGCTGATCCACCGCTTTTGGGGAAATAACTGCTTACTAGTCTATGCAGAACATGCGTATCTACAGCGACAGATGCCATCGAACTGAAAATGTCACTTACCCAGTGTACATCTGTTCGTGGCATCAGTCGCAGTAGATTCGCATGTGCCCACCCGCCTCCCCGGGAGCCTGTAGCAGTTTGGAAGTTACCTTCAATTATTTATATATGTATCATCTCAACCTTAAATAGGTGCATACTTAGTCACTCCATTGCATGGGCACTATTACTACAATTCAACTCCTACCTCACCCTCTGCGGGGAAAAACAATCGAGGATGGAGTCGACGCCCATGCGCAATGGAGACAAAAGGAGGAGTCACTCGGTCCCGTGACTCGAAAGACTTCTTCGAAGAAAAACAACTTGTAACACTCCGGCCCAACACCAGATGGCGAGCTATTGCAGAACATGCGAATCTACTGCGACTGATGCCACGAACAGATGTACACTGGGTAAGTGACATTTTCATTTTCTATAACAAAACCTATTGGCTGGATTTGTCTCTGAGTGTGTGTACCTCATTTATTGTCTATGTGTATGTGCAACAAATGCTTAACACTACTCCTTGGATAAGCCTACTGCTCGACCACACTACCACAAAATAGAGCATTGGTATTATCTATTTTTACCACTATTTTACCTCTAAGGGGAACCCTTGGACTCTGTGCATGCTATTCCTTACTTTGAAATAGCACATACAGAGCCAACTTCCTACACATCCCTAATCCTATTGGGGGAATCCTCCATCTGCAAGATGGAGGATTTCTAAAAGTCAGAGTCACCTCAGCTCAGGACACCTTAGGGGCTGTCCTGCCTGGCCAGTGACTCCTCCTTGTTTTTCTCATTATCTCTCCTGGACTTGCCGCCAAAAGTGGGGGCTGGGTCCAGGGAGCGGGCATCTCCACTAGCTGGAGTGCCCTGGGGCATTGTAACACGAAGCTTGAGCCTTTGAAGCTCACTGCTAGGTGTTACAGTTCCTGCAGGGGGGAGGTGTGAAGCACCTCCACCCAGAGCAGGCTTTGTTTCTGTCCTCAGAGCACAAAGGCTCTCACCGCATGAGGTCAGACACTCGTCTCTCAGCAGCAGGCTGGCACAGACCAGTCAGTCCTGCACTGAACAATTGGGTAAAATACAGGGGGTATCTCTAAGATGCCCTCTGTGTGCATTTTTTAATAAATCCAACACTGGCATCAGTGTGGGTTTATTATTCTGAGAAGTTTGATACTAAACTTCCCAGTATTCAGTGTAGCCATTATGGAGCTGTGGAGTTCGTTTTTGACAGACTCCCAGCCCATATACTCTTATGGCTACCCTGCACTTACAATGTCTAAGGTTTTGCTTAGACACTGTAGGGGCATAGTGCTCATGCACATATGCCCTCACCTGTGGTATAGTGCACCCTGCCTTAGGGCTGTAAGGCCTACTAGAGGGGTGACTTACCTATGCCACAGGCAGTGGGAGGTTGGCATGGCACCCTGAGGGGAGTGCCATGTCGACTTAGTCATTTTCTCCCATCAGCACACACAAGCTGGCAAGCAGTGTGTCTGTGCTGAGTGAGGGGTCCCTAGGGTGGCATAAGACATGCTGCAGCCCTTAGAGATCTTCCCTGGCATCAGGGCCCTTGGTACCAGCGGTACCAGTTACAAGGGACTTACCTAGGTGCCAGGGTTGTGCCAATTGTGGAAACAATGGTACATTTTAGGTGAAAGAACACTGGTGCTGGGGCCTGGTAAGCAGGGTCCCAGCACACTTCTCAGTCAAGTCAGCATCAGTATCAGGCAAAAAGTGGGGGGTAACTGCAACAGGGAGCCATTTCTTTACACAAGCCCCCCCCAGCCCACAGGCCAGGAGACTCAGCCAAAGCTGGGAGAGTCTTCCTAGTCTGTCAGGCGAGGAAGAGTAGAGGAAATAGGCTGCTTTGTTGCAGGGCCTACTCTGCCTTACATCCTCCTGTTCAGGTCATTCCCTCTGGGGAACTGACCCACTTCCACAGTGATAGGACCTAGTCTGAACTGCCTCTTGTCTGTGCTTTTTATGTCTTCACCCATTCTCTCTATTTTGGGGTTAGAGGTATCCACCTCTGCTAATCTTATCTTAGCCAGGGTCACCCCTAGCTTACCCAAAGAGGTTACCCAGAGCTGGAGTAACCCCACCATGACCAACAGGGTCAGGGGGCCTAACTTGCTATTTGGCATGGGGTCAGACCACCATGCCAAGGATAGTGCAGCCATAAAGGCTAACACCCAGCAGAGGCCACTGACCGCTATCAGTGCCCAGAACCCCACCTTTAGCTCTTCACCTACAAGGGAAGGGGCTAAGTTACAGGCTTCTTTGGGTTCAGGGTGCCTGTCTGCTGTATTAGAGTGGGGGGTTACCACATCTTGTAGTAAACACCCTTCTTCCACTCTTTCTTCTGTTAGCTGAGGAGCCACCCAATCAGGCTTAACAGTTGCCTGACTAACCAGGACTTCTTGTGGGTCAGGTTGGACTTTATCAGAGCCACTTTTGGAGTTTTCCCCTACTGGAGCAGAATCTCCTTGGCTTGCTGGAACCTTGGCTAAAGGTTGTCCACCTTTCCTACTCTGTTTCCTTTTCTTTTTCTTCTGGGGCCTACTTGCATTTACTGCAGAGGCAGGCACTCCAGAATCCTTGGGAGAGGACTGGCACTGGACCAGTTCCTCTCTTGGGCTCTGACTAACCTCTGGGTAGTCATTTCCAAGGAGACAATCAAGGGGGAGGTCTGTACTGACTACCACCCTTCTCCAGCTAAAAGTCCCACCCACTTCTATGGGCACAAAAGCCACAGGCCTATCAGTGACCCTGTCTGGGCTAACTCTTACTCTGGCCATCTCACCTGGGATGTACTGGTTTGAGAACACCAGCCTGTCATGCACAATAGTGTGACTGGCACAAGTGTCTCTCAGGGCAGTGGCTGGGATTCCATTCACCAGTAGGTGGTGGAAGTGTCTACTTCCCTCTGGAATCTCCAACTCACCTGTTGGGCCCTTTTTCCAGTTGAAGGCTATGAAGACCTCCTCATCTGAGGAGTCATCCCCAATGGCTACACTGGTCACCCCTGGAATTTTGCTAGGGGGTTTGTTTTTGGGACAAGAAGTGTCCTTGGTGTGGTGCCCTGTCTGTTTACAGTTATGGCACCATGCCTTAGTGGCATCCCAGCTCTTACCCTGGTACCCACCTTTGTTTTGGGTTGTGTCTCTGGGCCCACCCACCTGGTCTGGTTTTTGGGGGCCTACAGGGGACTCTTTTTCTTTGTTTCTAGTGTCACCCACTTTCTCCTGAGGAGGCTTTGTAACCCCTTTCTTTTGGTCACCCCCAGTGGAAGTTTTGGTTACCCTAGTCTTGACCCAGTGGTCTGCCTTCTTTCCCAATTCTTGGGGAGAAATTGGACCTAGGTCTACCAGATACTGATGCAACTTTTCATTGAAGCAGTTACTTAAAATGTGTTCTTTCATAAACAAATTATAAAGCCCCACATAGTCATACACTCCATTTCCAGTTACCCAACCATCCAGTGTTTTCACTGAGTAGTCAACATAATCAACCCAGGTCTGGCTCGAGGATTTTTGAGCCCCCCTGAATCTAATTCTATACTCCTCAGTGGAGAATCCAAAGCCCTCAATCAGGGTACCCTTCATGAGGTCATAAGATGCTGCATCTTTTTTAGAGAGTGTGAGGAGTCTATCCCTACACTTTCCTGTGAACATTTCCCAAAGGAGAGCACCCCAGTGAGATTTGTTCACTTTTCTGGTTTCACAAGCCCTCTCAAAAGCTGTGAACCATTTGGTGATGTCATCACCATCTTCATATTTAGTTACAATCCCTTTGGGGATTTTCAACATGTCAGGAGAATCTCTGACCCTAGTTATGTTGCTGCCACCATTGATGGGTCCTAGGCCCATCTCTTGTCTTTCCCTTTCTATGGCTAGGATCTGTCTTTCCAAAGCCAATCTTTTGGCCATCCTGGCTAACTGGATGTCCTCTTCACTGGAGTTATCCTCAGTGATTTCAGAGATGTTGGTCCCTCCTGTGAGGGGAACAGCATCTCTGACTATTATGTTTGGAGACAGGGCTTGAGAGGCCCTGTTCTCCCTAAATAGGACTGGTAGGGGGGAATTTTCCTCCAAGTCACTATCTTCATCCTCTGTGTTGCCATCCTCAGAGGGGTTGGCTCTTTCAAACTCTGCCAACAGCTCCTGGAGCTGTAGTTTGGAAGGTCTGGAGCCCATTGCTATTTTCTTTAGTTTACAGAGTGACCTTAACTCTCTCATCTGTAGGTGGAGGTAAGGTGTGGTGTCGAGTTCCACCACATTCACATCTGTATTAGACATTATGCTTCTAAAAGTTGGAATACTTTTTAAGAAACTAAAACTAGTTCTAGAATCTAATTCAAACTTTTACCAAACTTTTAAACTCTAAAAGAAAATGCTAACAGGGACTAACACAAGGCCCTAGCAGGACGTTTAAGAATTTAGAAAACTTTTCAAATTGCAAAAATCAATTTCTAATGACAATTTTGGAATTTGTCGTGTGATCAGGTATTGGCTGAGTAGTCCAGCAAATGCAAAGTCTTGTACCCCACCGCTGATCCACCAATGTAGGAAGTTGGCTCTGTATGTGCTATTTCAAAGTAAGGAATAGCATGCACAGAGTCCAAGGGTTCCCCTTAGAGGTAAAATAGTGGTAAAAAGAGATAATACTAATGCTCTATTTTGTGGTAGTGTGGTCGAGCAGTAGGCTTATCCAAGGAGTAGTGTTAAGCATTTGTTGTACATACACATAGACAATAAATGAGGTACACACACTCGGAGACAAATCCAGCCAATAGGTTTTGTTATAGAAAAATATCTTTTCTTAGTTTATTTTAAGAACCACAGGTTCAAATTTAACATGTAATATCTTGTTTGAAAGGTATTGCAGGTAAGTACATTAGGAACTTTGAATCATTTCAATTGCATGTATACTTTTCAAGTTACTCACAAATAGCTATTTTAAAAGTGGACACAGTGCAATTTTCACAGTTCCTGGGGGAGGTAAGTTTTTGTTAGTTTTACCAGGTAAGTAAGACACTTACAGGGTTCAGTTCTTGGTCCAAGGTAGCCCACCGTTGGGGGTTCAGAGCAACCCCAAAGTTACCACACCAGCAGCTCAGGGCCGGTCAGGTGCAGAGTTCAAAGTGGTGCCCAAAACGCATAGGCTCCAATGGAGAGAAGGGGGTGCCCCGGTTCCAGTCTGCCAGCAGGTAAGTACCCGCGTTTTCGGAGGGCAGACCAGGGGGGTTTTGTAGGGCATCGGGGGGGACACAAGCCCACACAGAAATTTCACCCTCAGCGGCGCGGGGGCGGCTGGGTGCAGTGTTAGAACAAGCGTCGGGTTCGCAATGGAAGTCAATGAGAGATCAAGGGATCTCTTCAGCGCTGCAGGAGGACTGCTAAGCTGAAAAACCCTGCAGAGAAGACTGAGACACCAACTGCTTTGGCCCCAGCTCTACCGGCCTGTGTCCCCACTTCTAAAGACATTGCTCCAGCGACACTTTACACAGGGACCAGCTGTAGGAAGTTGGCTCAGTATGTGCTATTTCAAAGTAAGGAATAGCATGCACAGAGTCCAAGGGTTCCCCTTAGAGGTAAAATAGTGGTAAAAAGAGCATACTAATGCACTATTTTGTGGTAGTGTGGTCGAGCAGTAGGCTTATCCAAGGAGTAGTGTTAAGCATTTGTTGTACATAGACAATAAATGAGGTACACACACTCAGACAAATCCAGCCAATAGGTTTTGTTATAGAAAAATATCTTTTCTTAGTTTATTTTAAGAACCACAGGTTCAAATTTAACATGTAATATCTTGTTTGAAAGGTATTGCAGGTAAGTACATTAGGAACTTTGAATCATTTCAATTGCATGTATACTTTTCAAGTTATTCACAAATAGCTATTTTAAAAGTGGACACAGTGCAATTTTCACAGTTCCTGGGGGAGGTAAGTTTGTTAGTTTTACCAGGTAAGTACGACACTTACAGGGTTCAGTTCTTGGTCCAAGGTAGCCCACCGTTGGGGGTTCAGAGCAACCCCAAAGTTACCACACCAGCAGCTCAGGACCGGTCAGGTGCAGAGTTCAAAGTGGTGCCCAAAACGCATAGGCTTCAATGGAGAAAAGGGGGTGCCCCGGTTCCAGTCTGCCAGCAGGTAAGTACCCGCGTCTTCGGAGGGCAGACCAGGGGGGTTTTGTAGGGCACCGGGGGGGACACAAGCCCACACAGAAATTTCACCCTCAGCGGCGCGGGGGCGGCCGGGTGCAGTGTTAGAACAAGCGTCGGGTTCGCAATGGAAGTCAATGAGAGATCAAGGGATCTCTTCAGCGCTGCAGGCAGGCAAGGGGGGGCTTCCTCGGGGAAACCTCCACTTGGGCAAGGGAGAGGGACTCCTGGGGGTCACTTCTGCAGTGAAAGTCCGGTCCTTCAGGTCCTGGGGGCTGCGGGTGCAGGGTCTTTTCCAGGCGTCGGGACTTAGGTTTCAGAGAGTCGCGGTCAGGGGAAGCCTCGGGATTCCCTCTGCAGGCGGCGCTGTGGGGGCTCAGGGGGGACAGGTTTTGGTACTCACAGTCGTAGAGTAGTCCGGGGGTCTTCCCTGAGGTGTTGGTTCTCCACCAGCCGAGTCGGGGTCGCCGGGTGCAGTGTTGCAAGTCTCACGCTTCTTGCGGGGAGATTGCAGGGGTCTTTAAAGCTGCTCCTTTGGATAAAGTTGCAGTCTTTTTGGAGCAGGTTCGCTGTCCTCGGGAGTTTCTTGTCGTCGTCGAAGCAGGGCAGTCCTCAGAGGATTCAGAGGTCGCTGGTCCCTTTGGAAGGCGTCGCTGGAGCAGAGTTCTTTGGAAGGCAGGAGACAGGCCGGTGAGTTTCTGGAGCCAAGGCAGTTGTTGTCTTCTGGTCTTCCTCTGCAGGGGTTTTCAGCTAGGCAGTCCTTCTTGTAGTTGCAGGAATCTAGTTTCTAGGTTCAGGGAGAGCCCTTAAATACTAAATTTAAGGGCGTGTTTAGGTCTGGGGGGTTAGTAGCCAATGGCTACTAGCCCTAAGGGTGAGTACACCCTCTTTGTGCCTCCTCCCAAGAGGAGGGGGGTCACATCCCTAATCCTATTGGGGGAATCCTCCATCTGCAAGATGGAGGATTTCTAAAAGTCAGAGTCACCTCAGCTCAGGACACCTTAGGGGCTGTCCTGCCTGGCCAGTGACTCCTCCTTGTTTTTCTCATTATCTCTCCTGGACTTGCCGCCAAAAGTGGGGGCTGGGTCCAGGGGGCGGGCATCTCCACTAGCTGGAGTGCCCTCGGGCATTGTAACACGAAGCTTGAGCCTTTGAAGCTCACTGCTAGGTGTTACAGTTCCTGCAGGGGGGAGGTGTGAAGCACCTCCACTCAGAGCAGGCTTTGTTTCTGTCCTCAGAGAGCACAAAGGCTCTCACCGCATGAGGTCAGACACTCGTCTCTCAGCAGCAGGCTGGCACAGACCAGTCAGTCCTGCACTGAACAATTGGGTAAAATACAGGGGGTATCTCTAAGATGCCCTCTGTGTGCATTTTTTAATAAATCCAACACTGGCATCAGTGTGGGTTTATTATTCTGAGAAGTTTGATACTAAACTTCCCAGTATTCAGTGTAGCCATTATGGAGCTGTGGAGTTCGTTTTTGACAGACTCCCAGCCCATATACTCTTATGGCTACCCTGCACTTACAATGTCTAAGGTTTTGCTTAGACACTGTAGGGGCATAGTGCTCATGCACATATGCCCTCACCTGTGGTATAGTGCACCCTGCCTTAGGGCTGTAAGGCCTACTAGAGGGGTGACTTACCTATGCCACAGGCAGTGGGAGGTTGGCATGGCACCCTGAGGGGAGTGCCATGTCGACTTAGTCATTTTCTCCCATCAGCACACACAAGCTGGCAAGCAGTGTGTCTGTGCTGAGTGAGGGGTCCCTAGGGTGGCATAAGACATGCTGCAGCCCTTAGAGATCTTCCCTGGCATCAGGGCCCTTGGTACCAGAAGTACCAGTTACAAGGGACTTACCTAGGTTCCAGGGTTGTGCCAATTGTGGAAACAATGGTACATTTTAGGTGACCGCAGAGGGTGTACTTTCTGTGCCTGCTTGCCCCCCCTCCCAGTGCCCTACAAAACCCCCCTGGTCTGCCCTCCGAGGACACGGGTACTTAACTGCTGGCAGACTGGAACTGGGGCACTCCTGTTTCCATTGAAGCCTATTTGTTTTGGGCACCTCTTTGATCTCTGCACCTGACCGACCCTGAGCTGCTGGTGTGGTAACTTTGGGGTTGCCCTGAACCCCCAACGGTGGGCTACCTTGGACCCAACTTTGAACCCTGTAAGTGTTTTACTTGTGAACTTAACCATTACTTACCTCCCCCAGGAACTGTTGATTTTTGCACTGTCCACTTTTAAAATAGCTTATTGCCGTTTTTGTCAAAACTGTACATGCTATTGTGATTATTCAACGTTCCTAGAATACCTGAGTGAAATACCTTTCATTTGAAGTATTACTTGTAAATCTGGAACCTGTGGTTCTTAAAATAATCTAATAACATATTTTTCTATATAAAAACCTATTGGCCTGGAGTAAGTCTTTGAGTGTGTTCCTCATTTCTCTTCCAGGGGATCCTCATCAATAGTCATAAACATTGAATATTCCCGCCCTTGTGCGGGGACCCCGGAGCATATATCAAATAAACACATATTATACATGTGTAATAAATAATCATGCAGACTATCATGTTAAAAACAGGCTAAAAATGCTTTATTTCTATGAAGTTTTTTTTTTTTTTATATTAAATACTACAATAGAGCATAAATATGTGCCCAAGCTCCTAAAACTAGGATTAGTGAAGTGAGCAGTAGCAAACTCTAGAGAGAAAATAGAAAAAAAAACTGCATTGAAAAACACTGAAGCATTCTTAGCCAATAGGCTGCATGCAGGTTAACACAGGAGAACCATAAAAACTTTGGCACCGTGCCTTTAAGACCCTGAGCACCTCCAGTATCCCACCATGCCTCAGGGGTGAAGGAAAGGTGACAGTTGGTTCACAGTTAGGTCAGTTCTTTTTACGGTGACAATTTTCATAACTGATTCAAAACAGTCTGTCCTGCACTTCTAGGAGACGTGCGTCCGGGGAGGAGGGTGGGTTGTTTATGACTTTGATGAGGATACCCACATGCACACTGATGCCAGTGTACATTTTATTGTAAAATACACCCCAGAGGAAACCTTAGAGGTGCCCCCTGAAACCTTAACCAACTACCTGTGTAGGCTGACTGGTTTAAGCAGCCTGCCACACTCTAGACATGTTGCTGGCCACATGGGGAAAGTGCCTTTGTCACTCTGTGGCTAGTAACAAAGCCTGCACTGGGTGGAGATGCTTATCACCTCCCCCTTGCAGGAGCTGTAACACCTGGCGGTGAACCTCAAAGGCTCACCCCCTTTGTTCCAGCACCACAGGGCATTCCAGCTAGTGGAGTTGCCCGCCCGCCCCCTCCGGCCACGGCCCCACTTTTGGCGGCAAGGCCGGAGGAGATAATGAGAAAAACAAGGAGTCGTCACTGGCCAGTCAGGACAGCCCCTGGCAACCTGAGCTGAAGTGACTCTGACTTTTAGGAATCCTCCATCTTGCAGATGGAGGATTCCCCCAATAGGGCTAGGAATGTGACCCCCTCCCCTTGGGAGGAGGCACAAAGAGGGTGTAGCCACCCTCAGGGCTAGTAGCCATTGGCTACTGCCCTCCCTGACCTAAACACACCCCTAAATTCTGTATTTAGGGGCTCCCCTGAACCTAGGAAATCAGATTCCTGCAACCTAAGAAGAAGAGGACTGCTGAGCTGAAAAACCCTGCAGAGAAGACGGAGACACCAACTGCTTTGGCCCCAGCTCTACCGGCCTGTCTCCCCCCCTTCGGAAGAAAACTGCTCCAGCGACACTTTCCCCAGGACCAGCGACCTCTGAATCCTCAGAGGACTGCCCTGCTCTAAAAGGACCAAGAAACTCCTGAGAACAGCGGCCCTGTTCACCCAAGACTGCAACTTTGTTTCCAAAGAAGCAACTTAAAGACAACTACATTTCCCGCCAGAAGAGTGAGACTTGCAACTCTGCACCCAACGCCCCCGACTCGACTTGTGGAGAAACAACACTTCAGGGAGGACTCTCCGGCGACTACGAGACCGTGAGTAGCCAGAGTTGCCCCCCCCCCCCCCCCGAGCCCCCACAGCGACGCCTGCAGAGGGAATCCCGAGGCTCCCCCTGACCGCGACTGCCTGACTCCCAGATTCCGACACCTGGAAAAGACCCTGCACCCGCAGCCCCCAGGACCTGAAAGATCGGAACTCCAGTGCAGGAGTGACCCCCAGGAGGCCCTCTCCCTTGCCCAGGTGGTGGCTACCCCGAGGAGCCCCCCCCTTGCCTGCCTGCATCGCTGAAGAGACCCCTTGGTCTCCCATTGATTTACATTGGAAACCCGACGTGTTTGCACACTGCACCCGGCCGCCCCGTGTCGCTGAGGGTGTACTTTCTGTGCTAACTTGTGTGTCCCCCCCCGGTGCCCTACAAAACCCCCCTGGTCTGCCCTCCGAAGACGCGGGTACTTACCTGCTGGCAGACTGGAACCGGGGCACCCCCTTCTCCATTGAAGCCTATGCGTTTTGGGCACCACTTTGAACTCTGCACCTGACCGGCCCTGAGCTGCTGGTGTGGTAACTTTGGGGTTGCTCTGAACCCCCAACGGTGGGCTACCTTGGACCCAAACTTGAACCCCGTAGGTGGTTTACTTACCTGCAAGAACTAACAATTACTTACCTCCCCTAGGAACTGTGAAAATTGCACTGTCTAGTTTTAAAATAGCTATATGTGTTTTATTTGAAAAGTATATATGCTATTGTGATTATTCAAAGTTCCTAAAGTACTTACCTGCAATACCTTTCATTTGAGATATTACATGTAAAATTTGAACCTGTGGTTCTTAAAATAAACTAAGAAAAGAGATTTTTCTATGCAAAAACCTATTGGCCTGGAATTGTCTCGGAGTGTGTGTTCCTCATTTATTGCCTGTGTGTATGTACAACAAATGCTTAACACTACTCCTTTGATAAGCCTACTGCTCGACCACACTACCACAAAATAGAGCATTAGTATTATCTCTTTTTGCCACTATCTTACCTCTAAGGGGAACCCTTGGACTCTGTGCATACTATTCCTTACTTTGAAATAGTGCATACAGAGCCAACTTCCTACACTCTCGCTCTCACTTTTTGCCTGATATCTGATGCTATCTTGACTGAGTGTGTCCTGTGATCCTGCTAATCTGGCCCCAGCGCCGGTGTTCTTTCCCTAACCTGTACCATTGCTTCCACGATTGGCACACAGCTAATTCCTTATTGAAGGTATCAGTGGTACCAATGGCCCTTCAGCCAGGGAGGGTCTCTGAAGGCTGCAGCATGTATTGTGCCACCCTAAGGTACTCCCACCTATTTCATGCCCACTGCCATTGTAGCTTGTGTGTTGGTGAGGCAAAAAAAAGGTAAAGTCGACATGGCATCCCTCTCTCCATACCCTCCAACTACTGCCTGTGGCATAGGTAGGTCACCCCTCTAAGAGACCTTAAATCCCTAAGGCAGGGTGCATTATACCATGGTTGAGGGAATAGCTGCATGAGCAATATGCCCCTACAGTGTCTAAGTCCATTCTTAGACATTGTATGTGCAGTGTGGCCATATTAAGTTCATGGGTTGGGAGTTTGTCATTAGAAACTCAACATCTCCATGATGGCTTCACTGAAGACTGAGAAGTTTGGTATCGAACTTCTCAGCTCAATACATCCACAGTGATGCTAGTGTTGGATTTATTGAAAAATGCACACACGAGGCATCACTAAGATGACCTCTATTTCACCAAACCCTCTAGTGTGAGGCTGACCGGTGTGTGCCAGCCTGCCACTAACAGATGCGTTTCTGACTCCATGAGGTGAGAGCCTTTGTGCTCTCTGGGGTCAGGAACAAAGCTTACTCTGGGTGGAGGTGCTTCACACCTGCCCCTTCAAGATCCAACACTTGGAGGTGAGCCTTAAAGGCCCAGGCTTTTTATTACACTGCCACAGGGTACTCCACCTAATGGAGATTGCTACCCTTCCCAGCCCAAGCCCCACTTTTGGCAGTAGATCCAGTGAGAAAATTAGGGAAAACAAGGAGGAGAGACCACTTAGACTGGGACCACTCCCAGCGTGTGCAGAGCTGAAGTGAGCCCCCTCCTTGTAGAATCCTCCATCTTACTTTGGAGGAGAGTAGCCAATAGGGTTAGGAATGTGCCCCCACCCCCTTCCCAAAGGTAGTGGGCTCAGGAAGGGCTACTGCCCTCTGACGCCTGTAATGTTCCTAAATCTGGTATTTAGGGGCACCCCTGAACCTTGCTCTTCAGATTCCTGGTGACCTCAAGGAGGACTGAAGAGCCAACCCCAGCATTGAAGACTCCAGACAACTGACTTGGCCCCATTCTACTGGCCTGTCTGTAGCTTCAAGACTCCTGTTACAAACAGGCAACGCATCTTGCAGGACCAGCAATGTCTACAAAGCCCCAAAGGACTCTCTACCCAGCAGAGGACCAAGAACTCCAGAGGACAGCGGCTCTGTCCACAAGAAACCTTCCAAAAGGACTCCTGAGCCTCTTCGCATCCGCCAATCCTGCCAACTCTGCACCAGACTCTCACGGCCTATGTCCAGATGGCCCACCAGTCCAGTGAAGGTCCCCAGGCAATTCTGACCTAGAGTCTTCCCTGGGTTGACCCCTCCTGACCAACACAACAAAGCCTGCAGCCAAAATCTGGAGGGACCCCCCTGACCGTTACCAGATCTGACTATTTCTAATGCCCAAATGTAGGAAGTTGGCTCTGTATATACTATCTCAAAGTGGGATAGTGTGCACAGAGTCCAAGGGTTCCCCTTAGAGGTAAGATAGTGGCAAAATTAGATGATTCTAATGCTCTATTTTGTGGTAGTGTGGTCGAGCAGTAGGCTATCAGAGGGTAGTGTTAAGCATTTGTTGTACACACAGGCAATAAATGAGGAACACACACTCAGACAATTCCAGGCCAATAGGTTTTTATATAGAAAAATATATTTTCTTAGTTTATTTTAAGAACCACAGGTTCAAGATTTACAGGCAATACTTTAAATGTAAGGTACTTCACTTAGATACTTTAGGAACTTTGATTGAAAACAATATCATGTACAGGCTTTGTAAAAATGGCAATAAGCTATTGTAAGGAAATGGCTCCCTGTTGCAGTTACCGCCCACTTTTTGCCTGATACTGATGCTGACTTGACTGAGAATTGTGCTGGGACCCTTCTAACCAGGCCCCAGCACCAGTGTTCTTTCACCTTAAATGTACCATTGTTCCCACAATTGGCACACTGATAAGACCCTTGTAAAAGGTACCAGTGGTACCAATGGCCCGGTGACCAGGGAAGGTCTCTAAGGGCTGCAGCATATGTTGTGCCAGGGGTACTCCGGTTCCAGTCTGCCAGCAGGTAAGTACCTTTGTCCTCAGGGGGGTTTTGTAGAGCGCGGGGGGGACACACACTAGAAGGCACACAAAGTACACCCTCAGGGGCAGCCGGGTGCAGTGAGCAAAGCAGGTGTCTGGTTTTAGAAAAAAAAACAATGGAGGGACCCAGGGGTCACTCTAGCGTTGCAGGCAGGCACGGGGGGGGGGGCTTCCCGGGACAGCCACCACCTGGGCTAGGCAGGGGGTCACTCCTGCTTTGAAGTTCGGTTCCTTCAGGTCCTGGAGGCTGCGGGTGCAGTGTTGGTTCCAGGCGTTGGGTCCCTTGTTACAGGCAGTCGCGGTCAGGGTGAGCCGCTGGATTCTCTCGGCAGGCGTCACTGTGGGGGCTCAAGGGGGTCGTCTCTCGTTACCCACGGGCTCGCAGTTGTCGGGGAGTCCTCCCTGAGGTGTTGGTTTTCTGCAGGTCGAGCAGGGGGCGTTGGGTGCAGTGTAGTCTCACGCTTCCGGCAGGAAACGTGAAGTCCTTGGAAGTTGCTTCTTTGTTGCAAAGAAGTTGCAGGTTTTGAATAGGGCCGCTGTTCACAGGAGTTTCTTGGTCCTGTAGTCCAGGGCAGTCCTCTGAGGCTTCAGAGGTCTCTGGTCCCTGTCGGATGCGTCGCTGGAGCAGGTTTTCGAAGTTGGAGACAGGCCAGTAGGACTGGGGCCAGATCAGTTGTCGTCTTCCTCCTCTGCAGGCTTGTAGGTCAGTGTAAGGAAATGCCTCCTTGGCATGGTTGCCCCCTGACTTTTTGCCTTTGCTGATGCTATGTTTACAATTGAAAGTGTGCTGAGGCCTGCTAACCAGGCCCCAGCACCAGTGTTCTTTCCCTAACCTGTACTTTTGTATCCACAATTGGCAGACCCTGGCATCCAGATAAGTCCCTTGTAACTGGTACTTCTAGTACCAAGGGCCCTGATGCCAAGGAAGGTCTCTAAGGGATGCAGCATGTCTTATGCCACCCTGGAGACCTCTCACTCAGCACAGACACACTGCTTGCCAGCTTGTGTGTGCTAGTGAGGACAAAACGAGTAAGTCGACATGGCACTCCCCTCAGGGTGCCAGGCCAGCCTCTCACTGCCTATGCAGTATAGGTAAGACACCCCTCTAGCAGGCCTTACAGCCCTAAGGCAGGGTGCACTATACCATAGGTGAGGGTACCAGTGCATGAGCATGGTACCCCTACAGTGTCTAAACAAAACCTTAGACATTGTAAGTGCAGGGTAGCCATAAGAGTATATGGTCTGGGAGTCTGTCAAACACGAACTCCACAGCACCATAATGGCTACACTGAAAACTGGGAAGTTTGGTATCAAACTTCTCAGCACAATAAATGCACACTGATGCCAGTGTACATTTTATTGTAAAATACACCACAGAGGGCACCTTAGAGGTGCCCCCTGAAACTTAACCGACTATCTGTGTAGGCTGACTAGTTTTAGCAGCCTGCCACAAACCGAGACATGTTGCTGGCCCCATGGGGAGAGTGCCTTTGTCACTCTGAGGCCAGTAACAAAGCCTGCACTGGGTGGAGATGCTAACACCTCTCCCAGGCAGGAATTGTCACACCTGGCGGTGAGCCTCAAAGGCTCACCTCCTTTGTGCCAACCCAGCAGGACACTCCAGCTAGTGGAGTTGCCCGCCCCCTCCGGCCAGGCCCCACTTTTGGCGGCAAGGCCGGAGAAAATAATGAGAATAACAAGGAGGAGTCACTGGCCAGTCAGGACAGCCCCTAAGGTGTCCTGAGCTGAGGTGACTCTAACTTTTAGAAATCCTCCATCTTGCAGATGGAGGATTCCCCCAATAGGGTTAGGATTGTGACCCCCTCCCCTTGGGAGGAGGCACAAAGAGGGTGTACCCACCCTCAGGGCTAGTAGCCATTGGCTACTAACCCCCCAGACCTAAACACGCCCTTAAATTTAGTATTTAAGGGCTACCCTGAACCCTAGAAAATTAGATTCCTGCAACAAGAAGAAGGACTGCCCAGCTGAAAACCCCTGCAGCGGAAGACCAGAAGACGACAACTGCCTTGGCTCCAGAAACTCACCGGCCTGTCTCCTGCCTTCCAAAGATCCTGCTCCAGCGACGCCTTCCGAAGGGACCAGCGACCTCGACATCCTCTGAGGACTGCCCCTGCTTCGAAAAGACAAGAAACTCCCGAGGACAGCGGACCTGCTCCAAGAAAAGCTGCAACTTTGTTTTCAGCAACTTTAAAGATCCCTGCAAGCTCCCCGCAAGAAGCGTGAGACTTGCAACACTGCACCCGGCGACCCCGACTCGACTGGTGGCGATCCAACACCTCAGGAGGGACCCCAGGACTACTCTGATACTGTGAGTACCAAAACCTGTCCCCCCTGAGCCCCCACAGCGCCGCCTGCAGAGGGAATCCCGAGGCTTCCCCTGACCGCGACTCTGTGAATCTAAAGTCCCGACGCCTGGGAGAGACCCTGCACCCGCAGCCCCCAGGACCTGAAGGACCGGACTTTCACTGGAGAAGTGACCCCCAGGAGTCCCTCTCCCTTGCCCAAGTGGAGGTTTCCCCGAGGAATCCCCCCCTTGCCTGCCTGCAGCGCTGAAGAGATCCCGAGATCTCTCATAGACTAACATTGCGAACCCGACGCTTGTTTCTACACTGCACCCGGCCGCCCCCGCGCCGCTGAGGGTGAAATTTCTGTGTGGACTTGTGTCCCCCCCGGTGCCCTACAAAACCCCCCTGGTCTGCCCTCCGAAGACGCGGGTACTTACCTGCAAGCAGACCGGAACCGGGGCACCCCCTTCTCTCCATTCTAGCCTATGTGTTTTGGGCACCACTTTGGACTCTGCACCTGACCGGCCCTGAGCTACTGGTGTGGTGACTTTGGGGTTGCTCTGAACCCCCAACGGTGGGCTACCTTGGACCAAGAACTGAACCCTGTAAGTGTCTTACTTACCTGGTAAAACTAATCAAAACTTACCTCCCCTAGGAACTGTGAAAATTGCACTAAGTGTCCACTTTTAAAACAGCTATTTGTCAATAACTTGAAAAGTATACATGCAATTTTGATGATTTGAAGTTCCTAAAGTACTTACCTGCAATACCTTTCGAATGAGATATTACATGTAGAATTTGAACCTGTGGTTCTTAAAATAAACTAAGAAAAGATATTTTTCTATATAAAAACCTATTGGCTGGATTTGTCTCTGAGTGTGTGTACCTCATTTATTGTCTTGTGTATGTGCAACAAATGCTTAACACTACTCCTTGGATAAGCCTACTGCTCGACCACACTACCACAAAATAGAGCATTAGTATTATCTCTTTTTACCACTATTTTACCTCTAAGGGGAACCCTTGGACTCTGTGCATGCTATTCCTTACTTTGAAATAGCACATACAGAGCCAACTTCCTACATTGGTGGATCAGCGGTGGGGTACAAGACTTTGCATTTGCTGGACTACTCAGCCAATACCTGATCACACGACAAATTCCAAAATTGTCATTAGAAATTGATTTTTGCAATTTGAAAAGTTTTCTAAATTCTTAAAAGACCTGCTAGGGCCTTGTGTTAGATCCTGTTTAGCATTTCTTTTAGAGTTTAAAAGTTTGTTAAAAGTTTGAATTAGATTCTAGAACCAGTTTTAGTTTCTTAAAAAGTATTCCAACTTTTAGAAGCATAATGTCTAGCACAGATGTGAATGTGGTGGAACTCGACACCACACCTTACCTCCATCTACAGATGAGAGAGCTAAGGTCACTCTGTAAACTAAAGAAAATAGCAATGGGCCCCAAACCTACCAAAGTACAGCTCCAGGAGCTTTTGGCAGAGTTTGAAAAGGCCAACCCCTCTGAGGATGGCAACTCAGAGGATGAAGATAGTGACTTGGAGGGAAATTCCCCCCCTCCAGTCCTACTTAGGGAGAGCAGGGCTTCTCAAGCCCTGACTCCACAAATAATAGTCAGGGATGCTGGCTCCCTCACAGGAGGGACCAACAACCCTGAAATCACTGAGGATAACTCCAGTGAAGAGGACATCCAGTTAGCCAGGATGGCCAAAAGATTGGCTTTGGAAAGACAGATCCTAGCCATAGAGAGGGAAAGACAAGAGATGGGCCTAGGACCCATCAATGGTGGCAGCAACATAAATAGGGTCAGAGATTCTCCTGACATGTTGAAAATCCCCAAAGGGATTGTAACTAAATATGAAGATGGTGATGACATCACCAAATGGTTCACAGCTTTTGAGAGGGCTTGTGTAACCAGAAAAGTGAACAGATCTCACTGGGGTGCTCTCCTTTGGGAAATGTTCACAGGAAAGTGTAGGGATAGACTCCTCACACTCTCTGGACAAGATGCAGAATCTTATGACCTCATGAAGGGTACCCTGATTGAGGGCTTTGGATTCTCCACTGAGGAGTACAGGATTAGGTTCAGGGGGGCTCAAAAATCCTCGAGCCAGACCTGGGTTGACTTTGTTGACTACTCAGTGAAAACACTAGATGGTTGGATTCAAGGCAGTGGTGTAAGTAATTATGATGGGCTGTACAATTTATTTGTGAAAGAACACCTGTTAAGTAATTGTTTCAATGATAAACTGCATCAGCATCTGGTAGACCTAGGACCAATTTCTCCCCAAGAATTGGGAAAGAAGGCGGACCATTGGGTCAAGACAAGGGTGTCCAAGACTTCAACAGGGGGTGACCAAAAGAAAGGGGTCACAAAGACTCCCCAGCAGAAGGGTGATGAGACAACCAAAACTAAAAATAGTAAAGAGTCTTCTACAGGCCCCCAAAAACCTGCACAGGAGGGTGGGCCCAGAGCCTCTTCACAAAACAATGGGTACAAGGGTAAAAACTTTGATCCCAAAAAGGCCTGGTGTCATAGCTGTAAACAGCATGGACACCAAACTGGAGACAAGGCCTGTCCCAAGAAAGGTTCCACTCCAAACTCCCATCCAGGTAACACTGGTATGGCTAGTCTCCAAGTGGGATCAACAGTGTGCCCAGAGCAAATCAGGGTCCACACTGAAGCTACTCTAGTTTCTGAGGGTGGGGTGGATTTAGCCACACTAGCTGTCTGGCCGCCTAACATGCAAAAATACAGACAGCAACTCTTAATTAATGGGACTAGAATAGAGGGCCTGAGGGATACAGGTGCCAGTGTCACCATGGTGACAGAGAAACTGGTTTCCCCTGGCCAATACCTGACTGGAAAAACTTACACAGTCACCAACGCTGACAATCAGAGAAAAGTACATCCCATGGCAATGGTTACTTTAGAATGGGGAGGGGTCAATGGCCTGAAACAGGTGGTGGTCTCCTCAAATATCCCAGTGGACTGTCTGCTTGGAAATGACCTGGAGTCCTCAGCATGGGCTGAGGTAGAGCTAAAAACCCATGCAGCAATGCTGGGTATCCCTGAACTGGTGTGTGTGAAAACAAGAGCACAATGCAAGGCACAGGGTGAAAAAGTAGAGCTGGAGTCTGGAAAAATGGCCCAGCCTACCAAGAGAACAGGAAAGTCAGTTGGGAAACCAACTGCAACACAGCCAAAGAAAGGGAACCTCTCTTCTCAGGAAGAAGTTCTGCCCTCTGAGGGAACTGAGCCTTTGGAGCTTGAACCTTATCAGGTTGAGCTCTTAGGCCCAGGGGGACCCTCAAGGGAAGAGCTGTGTAAGGGACAAGAAACCTGTCCCTCTCTTGAAGGCCTTAGGCAGCAAGCTGCTGAAGAGTCCAAAGGCAAGAAAAATGGAACACATAGGGTCTATTGGGAAGATGGGCTCCTGTACACTGAGGCCAGAGACCCCAAACCTGGTGCCACTAGGAGAGTGGTAGTGCCTCAGCTGTTCAGAGAGTTCATCCTAACATTGGCCCATGACATTCCCCTTGCTGGACATTTGGGACAAACCAAGACGTGGGAGAGGTTAGTCAACCACTTCTACTGGCCCAATATGTCCAACATGGTTAAGGAGTTTTGCCTCTCCTGCCCCACCTGTCAAGCCAGTGGTAAGACAGGTGGGCATCCAAAGGCCCCCCTCATTCCACTTCCAGTGGTGGGGGTGCCCTTTGAAAGAGTGGGTGTGGACATAGTTGGTCCACTGGAACCTCCCACAGCCTCAGGAAATATGTATATCCTGGTAGTAGTGGATCATGCTACCAGGTATCCTGAAGCTATTCCCCTTAGGTCGACTACTGCCCCTGCAGTAGCCAAGGCCCTCATTGGTATCTTTACCAGAGTGGGTTTCCCTAAGGAGGTGGTGTCTGACAGAGGTACCAACTTCATGTCAGCATACCTAAAGCACATGTGGAATGAGTGTGGAGTGACTTATAAATTCACTACACCATACCATCCACAAACTAATGGCTTGGTTGAGAGATTCAACAAGACATTAAAGGGCATGATCATGGGGCTCCCAGAAAAACTCAAAAGGAGATGGGATGTCCTCCTGCCATGTCTGCTTTTCGCTTACAGGGAAGTACCACAGAAGGGAGTAGGGTTCTCACCCTTTGAACTTCTGTTTGGTCATCCTGTAAGGGGACCACTTGCCCTTGTTAAAGAAGGCTGGGAGAGACCTCTCCATGAGCCTAAACAGGACATAGTGGACTATGTACTTGGCCTTCGCTCTAGAATGGCAGAGTACATGGAAAAGGCAACCAAAAACCTTGAGGCCAGCCAACAGCTCCAGAAGTTTTGGTATGACCAAAAGGCTGCACTGGTTGAGTTCCAACCAGGGCAGAAAGTCTGGGTTCTGGAGCCTGTGGCTCCCAGGGCACTCCAGGACAAATGGAGTGGCCCTTACCCAGTACTAGAGAGGAAGAGTCAGGTCACCTACTTGGTGGACCTGGGCACAAGCAGGAGCCCCAAAAGGGTGATCCATGTAAACCGCCTTAAGCTCTTCCACGACAGGGCTGATGTCAATCTGTTGATGGTAACAGATGAGGATCAGGAGGCAGAGAGTGAACCTCTCCCTGATCTTCTGTCATCAGACCCAAAAGATGGTACAGTAGATGGAGTGATCTACTCAGACACCCTCTCTGGCCAACAGCAAGCTGATTGTAGGAGAGTCCTACAACAGTTTCCTGAACTCTTCTCCTTAACCCCTGGTCAGACACACCTGTGTACCCATGATGTGGACACAGGAGACAGCATGCCTGTCAAGAACAAAATCTTTAGACAGTCTGACCATGTTAAGGAAAGCATCAAGGTGGAAGTCCACAAGATGCTGGAATTGGGAGTCATTGAGCGCTCTGACAGCCCCTGGGCTAGCCCAGTGGTCTTAGTCCCCAAACCTCACACCACAGATGGAAAGAAAGAGATGAGGTTTTGTGTGGACTACAGAGGGCTCAATTCTGTCACCAAGACAGATGCTCATCCAATTCCAAGAGCTGATGAGCTCATTGATAAATTAGGTGCTGCCAAATTTCTAAGTACCTTTGACTTGACAGCAGGGTACTGGCAAATAAAAATGGCACCTGGAGCAAAAGAAAAGACAGCATTCTCCACACCTGATGGGCATTATCAGTTTACTGTTATGCCCTTTGGTTTAAAGAATGCCCCTGCCACCTTCCAAAGGTTGGTGAATCAAGTCCTTGCTGGCTTGGAGTCCTTTAGCACAGCTTATCTTGATGATATTGCTGTCTTTAGCTCCACCTGGCAGGATCACCTGGTCCACCTGAGGAAGGTTTTGAAGGCTCTGCAGTCTGCAGGCCTCTCTATCAAGGCATCCAAATGCCAGATAGGGCAGGGAACTGTGGTTTACTTGGGACACCTTGTAGGTGGAGGCCAAGTTCAGCCACTCCAACCCAAGATCCAGACTATTCTGGACTGGGTAGCTCCAAAAACCCAGACTCAAGTCAGGGCATTCCTTGGCTTGACTGGGTACTACAGGAGGTTTGTGAAGGGATATGGATCCATTGTGACAGCCCTCACTGAGCTCACCTCCAAGAAAATGCCCAAGAAAGTGAACTGGACTGTGGACTGCCAACAGGCCTTTGACACCCTGAAACAGGCAATGTGCTCAGCACCAGTTCTCAAAGCTCCAGATTATTCTAAGCAGTTCATTGTGCAGACTGATGCCTCTGAACATGGGATAGGGGCAGTTTTGTCCCAAACAAATGATGATGGCCTTGACCAGCCTGTTGCTTTCATTAGCAGGAGGTTACTCCCCAGGGAGCAGCGTTGGAGTGCCATTGAGAGGGAGGCCTTTGCTGTGGTTTGGTCCCTGAAGAAGCTGAGACCATACCTCTTTGGGACTCACTTCCTAGTTCAAACTGACCACAGACCTCTCAAATGGCTGATGCAAATGAAAGGTGAAAATCCTAAACTGTTGAGGTGGTCCATCTCCCTACAGGGAATGGACTTTATAGTGGAACACAGACCTGGGACTGCCCATGCCAATGCAGATGGCCTTTCCAGGTTCTTCCACTTAGAAAATGAAGACTCTCTTGGGAAAGGTTAGTCTCATCCTCTTTCGTTTGGGGGGGGGTTGTGTAAGGAAATGCCTCCTTGGCATGGTTGCCCCCTGACTTTTTGCCTTTGCTGATGCTATGTTTACAATTGAAAGTGTGCTGAGGCCTGCTAACCAGGCCCCAGCACCAGTGTTCTTTCCCTAACCTGTACTTTTGTATCCACAATTGGCAGACCCTGGCATCCAGATAAGTCCCTTGTAACTGGTACTTCTAGTACCAAGGGCCCTGATGCCAAGGAAGGTCTCTAAGGGATGCAGCATGTCTTATGCCACCCTGGAGACCTCTCACTCAGCACAGACACACTGCTTGCCAGCTTGTGTGTGCTAGTGAGGACAAAACGAGTAAGTCGACATGGCACTCCCCTCAGGGTGCCAGGCCAGCCTCTCACTGCCTATGCAGTATAGGTAAGACACCCCTCTAGCAGGCCTTACAGCCCTAAGGCAGGGTGCACTATACCATAGGTGAGGGTACCAGTGCATGAGCATGGTACCCCTACAGTGTCTAAACAAAACCTTAGACATTGTAAGTGCAGGGTAGCCATAAGAGTATATGGTCTGGGAGTCTGTCAAACACGAACTCCACAGCACCATAATGGCTACACTGAAAACTGGGAAGTTTGGTATCAAACTTCTCAGCACAATAAATGCACACTGATGCCAGTGTACATTTTATTGTAAAATACACCACAGAGGGCACCTTAGAGGTGCCCCCTGAAACTTAACCGACTATCTGTGTAGGCTGACTAGTTTTAGCAGCCTGCCACAAACCGAGACATGTTGCTGGCCCCATGGGGAGAGTGCCTTTGTCACTCTGAGGCCAGTAACAAAGCCTGCACTGGGTGGAGATGCTAACACCTCTCCCAGGCAGGAATTGTCACACCTGGCGGTGAGCCTCAAAGGCTCACCTCCTTTGTGCCAACCCAGCAGGACACTCCAGCTAGTGGAGTTGCCCGCCCCCTCCGGCCAGGCCCCACTTTTGGCGGCAAGGCCGGAGAAAATAATGAGAATAACAAGGAGGAGTCACTGGCCAGTCAGGACAGCCCCTAAGGTGTCCTGAGCTGAGGTGACTCTAACTTTTAGAAATCCTCCATCTTGCAGATGGAGGATTCCCCCAATAGGGTTAGGATTGTGACCCCCTCCCCTTGGGAGGAGGCACAAAGAGGGTGTACCCACCCTCAGGGCTAGTAGCCATTGGCTACTAACCCCCCAGACCTAAACACGCCCTTAAATTTAGTATTTAAGGGCTACCCTGAACCCTAGAAAATTAGATTCCTGCAACAAGAAGAAGGACTGCCCAGCTGAAAACCCCTGCAGCGGAAGACCAGAAGACGACAACTGCCTTGGCTCCAGAAACTCACCGGCCTGTCTCCTGCCTTCCAAAGATCCTGCTCCAGCGACGCCTTCCGAAGGGACCAGCGACCTCGACATCCTCTGAGGACTGCCCCTGCTTCGAAAAGACAAGAAACTCCCGAGGACAGCGGACCTGCTCCAAGAAAAGCTGCAACTTTGTTTTCAGCAACTTTAAAGATCCCTGCAAGCTCCCCGCAAGAAGCGTGAGACTTGCAACACTGCACCCGGCGACCCCGACTCGACTGGTGGCGATCCAACACCTCAGGAGGGACCCCAGGACTACTCTGATACTGTGAGTACCAAAACCTGTCCCCCCTGAGCCCCCACAGCGCCGCCTGCAGAGGGAATCCCGAGGCTTCCCCTGACCGCGACTCTGTGAATCTAAAGTCCCGACGCCTGGGAGAGACCCTGCACCCGCAGCCCCCAGGACCTGAAGGACCGGACTTTCACTGGAGAAGTGACCCCCAGGAGTCCCTCTCCCTTGCCCAAGTGGAGGTTTCCCCGAGGAATCCCCCCCTTGCCTGCCTGCAGCGCTGAAGAGATCCCGAGATCTCTCATAGACTAACATTGCGAACCCGACGCTTGTTTCTACACTGCACCCGGCCGCCCCCGCGCCGCTGAGGGTGAAATTTCTGTGTGGACTTGTGTCCCCCCCGGTGCCCTACAAAACCCCCCTGGTCTGCCCTCCGAAGACGCGGGTACTTACCTGCAAGCAGACCGGAACCGGGGCACCCCCTTCTCTCCATTCTAGCCTATGTGTTTTGGGCACCACTTTGGACTCTGCACCTGACCGGCCCTGAGCTACTGGTGTGGTGACTTTGGGGTTGCTCTGAACCCCCAACGGTGGGCTACCTTGGACCAAGAACTGAACCCTGTAAGTGTCTTACTTACCTGGTAAAACTAATCAAAACTTACCTCCCCTAGGAACTGTGAAAATTGCACTAAGTGTCCACTTTTAAAACAGCTATTTGTCAATAACTTGAAAAGTATACATGCAATTTTGATGATTTGAAGTTCCTAAAGTACTTACCTGCAATACCTTTCGAATGAGATATTACATGTAGAATTTGAACCTGTGGTTCTTAAAATAAACTAAGAAAAGATATTTTTCTATATAAAAACCTATTGGCTGGATTTGTCTCTGAGTGTGTGTACCTCATTTATTGTCTTGTGTATGTGCAACAAATGCTTAACACTACTCCTTGGATAAGCCTACTGCTCGACCACACTACCACAAAATAGAGCATTAGTATTATCTCTTTTTACCACTATTTTACCTCTAAGGGGAACCCTTGGACTCTGTGCATGCTATTCCTTACTTTGAAATAGCACATACAGAGCCAACTTCCTACAGTCAGCAGTCCTTGTTTCTTCAGGTTGCAGGAATCTGATTTCCTGGGATATGGGGAGCCCCTAAATACTGAATTTAGGGGTGTGTTTAGTTCTGGGAGGGCAGTAGCCAATGGCTACTGTCCTTGAGGGTGACTACACCCTCTTTGTGCCTCCTCCCTGTGGAGAGGGGGGCACATCCCTAATCCCATTGGGGGAATCCTCCAAACTCAAGATGGAGGCTTTCTAAAGGCAGGGTTCACCTCAGGACACCTTAGGGGCTGTCCTGACTGGTGGACGACGACTCCTTGTTTTTCTCATCTCCTCCAGCCTTGCAGCCAAAAGTGGCCGCAGTGGCCGGAGGGGCGGGCATTTCCACTAGCTGGGATGCCCTGTGGCACTGTAACAAAAGGGGTGAGCCTTTGAGGCTCACCGCCAGGTGTTACAGTTCCTGCAGAGGGCTTTGTTCCTGGCCACAGAGTGACAAAGGCACTCTCCCCATGTAGCCAGCAACATTTCTGGTCTGTGGCAGGCTGGCAGGAACTGGTCAGCCTAGACTAGAAGTCGGGCATGTATTCAGGGGGCATCTCGAAGATGCCCTCTGGGTGTATTTTACAATACGTTTCACACTGGCATCAGTGTGCATTTATTGTGCTGAGAATTTTGATACCAAACTTCCCGGTTTTCAGTGTAGCCATTATGGAACTGTGGCGTTCATGTTTAACAAACTCCCAGACCATATACTCTTGTGGCTACCCTGCACTTACAATGTCTAAGGTTTTGCTTAGACACTGTAGGGGCATAGTGCTCATGTACCTATGCCCTCACCTGTGGTATAGTGCACCCTGCCTTAGGGCTGTAAGGCCTGCTAGAGGGGTGACTTAACTATGCCACAGGCAGTGTGAGGGTGGCATGGCACTCTGAGGGGAGTGCCATGTCAACTTAGTCATTTTCTCCCCACCAGAAAACACAAGCTGTGAAGCAGTGTGTATGTGCTGAGTGAGGGGTCCCTAGGGTGGCATAAGACATGCTGCTGCCCTTAGGGACCTTCCCTGGCATCAGGGCCCTTGGTACCAGGGATACCAGTTACAAGGGACTTACCTGAGTACCAGGGTTGTGCCAATTGTGGAGACAAAGGTACAGTTTAGGGAAAGAAAGCTGGGGCCTGGTTAGCAGGGTCTCAGCACACTTTCAATCATAACTTAGCATCAGCAAAGGCAAAAAGTCAGGGGGTAACCATGCTAAGGAGGCATTTCCTTACACCAAAGTTACCTCTGCATCTGCAACCCCCTGGCCTTGGGGAATCTGACTGACTGTCCAGCATTGTCCAGTGGACTCCTCCTACCTGTCCAGCCTTTGGTTTTCCTCAACTGACTCCCTGGTCCCAGCCTACATCATCTTTGTGACCCCCCCCCCCTGAGGTTCCCCAATTGAAAAGCATTGGGCGTGTGTCGCAGTTTGCACCCTGCGCCTAGGACCCCCCCTAATGCCGCTGAGGGTGTTTGGTGCTGACCTCTGGGGCCCTTCGATGCACATCTAAAACCCACAAGGTCTGGTGTCCTGAAGTTGTGGGTACTTCCCTGCAACCTGTTTTGTTTTTATTTCGGATTGCCCCCAGTCTCCATAGGAGTCGATTTAAAAACCCAACACAAATGTTGACATCTGCACGCGACTCTCCCTGTGTTGCTGGTGGTGCGCTTTTGAGGTTAACTTGAACCTTGACCTGTGGACATCCTAACCCCAGAAGACTGGGATCGTAGATTGAGTTCTTAACTGTAAACTGTATTAACACTTCTCCTCCTATAGGACCGCATTACATCCTATGAGAAATTGCACTGTCCATTTTTTAAAGTGAAAAGTATTACTTTTATACTGTTTAATATGCAAAACCTAAAAGTACATTTGATAAGATTGTTACAGGCAAGTACACTTGTTTGAATCAAAGATAAATTTTTTTCTAGAAATAAAGTAACAAAATATTTTTGCTACATAAAAACATTCGCCTGGAGTTAGTCGTTGAGTGTGTGCTTCATTTCTTGACTGTGTATGTTCAACAAATGCTTTGCACTGCCTTCTGCGAAGCCTAACTGCTCAACCACACTACCGTAAAAAAAGTGTATTAGTATTATTAAACCTCTGTGGATCCACTGGACTCTGTGCAAACTGTACCTCATTTTGGTATAGTATATACAGAGCCAGCTTCCTACACACCTCACATACACAGATCATAGATCTTCCATAATTGCCCTGACGTGAAGATGTGCGACTCCATTTATGGAGCATGGATGGTCCTTTTACAAGGGAAATCCTATAAGAGAGGGGGGGGGGGGGGTTCGGGGTTTGCGGGAGGGGGGAGGCACGCACTGCCACCACTGAGCAGCATTCACCGCCGATGGGCAGCGTGTAGTCCTCTCAAAGCTCGTCTGTTAATTTCTATACTGTGAGTGATCTTGGGAGTAGGTGAACAGTAATTGCCAAGGTACCCTATTTATATGTTAATTCTTCGAACGTTTCCAATGTGTCTGCCTTATTTTGGTGTTCACTATTTTTTTTTTTTTTTCCTTTTCAGCCACTGTTCACCAATCTTACCCTCACCATGCAGCCCAACTCCATCCACATCAACCACAGCCAGCTACAACACCAAATGGAGGACAACAGCAGGGCCAGCACACTGCACCAAGTCCAGTTCAGGTATGTTGGGGCCATTAGCTTTTACAGGACAGTATCAGATTTTTTTATACGTAGCAGTGCATAACTCCCTCTCGTATTACATCTCAATGATACTGTCTTATTAGCAAACTGTATTCATAATGTTTCCTTGACTGTGAAGTGCTCCACAACTGTATTTAATCAACCTACTTCTACACCAGAGCCACTACATTGATGTTTATTGCTGCTGAAAATATCATTACTTGAAATAAGGTAAAGGTGTTGTAGGAAGTTGGCTCTGTATGTACTATTTCAAAGTAAGAAATACCATGCACAGAGTCCAAGGGTTCCCCTTAGAGGTAAGATGGTGGCAAAAAGAGATCATTCCAATACTCTATTTTGTGGTAGTGTGGTCGAGCAGTAGGCTTATCAGAGGGTAGTGTTAAGCATTTGTTGTACACACACAGGCAATAAATGAGGAACACACACTCAAAGACAATTCCAGGCCAATAGGTTTTATATTGAACAGTATCTTTTCTTTGTTTATTTTAAGAACCACAGGTTCAAGGTTTACAAGTAATACTTCAAATGAAAGGTATTTCACTTAGGTAACTTAGGAACTTTGAATGAGCAAAATGGCATGTACAGTTTTCACAAAAATGGCAATAAGCTATTTTAAAACTAGACTGTAGGAAGTTGGCTCTGTATGTGCTATTTCAAAGTAAGGAATAGCATGCACAGAGTCCAAGGGTTCCCCTTAGAGGTAAAATAGTGGTAAAAATAGATAATACTAATGCTCTATTTTGTGGTAGTGTGGTCGAGCAGTAGGCTTATCCAAGGAGTAGTGTTAAGCATTTGTTGTACATACACATAGACAATAAATGAGGTACACACACTCAGAGACAAATCCAGCCAATAGGTTTTGTATAGAAAAATATCTTTTCTTAGTTTATTTTAAGAACCACAGGTTCAAATTTAACATGTAATATCTTGTTGGAAAGGTATTGCAGGTAAGTACATTAGGAACTTTGAATCATTTCAATTGCATGTATACTTTTCAAGTTATTCACAAATAGCTATTTCAAAAGTGGACACTTAGTGCAATTTTCACAGTTCCTGGGGGAGGTAAGTTTTGGTTAGTTTTACCAGGTAAGTACGACACTTACAGGGTTCAGTTCTTGGTCCAAGGTAGCCCACCGTTGGGGGTTCAGAGCAACCCCAAAGTTACCACACCAGCAGCTCCGGGCCGGTCAGGTGCAGAGTTCAAAGTGGTGCCCAAAACGCATAGGCTATAATGGAGAGAAGGGGGTGCCCCGGTTCCGGTCTGCTTGCAGGTAAGTACCCGCGTCTTCGGAGGGCAGACCAGGGGGGTTTTGTAGGGCACCGGGGGGGACACAAGCCCACACAGAAATTTCACCCTCAGCGGCGCGGGGGCGGCCGGGTGCAGTGTTAGAACAAGCGTCGGGTTCGCAATGTAAGTCAATGAGAGATCACGGGATCTCTTCAGCGCTGCAGGCAGGCAAGGGGGGGGCTTCCTCGGGGAAACCTCCACTTGGGCAAGGGAGAGGGACTCCTGGGGGTCACTTCTGCAGTGAAAGTCCGGTCCTTCAGGTCCTGGGGGCTGCGGGTGCAGGGTCTTTTCCAGGCGTCGGGACTTAGGTTTCAAAGAGTCGCGGTCAGGGGAAGCCTCGGGATTCCCTCTGCAGGCGGCGCTGTGGGGGCTCAGGGGGGACAGGTTTTGGTACTCAGTCGTAGAGTAGTCCGGGGGTCCTCCCTGAGGTGTTGGTTCTCCACCAGCCGAGTCGGGGTCGCCGGGTGCAGTGTTGCAAGTCTCACGCTTCTTGCGGGGAGTTGCAGGGTTCTTTAAAGCTGCTTCTTGAAACAAAGTTGCAGTCTTTTTGGAGCAGGTCCGCTGTCCTCGGGAGTTTCTTGTCGTCGTCGAAGCAGGGCAGTCCTCAGAGGATTCAGAGGTCGCTGGTCCCTTTGAAAGGCGTCGCTGGAGCAGAGTTCTTTGGAAGGCAGGAGACAGGCCGGTGAGTTTCTGGAGCCAAGGCAGTTGTTGTCTTCTGGTCTTCCTCTGCAGGGGTTTTCAGCTAGGCAGTCCTTGTTGTTGCAGGAATCTAATGTTCTAGGGTTCAGGGTAGCCCTTAAATACTAAATTTAAGGGCGTGTTTAGGTCTGGGGGGTTAGTAGCCAATGGCTACTAGCCCTTAGGGTGGGTACACCCTCTTTGTGCCTCCTCCCAAGGGGAGGGGGGTCACAATCCTAACCCTATTGGGGGAATCCTCCATCTGCAAGATGGAGGATTTCTAAAAGTTAGTCACCTCAGCTCAGGACACCTTAGGGGCTGTCCTGACTGGCCAGTGACTCCTCCTTGTTGCTTTCTTTGTTCCCTCCAGCCTTGCCGCCAAAAGTGGGGGCCGTGGCCGGAGGGGGCGGGCAACTCCACTAAGCTGGAGTGCCCTGCGGTGCTGTGACAAATGGGTGAGCCTTTGAGGCTCACCGCCAGGTGTTATAGCTCCTGCCTGGGGGAGGTGTTAGCATCTCCACCCAGTGCAGGCTTTGTTACTGGCCTCAGAGTGACAAAGGCACTCTCCCCATGGGGCCAGCAACATGTCTCTAGTGTGGCAGGCTGCTGGAACTAGTCAGCCTACACAGATAGTCGGTTAAGTTTCAGGGGGCACCTCTAAGGTGCCCTCTGGGGTGTATTTTGCAATAAAATGTACACTGGCATCAGTGTGCATTTATTGTGCTGAGAAGTTTGATACCAAACTTCCCAGTTTTCAGTGTAGCCATTATGGTGCTGTGGAGTTCGTGTTTGACAAACTCCCAGACCATATACTCTTATGGCTACCCTGCACTTACAATGTCTAAGGTTTTGCTTAGACACTGTAGGGGTACAGTGCTCATGCACTGGTACCCTCACCTATGGTATAGTGCACCCTGCCTTAGGGCTGTAAGGCCTGCTAGAGGGGTGTCTTACCTATACTGCATAGGCAGTGAGAGGCTGGCATGGCACCCTGAGGGGAGTGCCATGTCGACTTACTCGTTTTGTCTTCACTAGCACACACAAGCTGGCAAGCAGTGTGTCTGTGCGGAGTGAGAGGTCTCCAGGGTGGCATAAGACATGCTGCAGCCCTTAGAGACCTTCCTTGGCATCAGGGCCCTTGGTACTAGCAGTACCAGTTACAAAGAACTTATCTGGATGCCAGGGTCTGCCAATTGTGGATACAAAAGTACAGGTTAGGGAAAGAACACTGGTGCTGGGGCCTGGTTAGCAGGCCTCAGCACACTTTCAATTGTAAACATAGCATCAGCAAAGGCAAAAAGTCAGGGGGCAACCATGCCAAGGAGGCATTTCCTTACATAGACACAGTGCAATTTTCAACAGTTCCTGGGGGAGGTAAGTATTTGTTAGTTTTGCAGGTAAGAAAACCACCTACAGGGTTCAAAGTTGGGTCCAAGGTGGCCCACCATTGGGGGTTCAGGGCAACCCCAAAGTTACCACACCAGCAGCTCAGGGCCGGTCAGGTGCAGAGGTCAAACTGGTGCCCAAAACACATAGGCTTCAATGGAGAAGGGGGTGCCCCGGTTCCAGTCTGCCAGCAGGTAAGTACCCCAGACCATATATGACAGACTCCCAGACCATATACTCTTATGGCTACCCTGTACTTACAGTGTCTAAGGTTTTGCTTGGACACTGTAGGGGCATAGTGCTCATGCACCTATGCCCTCACCTATGGTATAGTGCACCCTGCTTTAGGTCTGTGAGGCCTGCTAGAGGGGTGACTTATCTATGCCATAGGCAGTGTGAGGTTGGCATGGCACCCTGAGGGGAGTGCCATGTCGACTTAGTCATTTTCTCCCCACCAGCACACACAAGCTGGCAAGCAGTGTCTGTGCTGAGTGAGGGGTCCCCAGGGTGGCAAAAGACAGGCTGCAGCCCTCAGAGACCTTCCCTGGCATCAGGGCCCTTGGTACCAGGGGTACCAGTTACAAGGGACTTACCTGGATGCCAGGGTGTGCCATTTGTGGAAACTAAGGTACAAGTTAGGGAAAGAACACTGGTGATGGGGCCTGGTTAGCAGGTCTCAGCACACTTTCAAATCATAACTTGGCATCAGCAAAGGCAAGTCAGGGGGTAACCATGCCAAGGAGGCATTTCCTTACAGCAGTTATACCCCATCTGCCCCTGGGTGGTTGGTAGAAAGACAGTTTCCCATTTTTGAGGGAGTGGGGTCTTGGCCATGCGTTATGCATACAAATTAAAGTTGTAATCCTGTTGTATAGTGGGCTTTCCCCCACTGGGCGGAGGGAGGGGGAGGTTGCAGATGGGGTTAACTGCCCCAGTTTAGAAAGGCTGTTACCTATTTTTATGGGGTTGGGGGCATGGCCAAATCCATGATGGACAGCCACCATCCTACAACAAAAGTAATCCCTGGTGTGACAGCCCTTTCTGCTACTAATTTAAAAAAAAAAAGTGATTTATGGTGTCTTTTGGGTTTTTGTATAAGTGTTCCTATATATTGGTGCAATAGTGATGTGCCAAAATACTTGCCTTGTAGGTGTCCAGTAAAACATATAAGAGCAGGGTGTCAGAGCTTTGGTAAGCCATGTAGATCACTCGTGTCCTAAAGTTAGTTTTACTTAGTGCATGACCCTGCAGTTACATGGGCAGAACTGCTTAGTGGTGAAATAACGGTGACACAAGTATAAAACAGCAAGTCTTGCAGCGATCAGAAGTGTGGGTTGATGATTTACTTTCTTCTGTTTAGTTTTATTTGAGCTTCAAATTAAATAACTGACCTTGACTTTTTTTCCTTACAGCATCAAGGAAGCCAACCTCAACACCTGAGTAATGCTCCTCCCCAGCAGAACTTGTATCACACTGCAACTCTCACTGCAACTCCCCCATCTCTGACCCCTGGCCCCCCTGCCCAGTCTCCTCAAAGCAGCTATCCACAGCAAGCTGTATACGCCATCCATGCCCACCAGCAGCTTCAACATAGCTACAGCAACATAGCACACATGGCGCAGGTGAGTCCACATGCATGGTACAGGCCTAGTTTATATGTCACAAGTGAGTAAAAGTAATCTTTAAGAAGCTCTCCGGTGGTTTATGAAGTTGCTCCTGCCAATGTACACAGAGGGGTGTATTGCCTGCAACAAGTGGCTTGCTAACAGTGAATATGTTCGATGATCTGACCTGATAGACTTCTAGCTGGAGATTATTTAACTTAAAATATTTCCTGGATGTCAGTCTGAGTCTGGAAAATCTTGAGCGATACCTCATCATGCCGGGAAGTGTCTCCATGTCAGCTGTGCCATAAGTGATGTGCACGGTGCCTATTTAGGTGCCATCTGTAGGAAGTTGGCTCTGTATATTCTATCTCAAAGTGAGAGATAGTGTGCATGGAGTCCAAGGGTTTCCCTTAGAGGTCGATAGTGGGAAAATTAGATAATTCTAATGCTCTATTTTGTGGTAGTGTGGTCGCGCAGGAGGCGTATCAGAGGGTAGTGTTAAGCATTTGTTGTACACACACAAGCAATAAATGAGGAACACACACTTAGACTTAACCCCAGGTGTAGGAAGTTGGCTCTGTATGTGCTATTTCAAAGTAAGGAATAGCATGCACAGAGTCCAAGGGTTCCCCTTAGAGGTAAAATAGTGGTAAAAATAGATAATACTAATGCTCTATTTTGTGGTAGTGTGGTCGAGCAGTAGGCTTATCCAAGGAGTAGTGTTAAGCATTTGTTGTACATACACATAGACAATAAATGAGGTACACACACTCAGAGACAAATCCAGCCAAAAGGTTTTGTTATAGAAAAATATCTTTTCTTAGTTTATTTTAAGAACCAGAGGTTCAAATTTAACATGTAATATCTTGTTTGAAAGGTATTGCAGGTAAGTACATTAGGAACTTTGAATCATTTCAATTGCATGTATACTTTTCAAGTTATTCACAAATAGCTATTTCAAAAGTGGACACAGTGCAATTTTCACAGTTCCTGGTGGAGGTAAGTTTTTGTTAGTTTTACCAGGTAAGTAAGACACTTACAGGGTTCAGTTCTTGGTCCAAGGTAGCCCACCGTTGGGGGTTCAGAGCAACCCCAAAGTTACCACACCAGCAGCTCAGGGCCGGTCAGGTGCAGAGTTCAAAGTGGTGCCCAAAACGCATAGGCTTCAATGGAGAGAAGGGGGTTCCCCGGTTCCGGTCTGCTTGCAGGTAAGTACCCGCGTCTTCTGAGGGCAGACCAGGGGGGTTTTGTAGGGCACCGGGGGGGACACAAGCCCACACAGAAATTTCACCCTCAGCGGCGCGGGGGCGGCCGGGTGCAGTGTTAGAACAAGCGTCGGGTTTGTAATGGAAGTCAATGAGAGATCAAGGGATCTCTTCAGCGCTGCAGGCAGGCAAGGGGGGGGCTTCCTCGGGGAAACCTACACTTGGGCAAGGGAGAGGGACTCCTGGGGGTCACTTCTGCAGTGAAAGTCCGGTCCTTCAGGTCCTGGGCGCTGCGGGTGCAGGGTCTTTTCCAGGCGTCGGGACTTAGGTTTCAGAGAGTCGCGGTCAGGGGAAGCCTCGGGATTCCCTCTGCAGGCGGCGCTGTGGGGGCTCAGGGGGGACAGGTTTTGGTACTCACAGTCGGAGAGTAGTCCGGGGGTCCTCCCTGAGGTGTTGGTTCTCCACCAGCCGAGTCGGGGTCGCCGGGTGCAGTGTTGCAAGTCTCACGCTTCTTGCGGGGAGTTGCAGGGTTCTTTAAAGCTGCTTCTTGAAACAAAGTTGCAGTCTTTTTGGAGCAGGTCCGCTGTCCTCGGGAGTTTCTTGTCGTCGTCGAAGCAGGGCAGTCCTCAAAGGATTCAGAGGTCGCTGGTCCCTTTGGAAGGCGTCGCTGGAGCAGAGTTCTTTGGAAGGCAGGAGACAGGCCGGTGAGTTTCTGGAGCCAAGGCAGTTGTTGTCTTCTGGTCTTCCTCTGCAGGGGTTTTCAGCTAGGCAGTCCTTCTTCTTGTTGTTGCAGGAATCTAATTTTCTAGGGTTCAGGGTAGCCCTTAAATACTAAATTTAAGGGCGTGTTTAGGTCTGGGGGGTTAGTAGCCAATGGCTACTAGCCCTGAGGGTGGGTACACCCTCTTTGTGCCTCCTCCCAAGGGGAGGGGGGTCACAATCCTAACCCTATTGGGGGAATCCTCCATCTGCAAGATGGAAGATTTCTAAAAGTTAGTCACCTCAGCTCAGGACACCTTAGGGGCTGTCCTGACTGGCCAGTGACTCCTCCTTGTTGCTTTCTTTGTTCCCTCCAGCCTTGCCGCCAAAAGTGGGGGCCGTGGCCGGAGGGGGCGGGCAACTCCACTAAGCTGGAGTGCCCTGCTGGGCTGTGACAAAGGGGTGAGCCTTTGAGGCTCACCGCCAGGTGTTAGTTCCTGCCTGGGGGAGGTGTTAGCATCTCCACCCAGTGCAGGCTTTGTTACTGGCCTCAGAGTGACAAAGGCACTCTCCCCATGGGGCCAGCAACATGTCTCTAGTGTGGCAGACTGCTGGAACTAGTCGGCCTACACAGACAGTCGGTTAAGTTTCAGGGGGCACCTCTAAGGTGCCCTCTGGGGTGTATTTTGCAATAAAATGTACACTGGCATCAGTGTGCATTTATTGTGCTGAGAAGTTTGATACCAAACTTCCCAGTTTTCAGTGTAGCCATTATGGTGCTGTGGAGTTCGTGTTTGACAAACTCCCAGACCATATACTCTTATGGCTACCCTGCACTTACAATGTCTAAGGTTTTGTTTGGACACTGTAGGGGTACCATGCTCATGCACTGGTACCCTCACCTATGGTATAGTGCACCCTGCCTTAGGGCTGTAAGGCCTGCTAGAGGGGTGACTGACCTATACTTGCATAGGCAGTGAGAGGCTGGCATGGCACCCTGAGGGGAGTGCCATGTCGACTTACTCGTTTTGTTCTCACTAGCACACACAAGCTGGCAGCAGTGTGTCTGTGCTGAGTGAGAGGTCTCCAGGGTGGCATAAGACATGCTGCAGCCCTTAGAGACCTTCCTTGGCATCAGGGCCCTTGGTACTAGAAGTACCAGTTACAAGGGACTTATCTGGATGCCAGGGTCTGCCAATTGTGGATACAAAAGTACAGGTTAGGGAAAGAACACTGGTGCTGGGGCCTGGTTAGCAGGCCTCAGCACACTTTCAATTGTAAACATAGCATCAGCAAAGGCAAAAAGTCATGGGGCAACCATGCCAAGGAGGCATTTCCTTACACCAGGGCAATAGTTTTTATATAAAAAAAATATTCTTTATTTTAGAACCACAAGATCCAAATTTTATTTAAGTACATACATTGTGAGGTACTTCACAGAGGTAAGTATAGAACTTTGATTTAAAACAATAGTACTCAAAGTTTTGGTTAAAATGGCAATAAGCTGTTCTAAAGTGGACACAGTGCAAAAATCAACAGTTCCTGGGGGAGGTAAGTATTGGTTAGTTTCTCAAGTAAGTAAAGCACAATCTGATAGAGACTTCTAGTTGCAGATTCCTTACCTTAGAATTTCCCCCAGGCGTCAGACTGGATCCGGAAATTTTTCTTCGAGCAATACCCCTGCGCGTCAGTAGGTGGCGTCGGTCGACTCTGCGGGTGTCGTAGTCTCTGTGAGAACATCAGGTGTAGTATATAGATGCCGCCTGTAACAAAATGCCTCCTTGGCATGGTTACCCCCTGACATTTCCTTTTGTTGATGCTAAGTTTTGATTGAAAGTATGCTGGGACCCTGCTAACCAGGCCCCAGCACCAGTGTTCTTTCCCTAACTTGTACTTTTGTTTCCACAATTGGCACACCCTGGCATCCAGGTAAGTCCCTTGTAACTGGTACCCCTGGTACCAAGGGCCCTGATGCCAGGGAAGGTCTCTAAGGGCTGCAGCATGTCTTATGCCACCCTAGGGACCCCTCAATCAGCACATACACACTGCCTCAAAGCTTGTGTGTGCTGGTGGGGGGGAAAAAAGACTAAGTTGACATGGCATTCCCCTTAGAGTGCCATGCCAACCTCACACTGCTTGTGGCATATGTTAGTCACCCCTCTAGCAGGCCTTACAGCCCTAAGGCAGGGTGTACTATACCACAGGTGAGGGCATGTGTGCATGAGCCCTATGCCCCTACAGTGTCTAAGCAAAACCTTAGACATTGTAAGTGCAGGGTAGCCATAAGAGTATATGGTCTGGGAGTTTGTCAAACACGAACTCCACAGTTCCATAGGGCTACACTGAAATCTGGGAAGTTTGGTATCAAACTTCTCAGCACAAATGCACACTGATGCCAGTGTGGAATTTATTGTAACATTCACCCAGAGGGGATCTTAGAGATGCCCCCTGATTACCAACCCGACTTGTAGTGTGGGGCTGACCAGTTTCTGCCAGCCTGCCACAACCAGGCGAGTTGCTGGCCACATGGGGAGAGTGCCTTTGTCACTCTGTGGCCAGGAAAAAAGCCTGTACTGGGTGGAGGTGCTTCTCACCTCCCCCTGCAGGAACTGTAACACCTGGCGGTGAGCCTCAAAGGCTCATCCCCTTTGTTACAGTGCCACAGGGCATCCCAGCTAGTGGAGATGCCCGCTCCTCCGGCCACTGCCCCCACTTTTGGCAACAAGGCTCAGGAGATAATGAGGAAAACAAGGAGTCGCTCCCCAGTCAGGACAGCCCCTAAGGTAAGGTGTCCTGAGCTGAGGTGTGTAGGAAGTTGGCTCTGTATGTGCTATTTCAAAGTAAGGAATAGCATGCACAGAGTCCAAGGGTTCCCCTTAGAGGTAAGATAGTGGCAAAAAGAGATAATACTAATGCTCTATTTTGTGGTAGTGTGGTCGAGCAGTAGGCTTATCAAAGGAGTAGTGTTAAGCATTTGTTGTACATACACACAGGCAATAAATGAGGGACACACACTCAGACAAATCCAGCCAATAGGTTTTGTTATAGAAAAATATATGTTCGATGGCATCTGTCGCTGTAGATACGCATGTTCTGCAATAGCTCGCCATCTGGTGTTGGGCCGGAGTGTTACAAGTTGTTTTTCTTCGAAGAAGTCTTTCGAGTCACGGGACCGAGTGACTCCTCCTTTTGTCTCCATTGCGCATGGGCGTCGACTCCATCCTCGATTGTTTTTTTTCCGCCATCGGGTTCGGACGTGTTCCTGTCGCTCCGAGTTTCGGAACAGAAAAAATAGTTAATTTCGGTAGATTTTCGTCGGTATTGTTGCGTTCGGGATCGGCATACTTACATTCAACACCGCATCGAAGATCGAAGAGCTCCGGTGCCCTTCGGGGTAATTTTTCGATCCTCCGTCGGGGCCTGGTCGGCCCGACCGCGTGCTGAAGAACGCCGATGGAACGGACCCCGTTCCGTTTCTGCCCCAAATGCCACAATAAATACCCCTACACAGACCAACACTTGGTCTGCAACCTGTGCCTGTCACCTGAGCACAGCGAAGACACCTGCGAGGCCTGTCGTGCGTTCCGGTCCCGAAAAACACTCCGAGACCGTCGAGCCAGAAGACTTCAAATGGCGTCCGCACCGACAGCCCGACGGGAGTTCGAGGAACAGGAAGAGGAAGGTACCTTCTCGATCCAAGACTCAGACTCCGAAGGATTCGACGATACACAAACCGTGAGTAAGACGTCGAAAACCACACAAAGAAACATTTACAAGGCCCAGGGGACGCCACTGCCACCAGGCCATGGCTCAACCCATAAAATCGGTGACCGACCGTCGGCACCGAAAAAGGCCCAAACAGTGCCGAGATCGTCCGACTCCGGTCGAGACACCGGCACGCAGCCTTCTCGGGACCGAGAAAGTGCTGGAGACAAGCCTCGACACCGAGATGCCGGTGTGGACACGGCTCGACGCCGAGACAGCGGCACCGAAACAGATCGACGCCGAGAGGTTTCGGCCCCGAAAAGGAAAAAAGTCACCTCGGAGCCGAAAAAACACGCAGACACAGTTTCGACGCCGAAACAAACTGCAAGCGACCCAGCTTCAGGCTCTTATACAGAAGAGCACTCGCTAACCTCCCAAATGCAGAAGCATAGGTTTGAGGAAGAGCTACAAGCAACTGATGCGGACCATACGCAAAAGCGTATCTTCATTCAGCAGGGGACAGGAAAAATAAGCACCCTTCCCCCCATTAGGAGAAAGAGAAGGTTGGAGTTCCACACGGAACAAGCACCACAACCAAAAGTGGTGAAAAGAGTTACACCACCACCCTCTCCTCCACCCGTGATTAACGTTTCACCAGCACAAACGCCATCACACTCCCCAGCTCACACCACCATGAGCCAGGGTGACCAAGACCAGGACGCATGGGACCTATACGACGCCCCAGTGTCAGATAACAGCCCAGAGGCATACCCTACAAAACCATCTCCACCAGAAGACAGCACCGCGTACTCTCAGGTGGTGGCTAGAGCAGCACAATTTCACAACGTAAGCCTCCACTCAGAACAGGTCGAGGATGATTTCCTGTTCAACACACTCTCCTCCACCCACAGCTCCTACCAAAGCCTGCCTATGCTCCCTGGTATGCTCCGGCACGCAAAAGACATATTTAAGGACCCGGTCAAAAGTAGGGCAATCACACCAAGGGTGGAAAAAAAGTATAAGCCGCCTCCTACAGACCCGGCTTTCATCACAACACAGCTGCCACCAGACTCTGTTGTTGTAGGAGCAGCTAGGAAAAGGGCCAACTCTCACACATCTGGAGATGCACCACCCCCAGATAAAGAAAGCCGCAAGTTTGATGCAGCTGGTAAAAGAGTCGCAGCACAAGCTGCAAACCAGTGGCGCATCGCGAACTCCCAGGCACTACTTGCGCGCTATGACAGAGCCCACTGGGACGAGATGCAACATCTCATTGAACATCTGCCCAAAGACTTCCAAAATAGGGCAAAACAAGTGGTTGAGGAGGGACAGGCCATCTCCAACAACCAGATCCGCTCCTCCATGGACGCTGCAGATACAGCTGCACGGACAATTAATACATCTGTAACTATCAGAAGGCATGCATGGCTCCGAACGTCTGGATTTAAACCAGAGATTCAACAAGCAGTTCTCAATATGCCTTTTAATGAAAAAGAACTGTTCGGTCCAGAAGTGGACACAGCCATTGAGAAACTCAAAAAAGATACGGACACTGCCAAAGCCATGGGCGCACTCTACTCCCCGCAGAGCAGAGGGAATTACAGCTCATTCCGTAAAACGCCCTTTCGAGGGGGGTTTCGGGGTCAAAGCACACAAGCCAGCACCTCACAAGCCACACCGTCCAGTTACCAAGGACAGTATAGAGGAGGTTTTCGGGGACAATATAGAGGAGGGCAATTCCCTAGAAATAGAGGAAGATTCCAAAGCCCCAAAACCCCTACTACTAAACAGTGACTCACATGTCACTCACCCCCTCCACACAACACCAGTGGGGGGACGAATAGGTCATTATTACAGAGCATGGGAGAAAATCACTACAGACACTTGGGTTCTAGCAATTATCCAACATGGTTACTGCATAGAATTTCTACAGTTCCCTCCAAACATACCACCAAAAGCACAAAATTTAACAACACACCATTCCAATCTCCTAGAGATAGAAGTGCAGGCACTATTGCAAAAGAATGCAATCGAATTAGTGCCAAACACACAAATAAACACAGGAGTTTACTCACTGTACTTTCTGATACCAAAGAAGGACAAAACACTGAGACCAATCCTAGACCTCAGAGTAGTCAACACTTTCATCAAATCAGACCACTTCCACATGGTCACACTACAAGAAGTATTGCCATTGCTAAAGCTGCACGACTACATGGCAACTTTAGACCTCAAGGATGCTTATTTCCATATACCAATTCACCCATCGCACAGGAAATACCTAAGGTTTGTATTCAAAGGAATACATTACCAATTCAAGGTACTGCCTTTCGGATTAACAACCGCACCAAGAGTCTTTACCAAATGTCTAGCGGTAGTCGCTGCACACATCAGAAGGCAGCAAATACATGTGTTCCCATATCTAGACGACTGGCTAATCAAGGCCCATTCGTTAATAGAGTGCTCAAATCACACAAATCATATCATACAAACCCTCTTCAAACTAGGGTTCACCGTCAATTTCACAAAATCCAAGATTCGGCCACGCAAGGTACAACAATACCTGGGAGCCATAATAGACACATCAAAAGGAGTAGCCACTCCAAGTCCACAAAGAATTCAAAATTTCAACACCATCATACAACGCATGTATCCAACACAAAAGATACAAGCAAAGATGGTATTACAACTCCTAGGCATGATGTCATCATGCATAGCCATTGTCCCAAACGCAAGACTGCACATGAGGCCCTTACAACAATGCCTAGCATCACAGTGGTCTCAAGCACAGAGTCACCTTCTAGATCTGGTGTTAATAGACCGCCAAACTTACCTCTCGCTTCTGTGGTGGAACAACATAAATTTAAACAAGGGGCGGCCTTTTCAAGACCCAGTGCCACAATACGTAATAACAACAGATGCTTCCATGACAGGGTGGGGAGCACACCTCGATCAACACAGCATACAAGGACAATGGAACGTACATCAAACAAAACTGCATATCAATCACCTAGAACTTCTTGCAGTTTTTCAAGCACTAAAAGCTTTCCAACCAATAATAGTTCACAAATACATTCTCGTCAAAACAGACAACATGACAACAATGTATTATCTAAACAAGCAGGGAGGGACGCACTCCACGCAGTTAAGCATGTTAGCACAAAAAATTTGGCATTGGGCAATTCACAACCAAATTCGCCTAATTGCACAGTTTATACCAGGGATACAAAATCAACTCGCAGACAATCTCTCTCGAGATCACCAACAGGTCCACGAATGGGAAATTCACCCCCAAATACTGAACACTTATTTCAAACTCTGGGGAACACCTCAGATAGACTTGTTTGCGACAAGGGAGAACGCAAAATGCCAAAACTTCGCATCCAGATACCCACACAAACAATCCCAAGGCAATGCCCTATGGATGAACTGGTCAGGGATATTTGCTTACGCTTTTCCTCCTCTCCCTCTCCTTCCTTACCTGGTAAACAAACTCAGTCAAAGCAAACTCAAACTCATATTGATAGCACCAACTTGGGCAAGGCAACCCTGGTACACAACGCTGCTAGACCTATCAGTGGTACCCTGCATCAAATTGCCCAACAGGCCAGATCTGTTGACACAGCACAACCAAAAGATCAGACACCCAGATCCAGCATCGCTGAATCTAGCAATCTGGCTCCTGAAATCCTAGAATTCGGGCACTTACAACTTACCCAAGAATGTATGGAAGTCATAAAACAAGCAAGAAGGCCATCCACCAGGCACTGCTATGCAAGTAAATGGAAGAGGTTTGTTTGCTACTGCCATATTAATCAAATACAACCATTACACACAACTCCAGAACATGTAGTGGGTTACTTGCTTCACTTACAAAAATCTAACCTAGCTTTCTCTTCCATTAAGATTCACCTTGCAGCAATATCTGCATACCTGCAGACTACCTATTCAACTTCCCTATATAAAATACCAGTCATTAAAGCATTCATGGAGGGCCTTAGGAGAATTATACCACCAAGAACACTACCTGTTCCTTCATGGAACCTAAATGTTGTCCTAACTAGACTTATGGGTCCACCTTTTGAACCCATGCACTCCTGCGACATACAGTTCCTAACCTGGAAGGTGGCATTTCTCATCGCCATTACTTCCCTGAGAAGAGTAAGCGAGATTCAGGCGTTTACTATACAGGAACCTTTTATACAACTACACAAAAATAAAGTCGTCCTAAGGACCAATCCTAAATTTTTGCCAAAGGTTATTTCACCGTTCCATCTAAATCAAACAGTGGAACTTCCGGTGTTCTTTCCACAGCCAGATACCGTAGCTGAAAGGGCACTACATACATTAGATGTCAAAAGAGCATTAATGTACTACATTGACAGAACAAAGAACATCAGAAAGACTAAACAACTCTTTATTGCATTTCAAAAACCTCATGCAGGAAACCCAATTTCAAAACAAGGTATAGCCAGATGGATAGTTAAATGCATCCAAATCTGCTACCTTAAAGCTAAACGACAGCTGCCCATTACACCAAGGGCACACTCAACCAGAAAGAAAGGTGCTACCATGGCCTTTCTAGGAAACATCCCAATGCAAGAAATATGTAAGGCAGCCACATGGTCTACGCCTCACACATTCACCAAGCACTACTGTGTAGACGTGTTATCCGCACAACAAGCCACAGTAGGTCAAGCTGTATTAAGGACATTATTTCAGACTACTTCCACTCCTACAGGCTGATCCACCGCTTTTGGGGAAATAACTGCTTACTAGTCTATTGCAGAACATGCGTATCTACAGCGACAGATGCCATCGAACTGAAAATGTCACTTACCCAGTGTACATCTGTTCGTGGCATCAGTCGCAGTAGATTCGCATGTGCCCACCCGCCTCCCCGGGAGCCTGTAGCAGTTTGGAAGTTACCTTCAATTATTTATATATGTATCATCTCAACCTTAAATAAGTGCATACTTAGTCACTCCATTGCATGGGCACTATTACTACAATTCAACTCCTACCTCACCCTCTGCGGGGAAAAACAATCGAGGATGGAGTCGACGCCCATGCGCAATGGAGACAAAAGGAGGAGTCACTCGGTCCCGTGACTCGAAAGACTTCTTCGAAGAAAAACAACTTGTAACACTCCGGCCCAACACCAGATGGCGAGCTATTGCAGAACATGCGAATCTACTGCGACTGATGCCACGAACAGATGTACACTGGGTAAGTGACATTTTCATTTCTTAGTTTATTTTAAGAACCACAGGTTCAAATTCTACATGTAATATCTCATTTGAAAGGTATTGCAGGTAAGTACTTTAGGAACTTTGAATCATTACATTAGCATGTATACTTTTCACATAAAACACAATAAGCTGTTTTAAAAGTGGACACTTAGTGCAATTTTCACAGTTCCTGGGGGAGGTAAGGTTTTGTTAGTTTTGTCAGGTAAGTAAATCACTTACAAGTCTCAGGTTTGGGTCCAAGGTAGCCCACCGTTGGGTGTTCAGAGCAACCCCAAAGTTACCACACCAGCAGCTCAGGGCCGGTCAGGTGCAGAGGTCAAAGAGGTGCCCAAAACGCATAGGCTTCAATGGAAAGAAGGGGGTGCCCCGGTTCCGGTCTGCCAGCAGGTAAGTACCTGCGTCTTCGGAGGGCAGACCAGGGTGGTTTTGTAGGGCACCGGGGGGGGGACACAAGTCCACACAAAAAGTACACCCTCAGCGGCACTGGGGCGGCCGGATGCAGTGTAGAAACAAGCGTCGGGTTTTCAATGGAAATCAATGAGAGATCAAGGGATCTCTTCAGCGTGGCAGGCAAGGGGGGGGGCTCCTCGGGGTAGCCACCACCTGGGCAAGGGAGAGGGCTTCCTGGGGGTCACTCCTGCACCGAAGTTCCGTTCCTTTAGGTGCTGGGGGCTGCGGGTGCAGGGTCTTTTCCAGCCGTCGGGAAATGGAGTTCAGACAGTCGCGGTCAGGGGGAGCCTGGGGATTCCCTCTGCAGGCGTCGCTGTGGGGGCTCAGGGGGGACAACTTTGGTTACTCAGTCGTAGAGTCGCCGGAGGGTCCTCCCTGAGTTGTTTGTTCTCCACCAGTCGAGTCGGGGTCGCCGGGTGCAGTGTTGCAAGTCTCACGCTTCTTTCGGGGAGTTGCAGGGGTCTTTAAATCTGCTCCTTGTAACAAAGTTGCAGTTCTTTTGGAGCAGTGCCGCTGTCCTCGGGAGTTTCTTGTCTTTTTCGAAGCAGGACAGTCCTCAGAGGTTTCAGAGGTCGCTGGTCCCTTGGAAAGCGTCGCTGGAGCAGGTTTCTTTGGAAGGCAGGAGACAGGCCGGTAAGTCTGGGGCCAAGGCAGTTGGTGTCTTCTGTTCTTCCTCTGCAGGGGTTTGTCAGCTCAGCAGTCCTTCTTCCTGTTAGTTGCAGGAATCTAAATTCTTAGGTTCAGGGAAGCGCTTAAATACTAAATTTAAGGGAGTGTTTAGGTCTGGGTGGTTAGTAGCCAATGGCTACTAGCCCTAAGGGTGGGTACACCCTCTTTGTGCCTCCTCCCAAGGGGAGGGGGTCACAATCCTATCCCTATTGGGGGAGTCCTCCTTCTACAAGATGGAGGATTTCTAAAAGTCAGAGTCACCTCAGCTCAGGACACCTTAGGGGCTGTCCTGACTGGCCAGTGACTCCTCCTTGTTTTTCTCATTATCTCTCCTGGGCTTGCCGCCAAAAGTGGGGGCTGGGTCCAGGAGGTGGGCATCTCCACTAGCTGGAGTGCCCTGAGGCATTGTAACACGAAGCTTGAGCCTTTGAAGCTCACTGCTAGGTGTTACAGTTCCTGCAGGGGGGAGGTGTGAAGCACCTCCACCCAGAGCAGGCTTTGTTTCTGTCCTCAGAGAGCACAAAGGCTCTCACCGCATGAGGTCAGACACTTCTCTCAGCAGCAGGCTGGCACAGACCAGTCAGTCCTGCACTGAACTATTGGGTAAAATACAGGGGGTATCTCTAAGATGCCCTCTGTGTGCATTTTTTAATAAATCCAACACTGGCATCAGTGTGGGTTTATTATTCTGAGAAGTTTGATACTAAACTTCCCAGTATTCAGTGTAGCCATTATGGAGCTGTGGAGTTCGTTTTTGACAGACTCCCAGCCCATATACTCTTATGGCTACCCTGCACTTACAATGTCTAAGGTTTTGCTTAGACACTGTAGGGGCACAGTGCTCATGCACATATGCCCTCACCTGTGGTATAGTGCACCCTGCTTTAAGGCTGTAAGGCCTACTAGAGGGGTGACTTACCTATGCCACAGGCAGTGGGAGGTTGGCATGGCACCCTGAGGGGAGTGCCATGTCGACTTAGTCATTTTCTCCCCATCAGCACACACAAGCTGGCAAGCAGTGTGTCTGTGCTGAGTGAGGGGTCCCTAGGGTGGCATAAGACATGCTGCAGCCCTTAGAGACCTTCCCTGGCATCAGGGCCCTTGGTACCAGGGGTACCAGTTACAAGGGACTTACCTGGATGCCAGGGTTGTGCCAATTGTGGAAACAATGGTACATTTTTAGGTGAAAGTACACTGGTGCTGGGGCCTGGTTAGCAGGGTCCCAGCACACTTCTCAGTCAAGTCAGCATCAGTATCAGGCAAAAAAGTGGGGGGTAACTGCAACAGGGAGCCATTTCTTTACAAGGTATCTGACTTTTAGAAATCCTCCATCTTGTAGATGGAGGATTCCCCCGATAGGATTAGGGATGTGCCCCCCTCCCCCACAGGGAGGCACAAAGAGGGTGTAGCCACCCTCAGGACCAGTAGCCATTGGCTACTGCCCTCCCAGACCTACACACACCCCTAAGTTGAATTTAGGGTCTCCCATAACCGAGGAATATAGATTCCTGCAACCTAAAGGACTGCTGACCTGAAGCCCTGCAGTGAAGCCGGAGACAACTGATTTGGCCCCAGCCCCACCGGCCTGTCTCCCTACTTCGAAGAAAACTGCAACAGCGACGCATCCAACAGGGTCCAGCGACCTCTGAAGCCTCAGAGGACTACCCTGCATCTAAAGGACCAAGAAGCTCCCGAGAACTGCGGCCCTGTTCAAGAAACTGCAACTTTTGGAAACAGAAGCAACTTCTAAAGACAACACGTTTCCCGCCGGAAGCGTGAGACTTTACACTCTGCACCAGACACCCCCGGCTCGACCTGCGGAAAACTAACACTACAGGGAGGACTCCCCGGCGACTGCGAGCCCGTGAGTAGCCAGAGTTGACCCCCCTGAGCCCCCACAGCAACACCTGCAGAGGAAATCCAGTGGCTCCCCCTGACCGCGACTGCCTGCTTCAAGGAACCAGACACCTCAAACACACTACAGCCTATGTGTTTTTGGCACCACTTTGACCTGCACCTGACCGGCCCTGAGCTGCTGGTGTGGTAACTTTGGGGTTGCCCTGAACCCCCAACGGTGGGCTACCTTGGACCCAACTTTGAACCCTGTAAGTGTTTTACTTGTGAACTTAACCATTACTTACCTCCCCCAGGAACTGTTGATTTTTGCACTGTGTCCACTTAAAATAGCTTATTGCCATTTTTGCCAAAACTGTACATGCTATTGTGATGATTCAAAGTTCCTAATATACCTGAGTGAAATACCTTTCATTTAAAGTATTGTTTGTAAATCTTGAACCTGTGGTTCTTAAAATAAACTAAGAAAATATATTTTTCTATAGAAAAACCTATTGTCCTGAAATTTGTCTTTGAGTGTGTGTTCCTCGTTTATTGCCTGTGTGTACAACAAATGCTTAACACTACCCTCTGATAAGATGCCCTCTGGGTGTATTTTTACAATAAAGTGCACACTGGCATCAGTGTGCATTCATTGTGCTGAGAAGTTTGATACCAAGCTTCACAGTTTTCAGTGTAGCTATTATGGTGCTGTAGAGTTCGTGCTTGACAGACTCCCAGCCCATATACTCTTATGGCTACCCTGCATTTACAATGTCAAAGGTTTTGCTTTGACACTGTAGGGGCATAGGGCTCATGCTCACATGCTCTCACCTGTGGTATAGTGCACCCTGCCTTAAGGCTGTAAGGCCTGCTAGAGGGGTGACTTACCTATGCCACAGGCAGTGTGAGGTTGGCATGGCACACTGAGGGGAGTGCCATGTCGACTGTCATTTTCTCCCCACCAGCGCACACAAGCTGGCAAGCAGTGTGCATCTGCTGAGTGAGGGGTCCCTAGGGTGGCATAAGACATGCTGCAGCCCTTCGAGACCTTCCCTGGAATCAGTGCCCTTGGTACCAGTTACAAGGGATTTACCTGGGTGCCAGGGTTGTGCCAGTTATGGAGACAAAGGTACAGTTTAGGGAAAGAACACTGGTGCTGGGGCCTGGTTAGCAGGGTCCCAGCACACTTTCAAATCATAACTTGGCATCAGCAAAGGCAAAAAGTCAGGGGGTAACGATGCCAAGGAGGCATTTCTCCAGTATTGGATCTTTCATAGATTCACATGCGTGAATCATCCCCGTCGTCGAGGTGGGAGCCTCACGGTAAATTTTTAAATACATAAAGCAGTAAGTCAGTAAAAGTAAAACAAGTAGGCCCCAGTAGGCCTCCTAGAGTATTTTATAGTCTATCCACTTTGTTTTGTGAAAAGACCCAAACTTCAGTATCAACCAATCAGGATTCAGCCCCTCCCAAACACTCCCAACAGAGGCTGAATTCCCTCAGATTTTCTTCTGCACATCGTGTGAAGGGAGTCTCCCTGAGCTCTGCTCAGTTCTTTTCCTTATTTCTGACTGAAGATTATTTCTCTCAGGAAACTAGCTCTACAGCTTTACCATTTCTGAAAAGACAAAGGAGGGTCTGTTCAGAGACTGTGACAATTGTGGGAAGAAGAGACTGCATGTTGATGACCCCCACAAGAAATGTATCTACTGCCTCCATCCAGACCACAAGGTGAGAGACTGCAAAATCTGTTGCACCTTTAGTCAAAAAACCCTCAAGGACCGTGAGGGTAGACTTCTCTTATGGCTGCAAAAACAGAAAGCCATAGAACATCCTTCCTCACATGACAGCGAAGAGTCATCACAGGCTTCTCGTCCTCAGAAAAGAACAGGTGAGAGAAGTAGAGGGTCTGATGAGCCACCAAGGAAGGTGCCCAAAAAGACAAAACAAGTCTCTACTGAGGCAAAAAAGGATGTTTCCCACTCAGACATTAAAACATTTGCCAAAAAAGGTTCATTCAGAACCTACTACGCCTTTGCATCGAAAAAGCACCTCATAAAAGGCATCCCTGTCTGTCAACTCAAAAAGAGCCAGAAAAAGTCTCTTCAGGGAAAAAACAACCGTTGACGACCACCCCGTCGACGACGGTAACATCTACTACTGTATCGTCGACGTTCACAACAGCGGTCACACCGATGATTGACGTCGTCGCTGTTATCGTCAACGACTATAATTACGGCAAAAAAAATTCAGAAAGCTTCGCCGGCAACCACATCGTCGACGGCGGAGGCCTCCTGGGTTCACCAATCGACCAGGGCACTTCCATCTATGAAGCACCTCTCAATGAGGTTTAAAAAGGCACTGCCGACGACGGCACCTACAGACGATACGTCGACGAAACAACGGTCGACGAAGGAACCATCGTCCGTAAAGGGCCCGTTGACGAAGGGCCCATCGACGGAGGGAACCGTTGATGAAGGGCCCGTCAGTGACGGAACCGTCGACGAGGGAACCGTTGACGATCATATCATCCACAGCACTAACAGTGTATAAACCATCCACCTACCTGGATACTTCGACGCACCATTCCTCATATCATCAGGACAACTCCACCAGGTTCTTACCCCTTTCACTTATTACCATGGGGGACAAGGCGTCTAATATTCTGCCAATGCATACCTCACCAAGTAAAGTGTTGCCATATCCACCACAACATCTTTTAGATGATGATGACGATGCATTCTCTCAAAACGACGGAATGTTTGGGGCAGCTAGTAGCCCGTCCCAACTCAATGTCAAATGCCAAGAGTTTGATGAGGAGGAGGAACAGCATTACCAGCCTAGTTATGCCTCAACATCCTATCCACAGGCAGATCAATCGCCCCTCGCTATGCCTAGCACACTAGTAGCAGACCTACAATATATGTTGAATGACTACTATAAAAGGTTTCCACCATCAACTCAGTCAACGCCACCTAGACCTGAAAGCTACCAGACACCTCGGCAAACCCAGGCTACTAATCTTTCGGAAACACCACAGGCTAGCATACCAGTAACTAGCCAAACTCCGGAAGCTCATCCCTCGTCGGACGACGACAGGGAAGAAGGTGAGCTAAGAGATTTGCAGCTAGTGAATGGGATGATTATCTCGTCCCCACACCATCTCCACCGCCAGCAGGTCTGGTAGATTCTCCTCCAGAGGACATAGGAGATTTCCATAATTTAATAGAGAGCGGCTGTAGGAAGTTGGCTCTGTATGCACTATTTCAAAGTAAGGAATAGTATGCACAGAGTCCAAGGGTTCCCCTTAGAGGTAAGATAGTGGCAAAAAGAGATAATACTAATGCTCTATTTTGTTGTAGTGTGGTCGAGCAGTAGGCTTATCAAAGGAGTAGTGTTAAGCATTTGTTGTACATACACATAGGCAATAAATGAGGAACACACACTCAGACAAATCCAGGCCAATAGGTTTTGTTATAGAAAAATATATGTTCGATGGCATCTGTCGCTGTAGATACGCATGTTCTGCAATAGCTCGCCATCTGGTGTTGGGCCGGAGTGTTACAAGTTGTTTTTCTTCGAAGAAGTCTTTCGAGTCACGGGACCGAGTGACTCCTCCTTTTGTCTCCATTGCGCATGGGCGTCGACTCCATCCTCGATTGTTTTTTTTCCGCCATCGGGTTCGGACGTGTTCCTGTCGCTCCGAGTTTCGGAACGGAAAAAATAGTTAATTTCGGAAGATTTTCGTCGGTATTGTTGCGTTCGGGATCGGCGTACTTAGATTCAACACCGCATCGAAGATCGAAGAGCTCCGGTGCCCTTCGGGGTAGTTTTTCGATCCTCCGTCGGGGCCTGGTCGGCCCGACCGCGTGCTGAGGAACGCCGATGGAACGGACCCCGTTCCGTTTCTGCCCCAAATGCCACAATAAATACCCCTACACAGACCAACACTTGGTCTGCAACCTGTGCCTGTCACCTGAGCACAGCGAAGACACCTGCGAGGCCTGTCGTGCGTTCCGGTCCCGAAAAACACTCCGAGACCGTCGAGCCAGAAGACTTCAAATGGCGTCCGCACCGACAGCCCAACGGGAGTTCGAGGAACAGGAAGAGGAAGGTACCTTCTCGATCCAAGACTCAGACTCCGAAGGATTCGACGATACACAAACCGTGAGTAAGACGTCGAAAACCACACAAAGAAACATTTACAAGGCCCAGGGGACGCCACTGCCACCAGGCCATGGCTCAACCCATAAAATCGGTGACCGACCGTCGGCACCGAAAAAGGCCCAAACAGTGCCGAGATCGTCCGACTCCGGTCGAGACACCGGCACGCAGCCTTCTCGGGACCGAGAAAGTGCTGGAGACAAGCCTCGACACCGAGATGCCGGTGTGGACACGGCTCGACGCCGAGACAGCGGCACCGAAACAGATCGACGCCGAGAGGTTTCGGCACCGAAAAGGAAAAAAGTCACCTCGGAGCCGAAAAAACACGCAGACACAGTTTCGACGCCGAAACAAACTGCAAGCGACCCAGCTTCAGGCTCTTATACAGAAGAGCACTCGCTAACCTCCCAAATGCAGAAGCATAGGTTTGAGGAAGAGCTACAAGCAACTGATGCGGACCATACGCAAAAGCGTATCTTCATTCAGCAGGGGACAGGAAAAATAAGCACCCTTCCCCCCATTAGGAGAAAGAGAAGGTTGGAGTTCCAGGCGGAACAAGTACCACAACCAAAAGTGGTGAAAAGAGTTACACCACCACCCTCTCCTCCGCCCGTGATTAACGTTTCACCAGCACAAACGCCATCACACTCCCCAGCTCACACCACCATGAGCCAGGGTGACCAAGACCAGGACGCATGGGACCTATACGACGCCCCAGTGTCAGATAACAGCCCAGAGGCATACCCTACAAGACCATCTCCACCAGAAGACAGCACCGCGTACTCTCAGGTGGTGGCTAGAGCAGCACAATTTCACAACGTAAGCCTCCACTCAGAACAGGTCGAGGATGATTTCCTGTTCAACACACTCTCCTCCACCCACAGCTCCTACCAAAGCCTGCCTATGCTCCCTGGTATGCTCCGGCACGCAAAAGACATATTTAAGGACCCGGTCAAAAGTAGGGCAATCACACCAAGGGTGGAAAAAAAGTATAAGCCGCCTCCTACAGACCCGGCTTTCATCACAACACAGCTGCCACCAGACTCTGTTGTTGTAGGAGCAGCTAGGAAAAGGGCCAACTCTCACACATCTGGAGATGCACCACCCCCAGATAAAGAAAGCCGCAAGTTTGATGCAGCTGGTAAAAGAGTCGCAGCACAAGCTGCAAACCAGTGGCGCATCGCGAACTCCCAGGCACTACTTGCGCGCTATGACAGAGCCCACTGGGACGAGATGCAACATCTCATTGAACATCTGCCCAAAGACTTCCAAAATAGGGCAAAACAAGTGGTTGAGGAGGGACAGGCCATCTCCAACAACCAGATCCGCTCCTCCATGGACGCTGCAGATACAGCTGCACGGACAATTAATACATCTGTAACTATCAGAAGGCATGCATGGCTCCGAACGTCTGGATTTAAACCAGAGATTCAACAAGCAGTTCTCAATATGCCTTTTAATGAAAAAGAACTGTTCGGTCCAGAAGTGGACACAGCGATTGAGAAACTCAAAAAAGATACGGACACTGCCAAAGCCATGGGCGCACTCTACTCCCCGCAGAGCAGAGGGAATTACAGCTCATTCCGTAAAACGCCCTTTCGAGGGGGGTTTCGGGGTCAAAGCACACAAGCCAGCACCTCACAAGCCACACCGTCCAGTTACCAAGGACAGTATAGAGGAGGTTTTCGGGGACAATATAGAGGAGGGCAATTCCCTAGAAATAGAGGAAGATTCCAAAGCCCCAAAACCCCTACTACTAAACAGTGACTCACATGTCACTCACCCCCTCCACACAACACCAGTGGGGGGACGAATAGGTCATTATTACAGAGCATGGGAGAAAATCACTACAGACACTTGGGTTCTAGCAATTATCCAACATGGTTACTGCATAGAATTTCTACAGTTCCCTCCAAACATACCACCAAAAGCACAAAATTTAACAACACACCATTCCAATCTCCTAGAGATAGAAGTGCAGGCACTATTGCAAAAGAATGCAATCGAATTAGTGCCAAACACACAAATAAACACAGGAGTTTACTCACTGTACTTTCTGATACCAAAGAAGGACAAAACACTGAGACCAATCCTAGACCTCAGAGTAGTCAACACTTTCATCAAATCAGACCACTTCCACATGGTCACACTACAAGAAGTATTGCCATTGCTAAAGCTGCACGACTACATGGCAACTTTAGACCTCAAGGATGCTTATTTCCATATACCAATTCACCCATCGCACAGGAAATACCTAAGGTTTGTATTCAAAGGAATACATTACCAATTCAAGGTACTGCCTTTCGGATTAACAACCGCACCAAGAGTCTTTACCAAATGTCTAGCGGTAGTCGCTGCACACATCAGAAGGCAGCAAATACATGTGTTCCCATATCTAGACGACTGGCTAATCAAGGCCCATTCGTTAATAGAGTGCTCAAATCACACAAATCATATCATACAAACCCTCTTCAAACTAGGGTTCACCGTCAATTTCACAAAATCCAAGATTCGGCCACGCAAGGTACAACAATACCTGGGAGCCATAATAGACACATCAAAAGGAGTAGCCACTCCAAGTCCACAAAGAATTCAAAATTTCAACACCATCATACAACGCATGTATCCAACACAAAAGATACAAGCAAAGATGGTATTACAACTCCTAGGCATGATGTCATCATGCATAGCCATTGTCCCAAACGCAAGACTGCACATGAGGCCCTTACAACAATGCCTAGCATCACAGTGGTCTCAAGCACAGGGTCACCTTCTAGATCTGGTGTTAATAGACCGCCAAACTTACCTCTCGCTTCTGTGGTGGAACAACATAAATTTAAACAAGGGGCGGCCTTTCCAAGACCCAGTGCCACAATACGTAATAACAACAGATGCTTCCATGACAGGGTGGGGAGCACACCTCGATCAACACAGCATACAAGGACAATGGAACGTACATCAAACAAAACTGCATATCAATCACCTAGAACTTCTTGCAGTTTTTCAAGCACTAAAAGCTTTCCAACCAATAATAGTTCACAAATACATTCTCGTCAAAACAGACAACATGACAACAATGTATTATCTAAACAAGCAGGGAGGGACGCACTCCACGCAGTTAAGCATGTTAGCACAAAAAATTTGGCATTGGGCACTTCACAACCAAATTCGCCTAATTGCACAGTTTATACCAGGGATACAAAATCAACTCGCAGACAATCTCTCTCGAGATCACCAACAGGTCCACGAATGGGAAATTCACCCCCAAATACTGAACACTTATTTCAAACTCTGGGGAACACCTCAGATAGACTTGTTTGCGACAAGGGAGAACGCAAAATGCCAAAACTTCGCATCCAGATACCCACACAAACAATCCCAAGGCAATGCCCTATGGATGAACTGGTCAGGGATATTTGCTTACGCTTTTCCTCCTCTCCCTCTCCTTCCTTACCTGGTAAACAAACTCAGTCAAAGCAAACTCAAACTCATATTGATAGCACCAACTTGGGCAAGGCAACCCTGGTACACAACGCTGCTAGACCTATCAGTGGTACCCTGCATCAAATTGCCCAACAGGCCAGATCTGTTGACACAGCACAACCAAAAGATCAGACACCCAGATCCAGCATCGCTGAATCTAGCAATCTGGCTCCTGAAATCCTAGAATTCGGGCACTTACAACTTACCCAAGAATGTATGGAAGTCATAAAACAAGCAAGAAGGCCATCCACCAGGCACTGCTATGCAAGTAAATGGAAGAGGTTTGTTTGCTACTGCCATATTAATCAAATACAACCATTACACACAACTCCAGAACATGTAGTGGGTTACTTGCTTCACTTACAAAAATCTAACCTAGCTTTCTCTTCCATTAAGATTCACCTTGCAGCAATATCTGCATACCTGCAGACTACCTATTCAACTTCCCTATATAAAATACCAGTCATTAAAGCATTCATGGAGGGCCTTAGGAGAATTATACCACCAAGAACACTACCTGTTCCTTCATGGAACCTAAATGTTGTCCTAACTAGACTTATGGGTCCACCTTTTGAACCCATGCACTCCTGCGACATACAGTTCCTAACCTGGAAGGTGGCATTTCTCATCGCCATTACTTCCCTGAGAAGAGTAAGCGAGATTCAGGCGTTTACTATACAGGAACCTTTTATACAACTACACAAAAATAAAGTCGTCCTAAGGACCAATCCTAAATTTTTGCCAAAGGTTATTTCACCGTTCCATCTAAATCAAACAGTGGAACTTCCGGTGTTCTTTCCACAGCCAGATACCGTAGCTGAAAGGGCACTACATACATTAGATGTCAAAAGAGCATTAATGTATTACATTGACAGAACAAAGAACATCAGAAAGACTAAACAACTCTTTATTGCATTTCAAAAACCTCATGCAGGAAACCCAATTTCAAAACAAGGTATAGCCAGATGGATAGTTAAATGCATCCAAATCTGCTACCTTAAAGCTAAACGACAGCTGCCCATTACACCAAGGGCACACTCAACCAGAAAGAAAGGTGCTACCATGGCCTTTCTAGGAAACATCCCAATGCAAGAAATATGTAAGGCAGCCACATGGTCTACGCCTCACACATTCACCAAGCACTACTGTGTAGACGTGTTATCCGCACAACAAGCCACAGTAGGTCAAGCTGTATTAAGGACATTATTTCAGACTACTTCCACTCCTACAGGCTGATCCACCGCTTTTGGGGAAATAACTGCTTACTAGTCTATTGCAGAACATGCGTATCTACAGCGACAGATGCCATCGAACTGAAAATGTCACTTACCCAGTGTACATCTGTTCGTGGCATCAGTCGCAGTAGATTCGCATGTGCCCACCCGCCTCCCCGGGAGCCTGTAGCAGTTTGGAAGTTACCTTCAATTATTTATATATGTATCATCTCAACCTTAAATAAGTGCATACTTAGTCACTCCATTGCATGGGCACTATTACTACAATTCAACTCCTACCTCACCCTCTGCGGGGAAAAACAATCGAGGATGGAGTCGACGCCCATGCGCAATGGAGACAAAAGGAGGAGTCACTCGGTCCCGTGACTCGAAAGACTTCTTCGAAGAAAAACAACTTGTAACACTCCGGCCCAACACCAGATGGCGAGCTATTGCAGAACATGCGAATCTACTGCGACTGATGCCACGAACAGATGTACACTGGGTAAGTGACATTTTCATTTCTTAGTTTATTTTAAGAACCACAGGTTCAAATTCTACATGTAATATCTCATTTGAAAGGTATTGCAGGTAAGTACTTTAGAAACTTTGAATAATCACGATAGCATATATACTTTTTGCATAAAACACAAGCTGTTTTAAAAGTGGACACTTAGTGCAATTTTCATAGTTCCTGGGGGAGGTAAAGTATTGTTAGTTCTTGCAGGTAAGTAAACCACCTACGGGGTTCAAATTGGGGTCCAAGGTATCCCACCGTTGGGGGTTCAGAGCAACCCCAAAGTCACCACACCAGCAGCTCAGGGCCGGTCAGGGGCAGAGTTCAAAGTGGTTCCCAAAACGCATAGGCTTCAATGGAGAGAAGGGGGTGCCCCGGTTCCAGTCTGCCAGCAGGTAAGTACCCGCGTCTTCGGGGGGCAGACCAGGGGGCTTTTGTAGGGCACCGGGGGGGGGGGACACAAGTCCACACAAAGTACACCCTCAGCAGCGCGGGGGCGGCCGGGTGCAGTGTGCAAACAAGCGTCAGGTTCGCAATGTAAATCAATGGGAGACCAAGGGGTCTTTTCAGCGGGGCAGGCAGGCAAGGGGGGGCTCCTCGGGGTAGCCACCACCTGGGCAAGGGAGAGGGCCTCATGGGGGTCACTCCTGCACTGAAGTTCCGATCCTTCAGGTGCTGGGGGCTGCGGGTGCAGGGCCTTTTCCAGCTCGGGATTTTAGAGTCAGGCAGTCGCGGTCAGGGGGAGCCTCGGGATTCCCTCTGCAGGCGTCGCTGTGGGGGCTCAGGGGGGACAACTTTGGTTACTCAGTCTCGGAGTCGCCGGAGGGTCCTCCCTGAGGTGGTGTTTCTCCACCAGTCGAGTCGGGGTCGCCGGGTGCAGTGTTGCAAGTCTCACGCTTCTTGCGGGGATTGCAGGGGTCTTTAAATCTGCTCCTCTGGATACAAAGTTGCAGTCTTTGTTGAACAGGGCCGCTGTTCTCGGAAGTTTCTTGGTCTCTTGGAAGCAGGGCAGTCCTCTGAGGATTCAGAGGTCACTGGTCCTGGGGAAAGTGTCGCTGGAGCAGGTTTCTTTGGAAGGCAGGAGACAGGCCGGTAGGACTGGGGCCAAAGCAGTTGGTGTCTTCTTTCTTCTTCTGCAGGGGTTTTCAGCTCAGCAGTCCTCTTCTGTAAGTTGCAGGAATCTAAATTCTTAGGTTCAGGGGAGCCCTTAAATACTAAATTTAAGGGCGTGTTTAGGTCTGGGGGGGTTAGTAGCCAATGGCTACTAGCCCTGAGGGTGGGTACACCCTCTTTGTGCCTCCTCCCAAGGGGAGGGGGGCACATTCCTATCCCTATTGGGGGAATCCTCCATCTGCAAGATGGAGGATTTCTAAAAGTTAGTCACTTCAGCTCAGGACACCTTAGGGGCTGTGCTGACTGGCCAGTGACTCCTCCTTGTTGTTCTCATTATCTCCTCCGGCCTTGCCGCCAAAAGTGGGGCCGTGGCCGGAGGGGGCGGGCAACTCCACTAGCTGGAGTGCCCTGCGGTGCTGGAACAAAGGGGGTAAGCCTTTGAGGCTCACCGCCAGGTGTTACAGCTCCTGCCTGGGGGAGGTGATCGCATCTCCACCCAGTGCAGGCTTTGTTACTGGCCACAGAGTGACAAAGGCACTCTCCCCATGTGGCCAGCAACGTGTCTCGAGTGTGGCAGGCTGCTAGAACCAGTCAGCCTACACGGGTAGTTGGTTTAGGTTTCAGGGGGCACCTCTAAGGTGCCCTCTGGGGTGTATTTTACAATAAAATGTACACTGGCATCAGTGTGCATTTATTGTGCTGAGAAGTTTGATACCAAACTTCCCAGTTTTCAGTGTAGCCATTATGGTGCTGTGGAGTCCGTGTTTGACAGACTCCCAGACCATATACTCTTATGGCTACCCTGCACTTACAATGTCTAAGGTTTGGCTTAGACACTGTAGGGGCACAGTGCTCATGCACTGGTGCCCTCACCTATGGTATAGTGCACCCTGCCTTAGGATTGTAAGGCCTACTAGAGGGGTGACTTATCTATACTGCATAGGCAGTGTGAGGTTGGCATGGCACCCTGAGGGGAGTGCCGTGTCGACTTATTCGTTTTGTTCTCACCAGCACACACAAGCTGGCAAGCAGTGTGTCTGTGCTGAGTGAGGGGTCCCTAGGGTGGCATAAGATATGCTGCAGCCCTTAGAGACCTTCCCTGGCATCAGAGCCCTTGGTACCAGGGGTACCAGTTACAAGGGACTTACCTGGATGCCAGGGTGTGCCAATTGTGGAATCAAAAGTACAGGTTAGGGAAAGAACACTGGTGCTGGGGCCTGGTTAGGAGGCCTCAGCACACTTTCAATTCAAAACATAGCATCAGCAAAGGCAAAAAGTCAGGGGATAACCATGCCAAGGAGGCATTTCCTTACAGCGATTCACAACCACATTCGTCCATTAGCACAGTTCATACCAGGAATTCAAAATCAGTTAGCCAACAATCTCTCTCGGGATCACCAACAGATCCACGAATGGGAAATTCATCCCCAGATACTACAGACTTACTTCCGAATATGGGGAACACCCCAAATAGACCTATTTGCAACAAAAGAAAACGCAAAATGCCAAAACTTCGCATCCAGGTACGCACAAGATCTATCTCTGGGCAATGCGTTATGGATGAGTTGGTCAGGGATATTTGCATACGCTTTTCCCCCTCTCCCACTCCTTCCGTATCTAGTAAACAAATTGAGTCAAAACAAACTCAAACTAATACTGATGGCACCAACTTGGGCACGACAACCTTGGTACACAACACTACTAGACCTGTCAGTAGTGCCTCATATCAAACTGCCAAACTGACCAGATCTGTTAACTCAACACAAACAACAGATCAGACACCCGAATCCAGCATCGCTCAATCTAGCAATTTCGCTCCTGAGTTCTTAGAATTCGGACATCTAGACCTTACACAAGAATGCATGGAGGTCATAAAACAAGCTAGGAAACCAACCACAAGACATTGCTACGCAAATAAGTGGAAAAGATTTGTTTATTACTGCCATAATAATCAAATTCAACCATTACACACATCTGCAAAAGACATAGTAAGCTACCTGCTACTCTTACAAAAGTCCAAGTTAGCTTTTTCATCCATTAAAATACATCTGACTGCAATTTCGGCTCATCTGCAAATTACGCATTCAACTTCATTATTCAGAATCCCAGTCATAAAAGCATTTATGGAGGGTCTGAAAAGGATTATCCCACCAAGAACACCACCAGTTCCTTCGTGGAACCTCAACAGCGTATTAACACGACTCATGGGTCCACCATTCGAACTCACGCGAAATACAGTACTTAACATGGAAAGTAGCCTTTCTAATAGCTATCACATCTCTCAGAAGAGTAAGTGAAATACAAGCATTTACCATACAAGAACCCTTTTAAACAAATACACAAACATAAAGTAGTTCTGCGCACAAATCGTAAATTCTTACCTAAAGTCATATCACCGTTCCACTTAAATCAGACAGTGGAGCTCCCAGTGTTCTTTCCAGAACCAGATTAGTTAGCTGAGAGAGCATTATATACATTAGACATCAAAAGGGAACTAATGTACTACATTGATAGAACCAAACAAATTCGCGAAACAAAGCAATTGTTTGTTGCTTTTCAAAAACCTCGTAGAGGGAATCCAATATCCAAACAAGGCATTGCCATATGGATAGTTAAATGTATTCAAACCTGTTATATAAAAGCAAAAAGAGAACTGCCTATTACACCAAAGGCACACTCCACTAGAAAGAAAGGTGCCACCATGGCCTTTCTAGGAAACATACCAATGACCGAAATCTGTAAGGCAGCCACATGGTGTAAAGAAATGGCTCCCTGTTGCAGTTACCCCCCACTTTTTGCCTGGTACTGATGCTGACTTGACTGAGAAGTGTGCTGGGACCCTGCTAACCAGGCCCCAGCACCAGTGTTCCTTCACCTAAAATGTACCATTGTATCCACAATTGGCACACCCTGGCATTCAGATAAGTCCCTTGTAACTGGTACTTCTAGTACCAAGGGCCCTGATGCCAAGAAAGGTCTCTAAGGGCTGCAGCATGTCTTATGCCACCCTAGAGACCCCTCACTCAGCACAGACACACTGCTTACAAGCCTGTGTGTGCTAGTGAGAACAAAATGAGTAAGTCGACATGGCACTCCCCTCAGGGTGCCATGCCAGCCTCTCACTGCCTATGCAGTATAGGTAAGACACCCCTCTAGCAGGCCTTACAGCCCTAAGGCAGGGTGCACTATACCATAGGTGAGGGTACCAGTGCATGAGCACTGTGCCCCTACAGTGTCTAAACAAAACCTTAGACATTGTAAGTGCAGGGTAGCCATAAGAGTATATGGTCTGGGAGTCTGTTTTACACGAACTCCACAGCACCATAATGGCTACACTGAAAACTGGGAAGTTTGGTATCAAACTTCTCAGCACAATAAATGCACACTGATGCCAGTGTACATTTTATTGTAAAATACACCCCAGAGGGCACCTTAGAGGTGCCCCCTGAAACTTAACCGACTATCTGTGTAGGCTGACTAGTTTTAGCAGCCTGCCACAAACCGAGACATGTTGCTGGCCCCATGGGGAGAGTGCCTTTGTCACTCTGAGGCCAGTAACAAAGCCTGCACTGGGTGGAGATGCTAACACCTCCCCCAGGCAGGAATTGTCACACCTGGCGGTGAGCCTCAAAGGCTCACCTCCTTTGTGCCAACCCAGCAGGACACTCCAGCTAGTGGAGTTGCCCGCCCCCTCCGGCCAGGCCCCACTTTTGGCGGCAAGGCCGGAGAAAATAATGAGAAAAACAAGGAGGAGTCACTGGCCAGTCAGGACAGCCCCTAAGGTGTCCTGAGCTGAGGTGACTCTGACTTTTAGAAATCCTCCATCTTGCAGATGGAGGATTCCCCCAATAGGATTAGGGATGTGACCCCCTCCCCTTGGGAGGAGGCACAAAGAGGGTGTACCCACCCTCAGGGCTAGTAGCCATTGGCTACTAACCCCCCAGACCTAAACACGCCCTTAAATTTAGTATTTAAGGGCTACCCTGAACCCTAGAAAATTAGATTCCTGCAACTACAAGAAGGACTGCCTAGCTGAAAACCCCTGCAGAGGAAGACCAGAAGACGACAACTGCCTTGGCTCCAGAAACTCACCGGCCTGTCTCCTGCCTTCCAAAGATCCTGCTCCAGCGACGCCTTCCAAAGGGACCAGCGACCTCGACATCCTCTGAGGACTGCCCCTGCTTCGAAAAGACAAGAAACTCCCGAGGACAGCGGACCTGCTCCAAGAAAAGCTGCAACTTTGTTTCCAGCAGCTTTAAAGAACCCTGCAAGCTCCCCGCAAGAAGCGTGAGACTTGCAACACTGCACCCGGCGACCCCGACTCGGCTGGTGGAGATCCGACACCTCAGGCGGGACCCCAGGACTACTCTGATACTGTGAGTACCAAAACCTGTCCCCCCTGAGCCCCCACAGCGCCGCCTGCAGAGGGAATCCCGAGGCTTCCCCTGACCGCGACTCTTTGAATCCTAAGTCCCGACGCCTGGGAGAGACCCTGCACCCGCAGCCCCCAGGACCTGAAGGACCGGACTTTCACTGGAGGAGTGACCCCCAGGAGTCCCTCTCCCTTGATCAAGTAGAGGTTTCCCCGAGGAACCCCCCCCCCTTGCCTGCCTGCAGCGCTGAAGAGATCCCTAGATCTCCCATTGACTTCCATTACAAACCCGACGCTTGTTTCTACACTGCACCCGGCCGCCCCCGCGCTGCTGAGGGTGAAATTTCTGTGTGGGCTTGTGTCCCCCCCGGTGCCCTACAAAACCCCCCTGGTCTGCCCTCCGAAGACGCGGGTACTTACCTGCAAGCAGACCGGAACCGGGGCACCCCCTTCTCTCCATTCTAGCCTATGTGTTTTGGGCACCACTTTGAACTCTGCACCTGACCGGCCCTGAGCTGCTGGTGTGGTGACTTTGGGGTTGCTCTGAACCCCCAACGGTGGGCTACCTTGGACCAAGAACTGAGCCCTGTAAGTGTCTTACTTACCTGGTTAACCTAACAAATACTTACCTCCCCTAGGAACTGTGAAAATTGCACTAAGTGTCCGCTTTTAAAACAGCTATTTGTGAATAACTTGAAAAGTAAACATGCAATTTTGATGATTTGAAGTTCCTAAAGTACTTACCTGCAATACCTTTCGAATGAGATATTACATGTAGAATTTGAACCTGTGGTTCTTAAAATAAACTAAGAAAAGATTTTTCTATACAAAAACCTATTGGCTGGATTTGTCTCTGAGTGTGTGTACCTCATTTATTGTCTATGTGTAGGTACAACAAATGCTTAACACTACTCCTTGGATAAGCCTACTGCTCGACCACACTACCACAAAATAGAGCATTAGTATTATCTCTTTTTGCCACTATCTTACCTCTAAGGGGAACCCTTGGACTCTGTGCATGCTATTCCTTACTTTGAAATAGCACATACAGAGCCAACTTCCTACACATGGTCTACGCCTCATACATTTACCAAGCATTACTGCGTGGATGTGTTAACAACACAAGCCACAGTAGGACAAGCAGTATTAAGAACATTATTTCAAACATCTTCAACTCCTACAGGCTAAACCACCGCTTTTGGGGAGATAACTGGTTACTAGTCTATGCACAGCATGTGTATCTGCAGCTACACATGCCATCGAACGGAAAATGTCACTTACCCAGTGTACATCTGATCGTGGCATGAGACGCTGCAGATTCACATTCGCCCTCCCACCTCCCCAGGAGCCTGTAGCCGTTCTAAGTTGACAAAGATTAAACTTGTACATTTGTAAATATATTGCTTTAAACCATATTATGTACATACATACTTACTCCATTGCTTGGGCACTATTACTATATACACAAATCCTACCTCACCCTCTGCGGGGAAAACAATCTAAGATGGAGTCGATGCCCATGCGCAATGGAGCTGAAAGGGGAGGAGTCCCTCGATCTCGTGACTCGAAAAGACTTCTTCGAAGAAAAACAACTTGTAACACTCCGAGCCAAACACTAGATGGCGGGATGTTCACAGCATGTGAATCTGCAGCGTCTCATGCCACGAACAGATGTACACTGGGTAAGGGACATTTTCCATATATTTGTTTCTGCATTCCCACTGATCAGAGTTCCTCCATTTGGCTTCAGATCTGCTTTTTCGGGAACGGTTTCCCCAACTTCGACAACTCCTTCATAAAAGCACCAACGATATTTCAAGCGTCCAATGCCGCAGAGGCTTGCCTAAAGATGTTTCACAGGCTTTCTCCTTGTGAATTATCAGAGCTAATCAAATCCTCCATCAAAGAAGATACTTTCTGTTCAATTAGCTTTTGGGTTTCGGGTCCTCCGTGATCAATAGGATCCCTCTTGTACGCCTGAAAATGAATGCCTTACAGGAGCAGCTACAAAAACAATAGATTCAATCAAATAAATCATGTCAGGGCCTGTTGAATTTTCGCATAGGCGATGGAAGCTCTAGTCTGGTAGTCTGTCTACAAATACTTCCCTGGGAAGCTGGGGCATTCATTTACAGAGCCTCTATGTAAGGAAATGCCTCCTTGGCATGGTTGCCCCCTGACTTTTTGCCTTTGCTGATGCTATGTTTACAATTGAAAGTGTGCTGAGGCCTGCTAACCAGGCCCCAGCACCAGTGTTCTTTCCCTAACCTGTACTTTTGTATCCACAATTGGCAGACCCTGGCATCCAGATAAGTCCCTTGTAACTGGTACTTCTAGTACCAAGGGCCCTGATGCCAAGGAAGGTCTCTAAGGGCTGCAGCATGTCTTATGCCACCCTGGAGACCTCTCACTCAGCACAGACACACTGCTTGCCAGCTTGTGTGTGCTAGTGAGGACAAAACGAGTAAGTCGACATGGCACTCCCCTCAGGGTGCCATGCCAGCCTCTCACTGCCTATGCAGTATAGGTAAAACACCCCTCTAGCAGGCCTTACAGCCCTAAGGCAGGGTGCACTATACCATAGGTGAGGGTACCAGTGCATGAGCATGGTACCCCTACAGTGTCTAAACAAAACCTTAGACATTGTAAGTGCAGGGTAGCCATAAGAGTATATGGTCTGGGAGTTTGTCAAACACGAACTCCACAGCACCATAATGGCTACACTGAAAACTGGGAAGTTTGGTATCAAACTTCTCAGCACAATAAATGCACACTGATGCCAGTGTACATTTTATTGTCAAATACACACCAGAGGGCACCTTAGAGGTGCCCCCTGAAACTTAACCGACTATCTGTGTAGGCTGACTAGTTTTAGCAGCCTGCCACAAACCGAGACATGTTGCTGGCCCCATGGGGAGAGTGCCTTTTTCACTCTGAGGCCAGTAACAAAGCCTGCACTGGGTGGAGATGCTAACACCTCCCCCAGGCAGGAATTGTCACACCTGGCGGTGAGCCTCAAAGGCTCACCTCCTTTGTGCCAACCCAGCAGGACACTCCAGCTAGTGGAGTTGCCCGCCCCCTCCGGCCAGGCCCCACTTTTGGCGGCAAGGCCGGAGAAAATAATGAGAAAAACAAGGAGGAGTCACTGGCCAGTCAGGACAGCCCCTAAGGTGTCCTGAGCTGAGGTGACTCTGACTTTTAGAAATCCTCCATCTTGCAGATGGAGGATTCCCCCAATAGGGTTAGGATTGTGACCCCCTCCCCTTGGGAGGAGGCACAAAGAGGGTGTACCCACCCTCAGGGCTAGTAGCCATTGGCTACTAACCCCCCAGACCTAAACACGCCCTTAAATTTAGTATTTAAGGGCTACCCTGAACCCTAGAAAATTAGATTCCTGCAACTACAAGAAGGACTGCCCAGCTGAAAACCCCTGCAGCGGAAGACCAGAAGACGACAACTGCCTTGGCTCCAGAAACTCACCGGCCTGTCTCCTGCCTTCCAAAGATCCTGCTCCAGCGACGCCTTCCAAAGGGACCAGCGACCTCGACATCCTCTGAGGACTGCCCCTGCTTCGAAAAGACAAGAAACTCCCGAGGACAGCGGACCTGCTCCAAGAAAAGCTGCAACTTTGTTTCCAGCAGCTTTAAAGAACCCTGCAAGCTCCCCGCAAGAAGCGTGAGACTTGCAACACTGCACCCGGCGACCCCGACTCGGCTGGTGGCGATCCAACACCTCAGGAGGGACCCCAGGACTACTCTAAGACTGTGAGTACAAAAACCTGTCCCCCCTGAGCCCCCACAGCGCCGCCTGCAGAGGGAATCCCGAGGCTTCCCCTGACCGCGACTCTTTGAATCCTAAGTCCCGACACCTGGGAGAGACCCTGCACCCGCAGCCCCCAGGACCTGAAGGACCGGACTTTCACTGGAGGAGTGACCCCCAGGAGTCCCTCTCCCTTGATCAAGTAGAGGTTTCCCCGAGGAACCCCCCCCTTGCCTGCCTGCAGCGCTGAAGAGATCCCTAGATCTCCCATTGACTTCCATTACAAACCCGACGCTTGTTTCTACACTGCACCCGGCCGCCCCCGCGCTGCTGAGGGTGAAATTTCTGTGTGGGCTTGTGTCCCCCCCGGTGCCCTACAAAACCCCCCTGGTCTGCCCTCCGAAGACGCGGGTACTTACCTGCAAGCAGACCGGAACCGGGGCACCCCCTTCTCTCCATTCTAGCCTATGTGTTTTGGGCACCACTTTGAACTCTGCACCTGACCGGCCCTGAGCTGCTGGTGTGGTGACTTTGGGGTTGCTCTGAACCCCCAACGGTGGGCTACCTTGGACCAAGAACTGAGCCCTGTAAGTGTCTTACTTACCTGGTTAACCTAACAAATACTTACCTCCCCTAGGAACTGTGAAAATTGCACTAAGTGTCCGCTTTTAAAACAGCTATTTGTGAATAACTTGAAAAGTAAACATGCAATTTTGATGATTTGAAGTTCCTAAAGTACTTACCTGCAATACCTTTCGAATGAGATATTACATGTAGAATTTGAACCTGTGGTTCTTAAAATAAACTAAGAAAAGATATTTTTCTATACAAAAACCTATTGGCTGGATTTGTCTCTGAGTGTGTGTACCTCATTTATTGTCTATGTGTAGGTACAACAAATGCTTAACACTACTCCTTGGATAAGCCTACTGCTCGACCACACTACCACAAAATAGAGCATTAGTATTATCTCTTTTTGCCACTATCTTACCTCTAAGGGGAACCCTTGGACTCTGTGCATACTATTCCTTACTTGGAAATAGTGCATACAGAGCCAACTTCCTACACTCTAATTCTAGGAAAGTGGTCTCTGCTTCAGAAGAGCATACAAATCATTCACCTAGATCTCTAAGCCAACTGTCCGGTCTCCAAATTTTCCTGCCAGTGTAGCAGAGTCTTCGGTGCTAGTTTGCAAGGACAGTACTACCAGCATGCAATAAGTGACTAAAAAAAGCGGCAACATCCTTGGCACTGTCCGAGGAAGACCAGGAAATTTGGTGTCAGCTAGTGGCACACAGGATAACTCTTTGGGCTTAACATAGTCCCTGGATTAGAAATCTCATCCCAGACATGCTAAACAAAACTGGAAACAGCCTCCAAGAAGGAGAATTTGATAATTCGGCTCTAAGCATGATCTTCTTGTTCTGGGCAAATTGGCTCTACATCCCTTTGCAACAAACGAAACTGGCAAATTCCAGTTCTATGCAAGTTCGCATCCACAACCAGGATCTTGGTGGAATGCCTTTCGACAGATGCTCCAAGATCTGTATCTACCTTTTTCCCCAATACCTTTAATACCAAAGATTCTGACCAGGAGGAAAGCAAAGCAGTGTTCTCTTGTCCTGATAGCCCCCAAGTGGCTAGTTCAGCATTGGTTCACTGAGCTTCTCCTGCTATCAGAACACAACCATATTCACCTACCAACATTCTGTAAACCTTTGTTGACAAACTAAGGCTAGGCCCCTCATCCTCATCCTGACCTGACTTCCTTCCTCTTAAACGCACAGCTCCTAAATTCCATCAATCTAAAGATCTCAATATTCCTTGGGACTGCAGGTGGAGTCTCTCCAAGTCAAGGAGGAGGCCACGATAAGGACAAGTAAACGTTAATGGGAAAGCTTCTGCCTGTGGCGCCAGAAAATCAAACCTACATCCTCTAAACTAGCATAATCGCGCAAATAACTATCCTATCTCCTTTCACTTGCTCAGTCACAATTGGTACATGCGTCCGTTACGTTAAGGCTTACAGCATTATCAAGATATAGCTGTTCATCACATTTTTACTTTCTACTCTTGCAGAATCATCAAACAATTCATAAAAGATGTATTCAGTGTTTTCCTACAGAAAGGGCTGCTTCCTTGGACTGGCACCTGAACCACCTTCTATTTCGACTCATGAGTTAATTTGAACCCACTCTCGGAGCACACCTCATATTTCTTGCATGGAAGGTCGTCTTGTTACTGGTGCTCACCTCAAATTAGGGTAGAGAAGATGCAGGCTTTCTCAACACAAGATCCTTCTTGCGGTTCACAGGCAATTTAGTTCTTCTCTGAACCAAACCACAGATTTATTCCCATGGTTCCTTCAGATTTTGGCTCAATGAGCATATAATATTTCTGACATTTCTCCCGAATTCAACATCAGCTGAGAGGTCTATTCATACTCTAGGTATCAATTGATAACTACAAGTTCGATGGCATCTGTCGCTGTAGATACGCATGTTATGCAATAGCTCGCCATCTGGTGTTGGGCCGGAGTGTTACAAGTTGTTTTTCTTCGAAGAAGTCTTTCGAGTCACGGGACCGAGTGACTCCTCCTTCTGTCTCCATTGCGCATGGGCGTCGACTCCATCTTCGATTGTTTTTTTTCCGCCATCGGGTTCGGACGTGTTTCTGTCGCTCCGAGTTTCGGAACGGAAAAATAGCTAAATTTCAGAAGATTTTCGTCGGTATTGTTGCGTTCGGGTTCGGCGTAGTTAGATTCAACACCGCGTCGAAGGATCGAAGAGCTCCAGTGCCCTTCGGGGTAGTTTTTTCGATCCCCCGTCGGGGCCTGGTCGGCCCGACCGCGTGCTGAAGAACGCCGATGGAACGGACCCCGTTCCGTTTCTGCCCCAAATGCCACAATAAATACCCCTACACAGACCAACACTTGGTCTGCAACCTGTGCCTGTCACCTGAGCACAGCGAAGACACCTGCGAGGCCTGTCGTGCGTTCCGGTCCCGAAAAACACTCCGAGACCGTCGAGCCAGAAGACTTCAGATGGCGTCCACGCCGACATCCCAACGGGAGTTCGAGGAACAAGAAGAGGAAGGTACCTTCTCGATTCAAGACTCGGACTCCGAAGGATTCGACGATACACAAACCGTGAGTAAGACGTCGAAAACCACACAGAGGAACATTTACAAGGCCCAGGGGACGCCACTGCCACCAGGCCATGGCTCGACCCATAAATTCGGTGACCGACCGTCGGCACCGAAAAAGGCCCAAACAGTGCCGAGATCGTCCGACTCCGGTCGAGACACCGGCACACAGCCTTCTCGGGACCGAGAAAGTGCTGGAGACAAGCGTCGACACCGAGATGCCGGTGCTGACACGGCTCGACGCCGAGACAGCGGGCCCGACGAAGATCGGCGCCGAGAGGTTTCGGCCCCGAAAAAGAAAAAAGTCACCTCGGAGCCGAAAAAGGACGCTAACAGGGTTTCGGTACCGAAACAAGCTGCAACCGACCCAGCTTCAGGCTCTTATACAGAAGAGCACTCGCTAACCTCACAAATGCAAAAGCATAGGTTTGAGGAAGAGCTACAATCAACGGATGTGGACCATACGCAAAAGCGTATTTTCATACAGCAGGGGACAGGAAAGATAAGCACCCTTCCCCCTATTAGAAGAAAGAGAAGGTTGGAGTTCCAGACTGAACAGACACCACAACCAAAAGTGGTGAAAAGAGTTATTCCACCACCCTCTCCACCGCCCGTGATTAACGTCTCACCAGCACAAACTCCATCACACTCCCCAGCTCACACCACCATGAGCCAGGGTGACCAAGATCAGGACGCATGGGACCTATACGACGCACCAGTGTCAGATAACAGTCCGGAGGCATACCCTACCAAGCCATCTCCACCAGAGGACAGCACTGCGTACTCTCAAGTGGTGGCCAGAGCAGCACAATTTCACAACGTAAGCCTCCACTCAGAACAGGTCGAGGATGATTTTTTATTCAACACACTCTCCTCCACCCACAGCTCATACCAAAGCCTGCCTATGCTCCCTGGTATGCTCCGGCACGCAAAAGAAATCTTTAAGGAGCCGGTCAAAAGTAGGGCAATCACACCAAGGGTGGAAAAAAAGTATAAAGCGCCTCCTACGGACCCGGTTTTCATCACTACACCTGCCACCAGACTCTGTCGTTGTAGGAGCAGCTACAAAAAGAGCCAACTCCCACACATCTGGAGATGCACCACCCCCAGATAAAGAAAGCCGCAAGTTCGATGCAGCTGGTAAAAGAGTCGCAGCACAAGCTGCAAACCAGTGGCGCATCGCGAACTCCCAGGCCCTACTTGCGCGCTATGACAGAGCCCATTGGGATGAGATGCAACATCTCATTGAACATCTGCCCAAGGATCTACAAAATAGGGCAAAACAGGTGGTTTAAGAGGGACAGACCATTTCTAACAACCAGATCCGCTCCTCCATGGACGCTGCAGATACAGCTGCACGGACAATTAATACATCTGTAACTATCAGAAGGCATGCATGGCTCAGAACGTCTGGCTTTAAACCAGAGATTCAGCAAGCAGTTCTCAATATGCCTTTTAACGAAAAGGAACTGTTCGGCCCAGAAGTGGACACAGCGATTGAGAAACTCAAAAAAGACACAGACACTGCCAAAGCCATGGGCGCACTCTACTCCCCGCAGAGCAGAGTAAATTACAGCACGTTTCGTAAAACACCCTTTAGAGGGGGGTTTCGGGGTCAGAGCACACAAGCCAGCACCTCACAGGCAACACCGTCCAGTTACCAGGGACAGTATAGAGGAGGTTTTCGGGGACAATATAGAGGAGGGCAATTCCCTAGAAATAGAGGAAGATTTCAGAGCCCCAAAACCCCTACTACTAAACAGTGACTCACATGTCACTCACCCCCTCCACACAACACCAGTGGGGGGAAGAATAAGTCAGTACTACAAAGCATGGGAGGAAATCACTACAGACACTTGGGTTCTAGCAATTATCCAAAATGGTTATTGCATAGAATTTCTACAATTCCCTCCAAACATACCACCAAAAGCACAGAATTTGACAAAACATCATTCCAATTGCCTGGAGATAGAAGTGCAGGCACTATTGCAAAAGAACGCAATCGAACTAGTGCCAAACACACAAATAAACACAGGAGTTTACTCACTGTACTTTCTGATACCAAAGAAAGACAAAACACTGAGACCAATCCTAGACCTCAGAGTAGTGAATACGTTCGTCAAATCAGACCACTTTCACATGGTCACACTACAGGAAGTATTACCATTGCTAAAACTGCACGACTACATGGCAACTTTAGACCTCAAGGATGCTTATTTCCATATACCAATACACCCATCGCACAGGAAATACCTAAGGTTTGTATTCAAAGGAATACATTATCAATTCAAGGTACTGCCTTTCGGATTAACAACCGCACCAAGAGTCTTTACCAAATGTCTAGCGGTAGTCGCTGCACACATAAGAAGGCAGCAAATACATGTGTTCCCATATTTGGACGACTGGCTAATCAAGGCCCATTCGTTCATACAGTGCTCAAATCACACAAATCAGATCATACAAACCCTCTTCAAACTCTGGTTCACCGTCAACTTCACAAAATCCAACATTCTGCCGCGCAAGGTACAACAATACCTAGGAGCCATAATAGACACATCAAAGGGAGTAGCCACTCCAAGTCCACAAAGAATTCTAAATTTCAACACCATCATACAACGCATGTATCCAACACAAAAGATACAGGCAAAGATGGTATTACAACTCCTAGGCATGATGTCTTCATGCATAGCCATTGTCCCAAACGCAAGACTGCACATGAGGCCCTTACAACAGTGCCTAGCATCACAGTGGTCTCAAGCACAGGGTCACCTTCTAGATCTGGTGTTAATAGACCGCCAAACTTCCCTCTCGCTTCTGTGGTGGAACAACATAAATTTAAACAAAGGGCGGCCTTTCCAAGACCCAGTGCCACAATACGTAATAACAACAGATGCTTCCATGACAGGGTGGGGAGCACACCTCGATCAACACAGCATACAAGGACAATGGAACGTACATCAAACAAAACTGCATATCAATCACCTAGAACTTCTAGCAGTTTTTCAAGCACTAAAAGCTTTCCAACCAATAATAGTTCACAAATACATTCTCGTCAAAACAGACAACATGACAACAATGTATTATTTAAACAAACAAGGGGGGACGCACTCCACGCAGTTAAGCCTGCTAGCACAAAAAATTTGGCGTTGGGCAATTCACAACCAAATTCGCCTAATAGCACAATTTATACCAGGAATCCAAAATCAACTCGCAGACAATCTCTCTCGAGATCACCAACAGGTCCACGAATGGGAAATTCACCCCCAAATTCTGAACACTTATTTCAAACTCTGGGGAACACCTCAGATAGACTTGTTTGCGACGAAGGAGAACGCAAAATGCCAAAACTTCGCATCCAGATACCCACACAAACAGTCCCAAGGCAATGCCCTATGGATGAACTGGTCAGGGATATTTGCTTACGCTTTTCCTCCTCTCCCTCTCCTTCCTTACCTGGTAAACAAACTCAGTCAAAACAAACTCAAACTCATATTAATAGCACCAACTTGGGCAAGGCAACCCTGGTACACAACGCTGCTAGACCTATCAGTAGTACCCTGCATCAAATTGCCCAACAGGCCAGATCTGTTGACACAACACAACCAAAAGATCAGACACCCAGATCCAGCATCGCTGAATCTAGCAATCTGGCTCCTGAAATCCTAGAATTCGGGCACTTACAACTTACCCAAGAATGTATGGAAGTCATAAAGCAAGCCAGAAGGCCATCCACCAGGCACTGCTATGCAAGTAAATGGAAGAGGTTTGTTTGCTACTGCCATATTAATCAAATACAACCATTACACACAACTCCAGAACATGTAGTGGGTTACTTGCTTCACTTACAGAAATCTAACCTGGCTTTCTCTTCCATTAAAATACACCTTGCAGCAATATCTGCATACCTGCAGACTACCTATTCAACTTCCCTATATAAGATACCAGTCATTAAAGCATTCATGGAGGGACTTAGGAGAATTATACCACCAAGAACACCACCTGTTCCTTCATGGAACCTAAATGTGGTCCTAACTAGACTTATGGGTCCACCTTTTGAACCCATGCACTCCTGCGAAATACAGTTCCTAACCTGGAAGGTGGCATTTCTCATCGCCATTACTTCCCTAAGAAGAGTAAGCGAGATTCAGGCGTTTACTCTACAAGAACCTTTTATACAACTTCACAAAAATAAGGTCGTCCTAAGGACCAATCCTAAATTTTTGCCAAAGGTTATTTCACAGTTCCATCTAAATCAAACAGTGGAACTTCCAGTGTTCTTTCCACAGCCAGATACCGTAGCTGAAAGGGCACTACATACGTTAGATGTTAAAAGAGCATTGATGTATTATATTGACAGAACAAAGAACATCAGAAAGACTAAACAACTATTTATTGCATTTCAAAAACCTCATGCAGGAAACCCAATATCAAAACAAGGTATAGCCAGATGGATAGTTAAATGCATCCAGATCTGCTACCTAAAAGCCAAACGACAGCTGCCCATTACACCAAGGGCACACTCAACCAGGAAAAAAGGTGCTACCATACCCTTTCTAGGAAACATCCCAATGCAAGAAATATGTAAGGCAGCCACATGGTCTACGCCTCACACATTCACCAAGCACTACTGTGTAGACGTGTTATCCGCACAACAAGCCACAGTAGGTCAAGCCGTATTAAGAACATTATTTCAAACTACTTCCACTCCTACAGGCTGATCCACCGCTTTTGGGGAGATAACTGCTTACTAGTCTATGCATAACATGCGTATCTACAGCGACAGATGCCATCGAACTGAAAATGTCACTTACCCAGTGTACATCTGTTCGTGGCATCAGTCACAGTAGATTCGCATGTGCCCACCCGCCTCCCCGGGAGCCTGTAGCAGTTTGGAAGTTACCTTCAACTATTTGTATATGTATCATCTCAACCTTAAGTAGGTACATACTTAGTCACTCCATTGCATGGGCACTTTTACTACAATACAACTCCTACCTCACCCTCTGCGGGGAAAAACAATCGAAGATGGAGTCGACGCCCATGCGCAATGGAGACAGAAGGAGGAGTCACTCGGTCCCGTGACTCGAAAGACTTCTTCGAAGAAAAACAACTTGTAACACTCCGGCCCAACACCAGATGGCGAGCTATTGCATAACATGCGAATCTACTGCGACTGATGCCACGAACAGATGTACACTGGGTAAGTGACATTTTCATTTCTACTTACATCACACTAAACAACTCATGTGAATTGACAAACTGTTGGACTCGGATAGTCACACTCGTAAGGGTGCTCCAGTCACAATGACAACTATCGCTGAATGAATTTCAGCTGCAATCCAGTTCTGCCACTCAGACTAGCAATCCCCTCAGAGAGAAAAGTATAATGCATTCAACTGGGGCAGTTCCACTTCAACCACTTTATTTGCGTAAGTACCTCTGGAGAAGATGTGTTGTGAGGCGACTTGAAAAAGTGTGCATATTATTCATGCTGCATTATTACCTGAAATCGGTGCCGGGCAGTCATACAGCGGTTGGATTGGTTTTACTATACCATTTATTTCATTAAGGGGAGCCTCTTTTGGTTCCATGCGTTTATGTATTCATGTAGATTTTAATGTAGGATGTGTATATATGGATATGTGTGTGTGTGTGTATATATATGTTTGATGGCATGTGTAGCTGCAGATACACACGCTGTGCATACTTCTGCCATCTAGTGTTGGGCTCGGAGTGTTACAAGTTGTTTTTCTTTGAAGAAGTGTTTTCGGGTCATGGGATCGAGTGACTCCTCTTCGGCTCCATTGCGCATGGGCATCAATTCCGTTAGATTGTTTTCTTTCTGCTGTCTGGTTCGGATGTGTTTCCTTTCACTCCACTCCGATAGTTTGATTCGGAAAACCTTGAAAACGCTTAATTTGTCATCGTTATTGTTTTGATTGTGTTACACCTTCTATCGATACTTTGGTACCGTCGGAACAAACATCTTTACTCGCCCTTCGGGGTCCACACGCCCCACTCGGGCCTGGTCGGGCCAACTGCGTGGAAGCCTCATGGATCGGACTCCGTTCCGATTCTCTCCTCGGTGCCACGCTAAATTCCTGTATACAGACCAACATCTCGTTTGTAATCTGCCTTTCCCTGGACCATCGGGAAGAAAATTGCAAAGTCTGCAGATCCTTCCGGTCAAAAAAGACACTTTGGGACACAAGAGCACAAAGGCTCGAGATGGTGTCAAAAAGCTCCGAACATCTCGACGTCTAAGAGGAAGAGATCATGCAGACCGATGCCCCGTTTGAGGATCCGACTCCGACCAGGACTCCGAGGAGGACATACCGGTCACAGCAGGACAGCACATAAGTACGCCTGCCCCTGTACCTTCTAAGCCGAAATATAAGGCCTTGGGGACGCCACTGCTGAAAGGCCATGGCTCGACCTGAAAGAAAACACCCGGAGACCAAACCAGTTCGGCACCAAAAAAGGCCACTCTTCCGAAGCCATCGGCATCTAGCCTAAGCTCCGTCTCACTCGAGCAAACAGTGCTCTTCTGAGTACGAATTTCGAAAATATTTTTCGGACCCAAGACCATCCACAGCGCCATCTTTTTCGATACCGAAAAGGTCAGCTTCGGAGCCGAAAAGAACTGTTTGTTCTGAGGAGCATGGACTTTCAAAACCACTTAAAGAAAGTGTAAAGAAATGGCTCCCTGTTGCAGTTACCCCCTGTAGGAAGTTGGCTCTGTATGTGCTATTTCAAAGTAAGGAATAGCATGCACAGAGTCCAAGGGTTCCCCTTAGAGGTAAGATAGTGGCAAAAAGAGATAATACTAATGCTCTATTTTGTGGTAGTGTGGTCGAGCAGTAGGCTTATCCAAGGAGTAGTGTTAAGCATTTGTTGTACATACACATAGACAATAAATGAGGTACACACACTCGGAGACAAATCCAGCCAATGGGTTTTTGTATAGAAAAATATCTTTTCTTAGTTTATTTTAAGAACCACAGGTTCAAATTCTACATGTAATATCTCATTCGAAAGGTATTGCAGGTAAGTACTTTAGGAACTTCAAATCATCAAAATTGCATGTATACTTTTCAAGTTATTCACAAATAGCTGTTTTAAAAGTGGACACTTAGTGCAATTTTCACAGTTCCTAGGGGAGGTAAGTATTTGTTAGGTTAACCAGGTAAGTAAGACACTTACAGGGCTTAGTTCTTGGTCCAAGGTAGCCCACCGTTGGGGGTTCAGAGCAACCCCAAAGTCACCACACCAGCAGCTCAGGGCCGGTCAGGTGCAGAGTTCAAAGTGGTGCCCAAAACGCATAGGCTAGAATGGAGAGAAGGGGGTGCCCCGGTTCCGGTCTGCTTGCAGGCAAGTACCCGCGTCTTCGGAGGGCAGACCAGGGGGGTTTTGTAGGGCACCGGGGGGGACACAAGCCCACACAGAAATTTCACCCTCAGCGGCGCGGGGGCGGCCGGGTGCAGTGTAGAAACAAGCGTCGGGTTCGCAATGTTAGTCTATGAGAGATCTCGGGATCTCTTCAGCGCTGCAGGCAGGCAAGGGGGGGATTCCTCGGGGAAACCTCCACTTGGACAAGGGAGAGGGACTCCTGGGGGTCACTTCTCCAGTGAAAGTCCGGTCCTTCAGGTCCTGGGGGCTGCGGGTGCATGGTCTCTCCCAGGCGTCGGGACTTTAGGTTCAAAGAGTCGCGGTCAGGGGAAGCCTCGGGATTCCCTCTGCAGGCGGCGCTGTGGGGGCTCAGGGGGGACAGGTTTTGGTACTCACAGTATCAGAGTAGTCCTGGGGTCCCTCCTGAGGTGTCGGATCTCCACCAGCCGAGTCGGGGTCGCCGGGTGCAGTGTTGCAAGTCTCACGCTTCTTGCGGGGAGCTTGCAGGGTTCTTTAAAGCTGCTGGAAACAAAGTTGCAGCTTTTCTTGGAGCAGGTCCGCTGTCCTCGGGAGTTTCTTGTCTTTTCGAAGCAGGGGCAGTCCTCAGAGGATGTCGAGGTCGCTGGTCCCTTTGGAAGGCGTCGCTGGAGCAGGATCTTTGGAAGGCAGGAGACAGGCCGGTGAGTTTCTGGAGCCAAGGCAGTTGTCGTCTTCTGGTCTTCCGCTGCAGGGGTTTTCAGCTGGGCAGTCCTTCTTCTTGTAGTTGCAGGAATCTAATTTTCTAGGGTTCAGGGTAGCCCTTAAATACTAAATTTAAGGGCGTGTTTAGGTCTGGGGGGTTAGTAGCCAATGGCTACTAGCCCTGAGGGTGGGTACACCCTCTTTGTGCCTCCTCCCAAGGGGAGGGGGTCACGATCCTAACCCTATTGGGGGAATCCTCCATCTGCAAGATGGAGGATTTCTAAAAGTTAGTCACTTCAGCTCAGGACACCTTAGGGGCTGTCCTGACTGGCCAGTGACTCCTCCTTGTTTTTCTCATTATTTTCTCCGGCCTTGCCGCCAAAAGTGGGGCCTGGCCGGAGGGGGCGGGCAACTCCACTAGCTGGAGTGTCCTGCTGGGTTGGCACAAAGGAGGTGAGCTTTTGAGGCTCACCGCCAGGTGTGACAATTCCTGCCTGGGGGAGGTGTTAGCATCTCCACCCAGTGCAGGCTTTGTTACTGGCCTCAGAGTGACAAAGGCACTCTCCCCATGGGGCCAGCAACATGTCTCGGTTTGTGGCAGGCTGCTAAAACTAGTCAGCCTTCACAGATAGTCGGTTTAGTTTCAGGGGGCACCTCTAAGGTGCCCTCTGGGGTGTATTTGACAATAAAATGTACACTGGCATCAGTGTGCATTTATTGTGCTGAGAAGTTTGATACCAAACTTCCCAGTTTTCAGTGTAGCCATTATGGTGCTGTGGAGTTCGTGTTTGACAAACTCCCAGACCATATACTCTTATGGCTACCCTGAACTTACAATGTCTAAGGTTTTGTTTAGACACTGTAGGGGTACCATGCTCATGCACTGGTACCCTCACCTATGGTATAGTGCACCCTGCCTTAGGGCTGTAAGGCCTGCTAGAGGGGTGTCTTACCTATACTGCATAGGCAGTGAGAGGCTGGCATGGCACCCTGAGGGGAGTGCCATGTCGACTTACTCGTTTTGTCCTCACTAGCACACACAAGCTGGCAAGCAGGGTGTCTGTGCTGAGTGAGAGGTCTCCAGGGTGGCATAAGACATGCTGCAGCCCTTAGAGACCTTCCTTGGCATCAGGGCCCTTGGTACTAGAAGTACCAGTTACAAGGGACTTATCTGGATGCCAGGGTCTGCCAATTGTGGATACAAAAGTACAGGTTAGGGAAAGAACACTGGTGCTGGGGCCTGGTTAGCAGGCCTCAGCACACTTTCAATTGTAAACATAGCATCAGCAAAGGCAAAAAGTCAGGTGGCAACCATGCCAAGGAGGCATTTCCTTACACCCCCCACTTTTTGCCTGATACTGATGCTGACTTGACTGAGAAGTGTGCTGGGACCCTGCTAACCAGGCCCCAGCACCAGTGTTCTTTCACCTAAAATGTACTTTTTGATTCCACAATTGGCACAGCCTGGCATCCAGGTAAGTCCCTTGTAACTGGTACCCCTGGTACCAAGGGCCCTGATGCCAGGGAAGGTCTCTAAGGGCTGCAGCATATATTATGCCACCCTGGGGACCCCTCACTCAGCACAGACACACTGCTTGCCAGCTTGTGTGTGCTGATGAGAGCAAAACGAGTAAGTCGACATGGCACTCTCCTCAGGGTGCATGCCAACCTCGCACTGCCTATGCAGTATATATGTCACCCCTCTAGTAGGCCTTACAGCCCTAAGGCAGGGTGCACTATACCATAGGTGAGGGCACCAGTGCATGAGCACTATGCCCCTACAGTGTCTAAGCAAAACCTTAGACATTGTAAGTGCAGGATAGCCATAAGAGTATATGGTCTGGGAGTCTGTCAAAAACGAACTCCACAGCTCCATAATGGCTACACTGAATACTGGGAAGTTTAGTATCAAACTTCTCAGAATAATAAACCCACACTGATGCCAGTGTTGGATTTATTAAAAAATGCACACAGAGGGCATCTTAGAGATGCCCCCTGTATTTTACCCAATTGTTCAGTGCAGGACTGACTGGTCTGTGCCAGCCTGCTGCTGAGAGACGAGTTTCTGACCTCATGCGGTGAGAGCCTTTGTGCTCTCTGAGGACAGAAACAAAGCCTGCTCTGGGTGGAGGTGCTTCACACCTCCCCCCTGCAGGAACTGTAACACCTAGCAGTGAGCTTCAAAGTCTCAAGCTTCGTGTTACAATGCCCCAGGGCACTCCAGCTAGTGGAGATGCCCGCCCCCTGGACACAGCCCCCACTTTTGGCGGCAAGTCCAGGAGAGATAATGAGAAAAACAAGGAGGAGTCACTGGCCAGTCAGGACAGCCCCTAAGGTGTCCTGAGCTGAGGTGACTCTGACTTTTAGAAATCCTCCATCTTGTAGAAGGAGGATTCCCCCAATAGGAATAGGGATGTGACCCCCTCCCCTTGGAAGGAGGCACAAAGAGGGTGTACCCACCCTCAGGGCTAGTAGCCATTGGCTACTAACCCCCAGACCTAAACACGCCCTTAAATTTAGTATTTAAGGGCACCCCTGAACCTAAGAATTTAGATTCCTGAAACTACAAGAAGAAGAGGACTGCCGAGCTGAAAAACCCCTGCAGAAGAACAGAAGACACCAACTGCTTTGGCCCCAGTCCTACCGGCCTGTCTCCTGCCTTCCAAAGAACCCTGCTCCAGCGACGCTTTCCAAAGGACCAGCGACCTCTGAATCCTCCGAGGACTGCCCTGCTTCAAGAAAGACAAATTCTCGAGGAAAGCGGCCCTGCTCCAAAAAGACTGCAACTTTGTTACAGAGGAGCAGATTTAAAGACCCCTGCAATCCCCGCAAGAAGCGTGAGACTTTCAACACTGCACCCGGCGACCCCGACTCGACTGGTGGAGAAACACCTCAGGGAGGACCCTCCGGCGACTCCGAGACTGTGAGTAACCAAAGTTGTCCCCCCTGAGCCCCCACAGCGACGCCTGCAGAGGGAATCCCCAGGCTACCCCTGACCGCGACTGCCTGAACTCTAATTTCCCGACGGCTGGAAAAGACCCTGCACCCGCAGCCCCCAGCACCTGAAGGATCGGAACTCCAGGGCAGGAGTGACCCCCAGGAGGCCCTCTCCCTTGCCCAGGTGGTGGCTACCCCCCCCCCCCCCCCCACCCCCCCTTGCCTGCCTGCATCGCTGAAGAGACCCCTTGGTCTCTCATTGAAAACCCGATGCGTGTTTGCACACTGCACCCGGCCGCCCCCGTGCTGCTGAGGGTGTACTTCCTGTGCTAACTTGTGTCCCCCCCGGTGCCCTACAAAACCCCCCTGGTCTGCCCTCCGAAGACGCGGGTACTTACCTGCTGGCAGACCGGAACCGGGGCACCCCCTTCTCTCCATTGAAGCCTATGCATTTTGGGCACCGCTTTGAACTCTGCACCTGACTGGCCCTGAGCTGCTGGTGTGGTAACTTTGGGGTTGCTCTGAACCCCCAACGGTGGGCTACCTTGGACCCAAACCTGAGACTTGTAAGTGATTTACTTACCTGCTAAAACTAACAATAACTTACCTCCCCCAGGAACTGTGAAAATTGCACTGTCCACTTTTAAAACAGCTATTTGTGTTTTATGTGAAAAGTATATATGCTACTGTAATTATTCAAAGTTCCTAGAGTACTTGCCTGCAATACCTTTCAAATGAGATATTACATGTAGAATTTGAACCTGTGGTTCTTAAAATAAACTAAGAAAAGATATTTTTCTATACAAAACCTATTGGCTGGATTTGTCTCTGAGTGTGTGTTCCTCATTTATTGCCTGTGTGTATGTACAACAAATGTTTAACACTACTCCTTTGATAAGCCTACTGCTCGACCACACTACCACAAAATAGAGCATTAGTATTAACTCTTTTTGCCACTATCTTACCTCTAAGGGGAACCCTTGGACTCTGTGCATACTATTCCTTACTTTGAAATAGTGCATACAGAGCCAACTTCATACAGAAAGCCATAAAACTACTGAGGAAGACTCCAAAATACAGCCAATAATGGAAGTAATGGATGAAAGGCAAGCCAGGATTCATATCCATAAAGAAACTGGCAGAATTTTAACAGCACCCCCTATAAAACCTAAGAGGAAATTAGCCTTTCAGGAGGAATTGGACATTACACAGCCTCCAGCTAAAGTGCCAAAAACATAGAGACCTTGTAAGGAAACGCCTCCTTGGCATGGTTACCACCTGACTTTTTGCCTTTGCTGATGCCAAGTTATGATTTGAAAGTGTGGTGCTGGGGCCTGGTTAGCAGGCCTCAGCAGTGTTCTGTCCCTAACCTGTACCTTTGTTTCCACAATTGGCACACCCTGGCATCCAGGTAAGTCCCTTGTAACTGGTACCCCTGGTACCAAGGGCCCTGATGCCAGGGAAGGTCTCTAAGGGCTGCAGCATGTCTTATGCCACCCTAGAGACCCCTCACTCAGCACAGACCCTGCTTGCCAGCTTGTTTGTGCTGGTGGGGAGAAAATGACTAAGTCAACATGGCACTCCCCTCAGGGTGCCATGCCAACCTCACACTGCCTATGGCATAGATAAGTCACCCCTCTAGCAGGCCTTACAACCCTAAGGCAGGGTGCACTATACCATAGGTGCATGAGCACTATGCCCCTACAGTGTCTAAGCAAAACCTTACACATTGTAAGTGCAGGGTAGCCATAAGAGTATATGGTCTGGGAGTCTGTCAAACACGAACTCCACAGCACCATAATGGCTACACTGAAAACTGGGAAGTTTGGTATCAAACTTCTCAGCCCAATAAATATACACTGATGCCAGTGTACATTTTATTGTGAAATAGACCCCAGAGGGCATCTTACAGATAGTAAGTTTTACCAGCCTGCCACACACCAGACATGTTGCTGGCCACATGGGGAGAGTGCCTTTGTCACTCTGTGGCTAGTAACAAAGCCTGTACTGGGTGGAGGTGCTTCTCACCTCCCCCTGCAGGAACTGTAACACCTGGCGGTGAGCCTCAAAGGCTCACCCCCTTTGTTACAGCACCCCAGGGCACTCCAGCTAGTGGAGTTGCCCGCCCCCTCCGGCCACGGCCCCACTTTTGGCGGCAAGGCCAGAGGAGATAATGAGAAAAACAAGGAGTCGTCACTGGCCAGTCAGGACAGCCCCCAAGGTGTCCTGAGCTGAGATGACTGACTTTTAGAAATCCTCCATCTTGCAGATGGAGGATTCCCCCAATAGGATTAGGGATGTGCCCCCCTCCCCTCAGGGAGGAGGCACAAAGAGGGTGTAGTCGCCCTCAGGGCTAGTAGCCATTGGCTACTAACCACCCAGACCTAAACACACCCCTAAATTGAGTATTTAAGGGCTCCCAGAACCTAGCAAGATAGATTCCTGCAACCTGAGGACGAAGAAGGACTGCTGACCTGAAAGCCCTGCAGAGAAGACGGAGACACCAACTGCTTTGGCCCCAGCCCTACCGGCCTGTCTTCCCCGCTTCAAGAAAAACTGCAACAGCGACGCGTTCCCCAGGGTCCAGCGACCTCTGAAGCCTCAGAGGACTACCCTGCATCTAAAAGGACCAAGAACTCCAGAGGACCGCGGCTCTGCTCCAAAGAAGAAACAACTTTGCAATAAAGAAACAAACTTTAAAGGACTGCACGTTTCCCGCCGGAAGCGTGAGACTTTCCACTCTGCATCAGACGCCCCCGCCTCGACCTGCGGAGAACCAACACTACAGGGAGGACTCCCCAGCGACTGTGACCCTGTGAGTAGCCAGAGTTGACCCCCCCCGCGACGCCTGCAGAGGGAATCCAGAGGCTCCCCCTGACTGCGACTGCCTGCTTCTAAGAAGCCGACGCCTGGTAAAGACCCTGCACCCGCAGCCCCCAGGACCTGAAGGATCTGACCTCCAGTGCAGAAGCGACCCCCAGGTGGCCCTCTCCCTTGCCCAGGTGGTGGCTACCCCGAGGAGCCCCCCACCCCCCTTGCCTGCCTGCTTCGCTAAAGAGACCCCCGGGTCTCCCATTGAAACCTATTGCAAATCCGACGCCTGTTTGCACTCTGCACCCGCCCGCCCTGTGCCACTGAGGGTGTACTTTTTGTGCTGACTTGTGTCCCCCCCGGTGCCCTACAAACCCCCCTGGGTCTGCCCTCCGAAGACGCGGGTACTTACCTGCTGGCAGACTGGAACTGGGGCACCCCCTTCTCCATTGAAGCCTATGTTTTTTGGGCACCACTTTGACCTCTGCACCTGACCGGCCCTGAGCTGCTGGTGTGGTAACTTTGGGGTTGCTCTGAACCCCCAACTATGGGCTACCTTGGACCCAACTTTGAACCCTGTAGGTGGTTTACTTACCTGCAAAAATTAACAAACACTTACCTCCCCCAGGAACTGTTGAAAATTGCACTGTCTAGTTTTAAAATAGCTTATTGCCATTTGTGTAAAAACTGTACATGCTATTTTGCTAATTCAAAGTTCCTAAGTGAAATACCTTTCATTTGAAGTATTACTTGTAAATCTTGAACCTGTGGTTCTTAAAATAAACTAAGAAAATAGATTTTTCTATACAAAAACCTATTGGCCTGGAGTAAGTCTTTGAGTGTGTGTTCCTCATTTGTCTGTTTGTGTACAACAAATGCTTAACACTACCCTCTGATAAGCCTACTGCTTGACCACACTACCACAAAATAGAGCATTTGAATCATCTCTTTTTGCCACTATCTTACCTCTAAGGGGAACCCTTGGACTCTGCATGATATTTCTTACTTTGAAATAGTACATACAGAGCCAACTTCCTACAGACCTCCACCTCCTCATTTTTCTCCTCCTCAGTCTCCTCCTCACCTACATATCTCGCCTCCTACCAGTCCTACACCAATGCAGTCACCATCACATTCATTTGACTCTCAGCAGGACAATGTGGACCCATGGGATCTTTATGACCCACACCCTATACCTGACAACCCTCATTGCTATCCCCCTAAGCCTTCACCACCAGAGGATAGTACAGGCTACAATCAAGTGCTAGCTAGGGGGGCAGCATACCATAGTGTCACTATGCACACTGAACCATTGGAGGATGATTTTTTGTTAAACACACTCTTCACGCGTGCAACATACCAGTCACTCCCTATGCTCCCCGGCATACTAAAGCATGCTGATAAAACATTTAGCGAGCATGTAAAAGCAAGAATAATTACTCCTAGAGTAGAAAAGAAATATAAGCCACCTCCTTCTGATCCTGTCTATATTACTTTGCAACTCCCTCCAGACTCAGTAGGGGTAAGCACTGCCAGGAAGAGGGCATACTTGCCGTCGTCGGGTGATGCACCCCCACCAGACAAAGAGAGTAGGAAGTTTGATGCTGCAGGGTAGAGGGTGGCATCGCAGGCAAGCAGCCAGCCAATGGAGAATAGCCAACTCACAGGCGTTGTTGGCTAGATATGGCAGGGCCCATTGGGAAGAGATGAAATATATAATTCAGCATCTCCCCCAAGGAACAGCAAAAGAGGGCACAGAGGATATTGGTGGAAGGGCAAGCCATCACCAACAATCAGATTAGGTCTGCCCTAGACTCATCAGATACAGCGGCCAGAAACATCAACACTGCTGTAACAATCAGGAGGCACGCATGGCTTAGGTCCTCAGGATTCAAACCTGAAATCCAACAGGCAGTGTTGAATATGCCATTCAACAAAAAACTGTTTTTCAGCCCAGAGGTCGACAATGCTATAGAAAGATTGCGTAAGCCTCAAAAGGAATGGGTGCGCTATACACCATACAATATAGGGGATCCTTTCGCAAACCCCAGTTTAGAGGTGGATTTAGGGCTCATACTGCAGAGACATCCACATCACAGCCAAAGCCTGCCTACCAACCTCAATACCAATGAGGTGGTTTTAAGAGCACATCTAGAGGCCAGTACCCAAGAGGCAGACGGAAATATCAAACACCTAAACAAGCCTCACGAAAAAGTAAACAGTGACTTGTTCCATTCGATTCCCTTCCAATCCACACCTCCCCTGTGGAAGGAAGAATGCAAAAGTTACACACCAATTGGCTAACCATTACTACAGACAGCTGGATATTGTCAATTATCTGCAATGTTTATTGCCTAGAATTGATACAAACTCCACCAAAACCACACAAACTATCCACAGAGCATATCACTCTGTTACAGGAAGAAGTCAAATATCTATTACTCAAACAAGCAATAGAACCTGTACCACAAAATCAAGTACGGATGGGAGTTTACTCACTGTAATTCCTCATTCCCAAAAAGGATGTGTAAGGAAATGCCTCCTTGGCATGGTCGCCCCCTGACTTTTTGCCTTTGCTGATGCTATGTTTACAATTGAAAGTGTGCTGAGGCCTGCTAACCAGGCCCCAGCACCAGTGTTCTTTCCCTAACCTGTACTTTTGTATCCACAATTGGCAGACCCTGGCATCCAGATAAGTTCTTTGTAACTGGTACTTCTAGTACCAAGGGCCCTGATGCCAAGGAAGGTCTCTAAGGGCTGCAGCATGTCTTATGCCACCCTGGAGACCTCTCACTCAGCACAGACACACTGCTTGCCAGCTTGTGTGTGCTAGTGAGGACAAAACGAGTAAGTCGACATGGCACTCCCCTCAGGGTGCCATGCCAGCCTCTCACTGCCTATGCAGTATAGGTAAGACACCCCTCTAGCAGGCCTTACAGCCCTAAGGCAGGGTGCACTATACCATAGGTGAGGGTACCAGTGCATGAGCATGGTACCCCTACAGTGTCTAAACAAAACCTTAGACATTGTAAGTGCAGGGTAGCCATAAGAGTATATGGTCTGGGAGTCTGTCAAACACGAACTCCACAGCACCATAATGGCTACACTGAAAACTGGGAAGTTTGGTATCAAACTTCTCAGCACAATAAATGCACACTGATGCCAGTGTACATTTTATTGCAAAATACACCCCAGAGGGCACCTTAGAGGTGCCCCCTGAAACTTAACCGACTATCTGTGTAGGCTGACTAGTTCCAGCAGCCTGCCACACTAGAGACATGTTGCTGGCCCCATGGGGAGAGTGCCTTTGTCACTCTGAGGCCAGTAACAAAGCCTGCACTGGGTGGAGATGCTAACACCTCACCCAGGCAGGAGCTGTAACACCTGGCGGTGAGCCTCAAAGGCTCACCCCTTTGTCACAGCACCGCAGGACACTCCAGCTAGTGGAGTTGCCCGCCCCCTCCGGCCCGGCCCCCACTTTTGGCGGCAAGGCCGGAGAAAATAATGAGAATAACAAGGAGGAGTCACTGGCCAGTCAGGACAGCCCCTAAGGTGTCCTGAGCTGAGGTGACTCTAACTTTTAGAAATCCTCCATCTTGCAGATGGAGGATTCCCCCAATAGGGTTAGGAATGTGACCCCCTCCCCTTGGGAGGAGACACAAAGAGGGTGTACCCACCCTCAGGGCTAGTAGCCATTGGCTACTAACCCCCCAGACCTAAACACGCCCTTAAATTTAGTATTTAAGGGCTACCCTGAACCCTAGAAAATTAGATTCCTGCAACAACAAGAAGGACTGCCTAGCTGAAACCCCTGCAGAGGAAGACCAGAAGACAACAACTGCCTTGGCTCCAGAAACTCACCGGCCTGTCTCCTGCCTTCCAAAGAACTCTGCTCCAGCGACGCCTTCCAAAGGGACCAGCGACCTCTGAATCCTCTGAGGACTGCCCTGCTTCGACGACAAGAAACTCCCGAGGACAGCGGACCTGCTCCAAAAAGACTGCAACTTTGTTTCAAGAAGCAGCTTTAAAGAACCCTGCAACTCCCCGCAAGAAGCGTGAGACTTGCAACACTGCACCCGGCGACCCCGACTCGGCTGGTGGAGAACCAACACCTCAGGGAGGACCCCCGGACTACTCTACGACTGTGAGTACCAAAACCTGTCCCCCCTGAGCCCCCACAGCGCCGCCTGCAGAGGGAATCCCGAGGCTTCCCCTGACCGCGACTCTCTGAAACCTAAGTCCCGACGCCTGGAAAAGACCCTGCACCCGCAGCCCCCAGGACCTGAAGGACCGGACTTTCACTGCAGAAGTGACCCCCAGGAGTCCCTCTCCCTTGCCCAAGTGGAGGTTTCCCCGAGGAAGCCCCCCCCCCCTTGCCTGCCTGCAGCGCTGAAGAGATCCCTTGGTCTCTCATAGACTAACATTGAAAACCCGACGCTTGTTTCTACACTGCACCCGGCCGCCCCCGCGCTGCTGAGGGTGAAAGTTCTGTGTGGGCTGGTGTCCCCCCCCGGTGCCCTACAAAACCCCCCTGGTCTGCCCTCCGAAGACGCGGGTACTTACCTGCAAGCAGACCGGAACCGGGGCACCCCCTTCTCTCCATTATAGCCTATACGTTTTGGGCACCACTTTGAACTCTGCACCTGACCGGCCCTGAGCTGCTGGTGTGGTAACTTTGGGGTTGCTCTGAACCCCCAACGGTGGGCTACCTTGGACCAAGAACTGAACCCTGTAAGTGTCTTACTTACCTGGTAAAACTAACAAAAACTTACCTCCCCCAGGAACTGTGAAAATTGCACTAAGTGTCCACTTTTGAAATAGCTATTTGTGAATAACTTGAAAAGTATACATGCAATTGAAATGATTCAAAGTTCCTAATGTACTTACCTGCAATACCTTTCAAACAAGATATTACATGTTAAATTTGAACCTGTGGTTCTTAAAATAAACTAAGAAAAGATATTTTTCTATACAAAACCTATTGGCTGGATTTGTCTCTGAGTGTGTGTACCTCATTTATTGTCTGTGTATGTACAACAAATGCTTAACACTACTCCTTGGATAAGCCTACTGCTCGACCACACTACCACAAAATAGAGCATTAGTATTATCTCTTTTTACCACTATTTTACCTCTAAGGGGAACCCTTGGACTCTGTGCATGCTATTCCTTACTTTGAAATAGCACATACAGAGCCAACTTCCTACAGGATGGCACCCTAAGGCCAATATTAGATCTCAGGACCCTCAGTCTTTACATCCTGTCAGAACACTTTCACATGTTAACTCTCCAGGATGTTATCCCTCTACTTCAAAAACATAATTTCTTGGCAACATTAGACCTCAAAGATGTGTATTTTCATGTTCGATGGCATGTGTAGCTGCAGATACACATGCTTTGCACATCCCGCCATCTAGTGTTGGGCTCGGAGTGTTACAAGTTGTTTTTCTTCAAAGAAGTCTTTTCGAGTCACGAGATCGAGGGACTCCTCCCATTTCGGCTACATTGCGCATGGGCGTCGACTCCATCTTAGATTGTTTTCTTTCAGACAAAGGGTTTGGACGTGTAGAGGGAAGTTCCAAAGTCCCAAAACTCCACAAAACAAGCAGTGACTTACACGTCACAAATCCCCAACACATAACACCTGTTGGGGGAGGCTAACCAAGTTCTACAAACAATGGGAGGAAATAACAACAGATACTTTGGTCCTAGCAATTATCCAGCATGGTTATTGCATAGAATTTCTCAATTTGCCTCCAAATGTCCCACCGAAAACACACAATATGTCAAGACAACACATGGATCTTCTACAACTGGAGGTCCAAGCGTTGTTACAAAAAGAAGAATTAGAATTAGTACCAATTCATCAGAAAGGAACAGGAGTTTACTCTGTACTTTCTCATACCCAAAAAAGACAAAACTCTAAGACCTATATTAGATCTCAGAACGTTAAATACATACATCAAATCAGATCACTTTCACATGGTGACATTACAGGACGTAATCCCATTGCTCAAACAACAAGACTACATGACAACACTAGACCTAAAGGATGCATACTTCCATATACCGATACATCCTTCACACAGAAAGTACTTAAGGTTTGTATTTCAAGGGGTACATTACCAATTCAAAGTGTTGCCATTTGGGATAACTGCGCCAAGAGTTTTTACAAAATGCCTGGCAGTAGTAGCTGCGCATATCAGAAGACAGTAAATACACGTGTTCCCGTACCTAGACGATTGGTTAATCAAAACCAACACGCAAGAAGGGTGTTCACAACACACAAAGTATGTCATCGAAACCCTCCACAAACTAGGTTTCTCACTCATCTACACAAAGTCGCACCTTAAAGCCGTGTCAAACACAGCAATACTTGGGGGCGACAATCAACACAACAAAAGGGATTGCCACTCCAAGTCCACAAAGGGTACAAGCATTTCACAATGTAATACAGGCCATGTATCCAAAACAAAGAATACAGGTCAAGATGGTGATGAAACTTCTAGGCATGATGTCCTCATGCATAGCCATTGTCCCAAACGCCAGATTGCTCATGCGGCCCTTACAACAGTGCCTAGCATCACAATGGTCACAGGCACAGGGTCAACTTCTAGATCTAGTGTTGATAGACCGCCAAACATACATCTCGCTTCTATGGTGGAACAATATAAATTTAAACCAAGGGCGGCCTTTCCAAGACCCAGTGCCTCAATACGTAATAACTACAGATGCTTCCATGATAGGTTGGGGAGCACACCTCAATCAACACAGCATCCAGGGACAATGGGACACTCAGCAAAGTCAGTTTCACATAAATCACTTAGAACTACTGGCAGTATTTCTAGCGTTAAAAGCATTTCAACCCATAATAAGCCACAAACACATCCTTTTCAAAACAGACAACATGACAACGATGTATTATCTGACCAAACAGGGAGGAACACACTCAACACAGTTGTGTCTCCTGGCACAGAGAATATGGCATTGGGCGATTCACAACCACATTCGCCTAATAGCACAGTTTATTCCAGGGATTCAGAATCAGTTAGCAGACAATCTCTCTCTGGATCACCAACAGATCCACGAATGGGAGATTCACCCCCAAATACTAAACACTTAGTTCCAAAGTTGGGGAACACCACAAATAGACCTATTTGCAACAAAAGAAAACGCAAAATGCCAAAACTTGGCATCCAGATACCCACAGGATCAGTCTCAGGGCAATGCGTTATGGATGAGTTGGTCAGGGATATTTGCATACGCTTTTCCCCCCTCTCCCACTCCTTCCATATCTGGTAAACAAATTGAGTCAAAACAAACTCAAACTCATACTAATAGCACCAACTTGGGCAAGACAACCTTGGTACACAACACTACTAGACCTCTCAGTAGTGCCTCATGTCAAACTACCAAACAAACCAGATCTGTTAACTCAACACAAACAACAGATCAGACACCCAAATCCAGCATCGCTGAATCTAGCAATTTGGCTCCTGAGTTCTTAGAATTCGGACATCTAGACCTTACACAAGAATGCATGGAGGTCATAAAACAAGCTAGGAAACCAACCACAAGACATTGCTATGCAAATAAGTGGAAAAGATGTGTTTACTATTGCCATAATAATCAAATCCGGCCATTACACGCATCTGCTGAAGACATTGTAAGCTCCTTACTACATTTGCAAAAGTCAGCTATCTTTTTCATCCATTAAAATACATCTTACCGCAATTTCAGCTTATCTGCAAATTGCGCACTCAACTTCATTATTTAGGATACCAGTCATAAAAGCGTTTATGGAAGGCCTAAAGAGAATTAAACCACCAAGACCACCACCAGTTCCTTCGTGGAACCTCAACATTGTCTTAACTCGACTCATGGGTCCACCTTTTGAACCTGTGCACTCATGTGAAATGCAATACTTAACATGGAAAGTTGCATTTCTGATTTCTATCACATCTCTAAGAAGAGAAGCATTTACCATACAAGAACCATTTATTCAGATACACAAGAATAAAGTAGTTTTATGACCAAATCCTAAATTCTTACCAAAAGTCATATCACCGTTCCACTTGAATCAACAGTAGAACTACCAGTGTTCTTCCCACAGCCAGATTCGGTAGCTGAAAGAGCACTACATACATTAGACATCAAAAGAGCGTTAATGTACTACATTGACAGAACAAAACAAATTCGAAAAACAAACAAATTATTTATTGCTTTCCAAAAACCTTATACAGGAAATCCAATTTCAAAACAAGGCATTGCTAGATGGATAGTTAAATGCATTCAAACCTGTTATCTCAAAGCAAAAAGAGAACTGCCTATTGCACCAAAGGCACACTCGACTAGAAAGAAAGGTGCTGCCATGGCCTTTCTAGGAAATATTCCAATAACTGAAATATGTAAGGCAGCCACATGGTCTACGCCTCATACGTTTACCAAACACTACTGCGTGGATGTGTTAACGGCACAACAAGCCACAGTAGGCCAAGCAGTACTACGAACATTGTTTCAAACAACTTCAACTCCTACAGGCTGAACCACTGCTTTTGGGGAGACAACTGCTTACTAGTCTATGCAAAGCATGTGTATCTGCAGCTGCACATGCCATTGAACGGAAAATGTCACTTACCCAGTGTACATCTGTTCGTGGCATGAGTCGCTGCAGATTCACATGCGCCCACCCGCCACCCAGGAGCCTTTAGCTGTTTCGAAGTTTATCTTGAACATTTGTAAATTTGTAAATATATCACTTTAAACTACATTATGTACATACATATTCACTCCATTGCATGGGCACCATTACTATAATACACAACTCCTACCTCACCCTCTGCGGGAAAAACAATCTAAGATGGAGTCGACGCCCATGCGCAATGGAGCCGAAATGGGAGGAGTCCCTCGATCTCGTGACTCAGACTTCTTCGAAGAAAAACAACTTGTAACACTCCGAGCCCAACACTAGATGGTGGGATGTGCAAAGCATGTGAATCTGCAGCGACTCATGCCACGAACAGATGTACACTGGGTAAGTGACATTTTCCATATCCATCCATCCGGCGCATAGAAAATATCTCAGGTTTGTCATTCAATGAAAGCATTATCATTTCAAGGTGTTACTCTTCGGAATAACAGCTACAAGGGTATTCACAAAGTGCCTAGCGGTAGTCACAGCCTACCTAAGAAGACAACAGATATGTCTTTCTGTATATAGACGATTGGCTGATAAAATCGAACAGTCATACGCAGTGTCAAAACCATGCGCATTACGTAATACAAACACACTAGGGTTCTCAATAAATTACCAAAAGTCGCAACTAAAGCCTGCGCAAATACAACAGTAATATTAAATACTCGAAAGTGCTTGCAAGTCCAAATACGCAGAGAATACAAGCATTCCAGAATATAATAGCACAGATACAGACAGGTCAACAGTACACTGTCAAATGTTTCATGAAAATGTTAGGGATGATTGTAGGAAGTTGGCTCTGTATGTACTATTTCAAAGTAAGAAATAGCATGCACAGAGTCCAAGGGTTCCCCTTAGAGGTAAGATAGTGGCAAAAAAAAGATAATTCGAATGCTCTATTTTGTGGTAGTGTGGTCGAGCAGTAAGCTTATCAGAGGGTAGTGTTAAGCATTTGTTGTACACACACAAGCAATAAATGAGGAACACAGACTCCGACAATTCCAGGCCAATAGGTTTTTATATAGAAAAATAAAGTTCGATGGCATCTGTCGCTGTAGATACACATGTTCTGCATTAGCTCGCCATCTGGTGTTGGGTCGGAGTGTTACTAGCCTCACAGTGGTCTCAAGCACAGGGTCACCTTCTAGATCTGGTGTTAATAGACCGCCAAACTTACCTCTCGCTTCTATGGTGGAACAGTATAAATTTAAACAAAGGGCGGCCTTTCCAAGACCCAGTGCCACAGTACGTAATAACAACAGATGCTTCCATGACAGGGTGGGGAGCACATCTCAATCAACACAACATAAGAGGACAATGGAACATACATCAAACAAAACTGCATATAAATCATCTAGAATTATTAGCAGTTTTTCAAGCACTAAAAGCTTTCCAACCAATCATAACCCACAAATACATCCTTGTCAAAACAGACAACATGACAACGATGTATTATCTAAACAAACAAGGAGGAACACATTCAACGCAGTTAAGCTTATTAGCTCAAAACATATGGAAGTGGGCAATCCACCATCAAATTCGCCTAATAGCACAGTTTATTCCAGGGATCCAGAATCAACTGGCAGACAATCTCTCTCGAGATCACCAGCAAGTCCACGAATGGGAAATCCACCCACAAATTCTGAACACCTACTTCACACTC